>NC_045786.1:61837046-62147761 GCF_009873245.2 Balaenoptera musculus
AATGTATTATTTTACAGTTCTGGAGGTCAGATGTCTGAAATGGGTCTCCTGGGCTAAAATCAAAGTGTTGGCAGGACTGTGTACCTTCTGGAGGCTCTAGGGGAGAATCTGTCTCCTTGCCTTTTCTGGTTTCTAGAAGCCACCTGCATTACTTGGCACATCATCCCCTTTCTCCAACTTCAAAGCTAGTAGCAGAGTATCTTCAAACCTCTGACTCCAATACTCTTGCCTCCCTCTTTCATTTCTAAGGACATTTGTGCTTACATTGGGTCCATCCAGATAATCCAGGGTAATCTCCCCATCTCAAGATCCTTAACTTCATCACATCTGTAAAGTCCCTTTTGCCATCTAAGGTAACATAGTCACAGGTCCTGGGAATGAGGATATAGACCTATTTGGGGGGCCATTCGTCTGCCTACTAAACCTTGGGCTTCCTGGGCCTATCATTTGTCTCATGCCCTACAGATAGGCCTTGCATCTTTCGTGATGCCCTGCACTCAGAAGTCCAGGACACTATTCTGGGTATCTGGAAGGAGGCAGGCCAGGAAGTCCACGGATATGTCATTAAATGGATAATCACTCCTGGTCCAAGAGATCATGTAGGAGCTTACCTAGAACTTCAAGAAACCTGTAGGAGGCTGTCTTCCAGGCCATCCTAGAGAGCCACTTTTCCCCTAAGCATGTCTTATCTGTGTATCGGTCAGAGTAGTCTAGGTTATGTTGTGGTAACAAATAATCCCCAAGTCTTGATAGCCTATAACAACCAAGGTTTACTGGGTAGACCTGGCAAATCCATATCCATCATGGATCAGCAGGACTCTGCTCTGTGCTCCTTACTCAGAGACCCGGGTGGACAGAGCAACCACCATTGCAAACATCACGCATTGTCATGGCAGAAGGATGGAGAGAGATCACGGTGGGGGAGGAGTGTCTTGCCCAGCAATTAAACACCTGGGCTTAGATGTGACACATATCACTTCTGCTCACAATTCATTGGTCAAAGCTAGTCAACTGGTCACACTAAAACACAGTGGGATCAAGAAGAGCAACCATGCCATGTGTCCAGAAGGCAGAGAATCAAGAGTATTTGGTGAATAGCATTAATGACTACTAGCTTAGTGTTTTCCACTGGTTCCTGATTTGAATGAGGCTTTGCTCCCTGCAAGGTCGCCTTTGTGAATCCTAGGAATGATCTGAGATAATCCAAAAGTTGGTGTCAAGTAGTAGCAAATGGTAGCCCCATATCATCACCATGTCCACTCCTTGCAGGCATGGTTTATCTAGAGCTTCCCCTGCAAAAAAAGCCCCAGGATGTGGCAAAAATCTGATGTGCCCTTGAGCTCCTGCAGACCTGGGTATGAGGCTTTGAAAACCAGTCCTTATACTTGGCAAGGCCTGTCCCAGTACAGCTCAGAGGTTGCAAGTTTGCTTGGTTCTTATCCAAGTGGGCTATGAGGGTACTTGCATGGTCTGTTAATACCAGGACATTGGAGTGAAGCTGGCAGAGCCAGGGGATACATTCCAGCTACATCTGATTATTAGCAGGAAATAAAAACATGAACATAAGGAGAGTGACAATACTAACCTCTCTTGGGTCCCTCCCGTCCAACTCCAGCCACCCACCTCAAACTCCACAGGTAAGACTCAAAGCATCTTATAGGTGAGAGGTTCCACTCCCACTCCCTACTAAACTCTGCCCCAAATATGGATGCTCGAAAGATACCAATACATTCACCTGGACTGGGACCAGCTTGCACTGGGTGGTTTATGGGTGCTTTTGAGCCAGAGTCCAGCTCCCAAATTTGGAATGGATGGATTTTAACTAAAATCTCCTTGCATTTTGGTGAGTAGTCAAAACACTCTCAGGATCAGAGAGGAACTTGAGGTGGTTCGTGAAAATCTCAAGTAGAGCTGGTTAATTCCTCTTCCCACATTTCTTCTAGAAGGACACAGGGCTCACCCAACTGGGTCCCCAAGTACCAAACTTCACTATGGTAGTCAGGGTAGATGGTACCCAGCTCTACATCATCATTGCATTCTCTCTGGGCTGACTGCTTGGGGCTAAGAATAGAAAACCTGCTGTACTCCTGCCACTACTTCTCCTCAAACCCCTAGTAAGGCAACCCTGGTCCCAGTGCCTAGTAGCGTTTTGAGTCAGTGGCTACAGTCCAAGCTGGTTCACTATGGCTCGCTCCTCAGAGATCCTGTTGGTGCAGCCAGCTGGCCTGGCCCTGACAGAGGGCCCTGGGTGCTGAATGGCATCTGCTTAGGTGGCTCTCTTGGGAATCCAAGAGCCCTTGTGTGGGCTGTTGACAGCTTATGCAGGAAGACCCACCTCTAGGTTCCCCCATTAGGTGTGGGCAGACAAGCCTCTATTGGTATGATCTGATGGAAAATGACCCAGGTGCAGCCTACAAATCTCCACAGTTGCAAAGAAACCTGGCTAGAAGGACTGCAGAGCACAGAGTAGCAGGGGCTCTGATATTGGAGCCATCATGGTCAGTGGGCATGGCTTACGGGTGGCTTAAGGTAAGCAGCTGGACCCTGGCCTCACACTTGTCCTCAGCTAGTGAAGGCCTCTCTACATGGAATTTATGCTTTCCTCCTCCTCAGAGCCTATACTGAGTACCTCCAAATCCTAGGATAGATCTTCCTTACCATGCAGCCAATAGGACAACCCTGGAATGGTGGGTTCTTGGCTCTATACCCCATGTGAGCTCCAGCTCTGAACCCTGGAGGGGTGAAATTGAGTCTCTAAAAACTTAGTGGAGGAGATTTTTTTCTGAATAACTGAAACTAATGTATATTTTCATATTGGTAAATGCAGAATTTACAGATATTGAAGCAGGGCCAATCTCTTGGCTGGCAAATGAATTTTGAAATATCTTTGAAAAAAATGGACATAAGTGGCCCAGGAAAAAAATCAGTTTCCTCCTGTGGAATCTACCACAAGATCTAGGGGACACTGGCCACAAAGCTCTTTCACATTCTTTCTGTGTAGACTACAGTTTCCAAGCAATGCGTGAACTAAGCGTAACCAGTTGGTTGATGGAAAGAATTTCTCTTTATGGAAGCATTTTAGCAAATAAATGAAAACCAAATGATAGAAGGTCACCATTTTGCAACCCTTTATAAAACAGACGAAATAGTAGATCAGACAGTGACACTCAATGGCTGTTAATATCGCACACAAAAAATGCAAACAGAATTATGTACTCCCTGATGGAAAAACACAACACCATTTATAAAGTATTCTTGTTTAAAAAAAAAAATCAAACCTGAACTCATTGAAGCTCTTTACCAAATGAAAGAAAATATAAGGGACAGAGGAACATGCTCAATAATACCACAGGGATGCAATCAGCAAAATCCAGGCTGCAGGAAACACTACAATTCAAATGGCTGAGTTTCTTCAATAAATAAATTTTGAGAGAAAAAGAGAAGCTACATGGAAAAAAAAAAAAAAGACTTCTAAGCCACATAAACCAATTATGACAAATGGATCTTATTTGGATCCTCACTTGAGCAAATATAAATATAACACATTGGGAAATTTTAACACTGACCGGACATTTGGAGACATTAGGAATCGTTTGTTGTTATGTGTAATAATGGGATTGCATCCAAAAAAGTCTTTCTCATTGGCAATATATGCTAAACTATTTGCAGATTAAATGATATCTGAAATTTGCTTCAGAATCATCCCAATAAAATGAGAGATGAGGAGTGGAGGTGAAAGTAAGTGGGTATAAAATTGAAACAAGATTGGCCATGAATTGATAATTGTGGGAGCTGGGTGGTGGGTTTATGGTATATGGGGGATCATTTCACTATTCTCTCTACTTTTGTATATCCTTGAGATTTTCTAGAAGGAGAAGGAGAAGAGGAGGAAGGGGGAGGAAGAATGAATCAGGTGGTAGTGCAGGGGGTCTAGCAGAGGAGACTGGCAGCAGGGGTGGGGTTGGGAACTGTGAATTGGCAAGAGGCTCATGGGGTTAGACTCCAGAGATCGGCGCCTGTGGCCTTCCACGCTGGCTGGGCGGTGCGAGAGGGCCTGTGAGACTGGAAGCTCTCCTCCCACCTTCTCCGCAATAGCAAAGCGGCTCTGAGTCTGTGTGAACAGGAAAAGCCTGCCATCTGTACTTCCATTTCAAAATGAGAATTAACCACCTTTTCCCCCGGAAATTACCAGCATGTTTCTCCCAGGTGGGGACTATCTGGCTCTCCCTTTGCAGAATTTTCAGCCCTGGGCTCTCAGAAGAGTCGATCATGAATCCAGAAAAATTCTCAGTAGAACTGAAGGCAGCTCAGGGCCCCTTGATAAAAAGTATTTGAAATGCAGGGAACTGAGAGAAGGAAAATCAAAGCCTGAGACTGAACCAGGAATTAGACCAGCTCCTGGAATATATTTAAGTCAGATCAGTCCACGTGGGAGTTTTAGTCACGGCTCACTTTTTCTCTCCCACAGCCCATGGCTGGGATCCTAGCCCTTCAATCAGCTCACCAGAAATGCAGCAACATCCATCTTCTAAAATGCTTTATCACAGTTTTGTAAAGTCCTAGTATATCCCCACCCGCCTCCCTTGTGTGTTTATTTACATATTGATTTGTTTATTCCTCTCTCTACAGCAGCAAGCCTCTTGAGATTATACTATTTTTTTTAAGATTAAAAAAAATTTTTTTATTGAAGTATAATTGATTTACAATGTTTCAGGTGTACAGCAAAGCGATTCAGTTATATATATACATCTATTCTTTTTAGATTCTTTTCCATTATAGGTTGAGATTATACTATTTTATTTACAAAGATATTGAGGTCGTGCATCCGGACCATGGAGTCAGGGAGAAGGCCACCCTTTGCGTGTGCTGAGCTGCACAGATCAGTCTTGTCAAAAATCACGTGTAGGGAGGGAGTGTGAGGTTGCAGCCTCCGGCCTGCTGACTCCCTTGGTCATTTTGCTGCCAAAGGAAAGGGCTTGCACGAGAGGGAGGTCCAGGAAAAGAAAACGGGAATGAAACAAGCCAAGTGATAGCAAAAGCAGCAGGGAGCTCTGGGTAGGACCTCACCAGGACCCCACCAGGCTGAGGAGTCGGGTCTCGCTACTGCAACCCCAAATGGTCCAGTGTCCCCAACAGCAGGGAGTCTGCCTCATCTGCTGCCAAGGGCCTGCGCAGCGCAGGCCCCTCTGATTCCCCACAAATTGCTTCCCAGACAGAGAGGACTGCTAGACGAAAGAAGAAAGGAAGCAAGAGAAAAGGAGAACACACAAGAAAAGGGCCTGGAAGAAACTGAGATGAGGGAGAGAAATCTGTCCCCTGGCAAAGGCCCCGGGCTGCATGAAAAAGACTTCCAGCACTTTTTATAGACGACCTTTTTTTTTTTTTTTTTTTTTTTTTTGTGCTAGCAAAGCAAATACTGGAAAAGTCCCTTCATTCTGATTAGCATTCTTATCACTACATTTCCTCTCTCTTCTCTCTCAGTCTCAGGAGCACTTTTATTTTTAAGGGAAGGATTAGCTGAGACACAGAGATGACATCTTCTCAGGGATCACAAAGGAATTCTCATTGGCATTGTGTTGGACAAACACATGCTGTCCACCACCACTGCTTCTGGCCAGCTGACTGGTCAGACTAGAGAAGCTGAGGGTGCCCGGAACTTGGCTTTCAACTTCCTTCTCAGGGTGGAGGCTCTGAGACTTCAATGTTTAAAAGGAGATGTTGTGTTTGCGTGGGATGGGTTTGAGGAGGACAGCCTTGTAGGAGGACGTCAGCTCAAGGTTGGGGCAGCTTTCTGGGCAGGACGTATGTGTTCCAATTGTGGTTTGAACTTCCAACTGAGGTTTGGAGTTGGAACCCGAATTTGTCCACTTCTTAAAGGGCCAGTTCTCACGCAGCACCAGTGGGACAGTCTGATGAACTCAGCTGTCTTGGCTGAAGGCTCTGAGACAAAAAACTTCCCCACCAAAGGCTGCATTCTTGAACCTGCTGCCTCAGAGGTTTGAAGGAAAAGTAGCAAAACGAACCTCATCCAGGGAAAGTTCAAGCTAATACATCTTGGCAAACATAATGAAAAACACAGACAGTTGCTTTAAGAGAGGAGCCCAGAAAGAGGTCAAGTTCTGCTGAGAGAGGCAGAGCAGCAATTAGATGGGAGCTTATGTTGCAGCGTGGCGGCAAAGGGGTCAGAGAGAGGGTAGGACATTCTGCATCTGATTTCAGGAAGGGGGCACCTCGCCACCCTGCCACAGCAGTGCTGAGCTCGGTTCTGGGAGAGCAAATCTGGAGCCGCAGAATCCCAGGGCACTGATAGGGCCGGGATAGAGAAGCACTGAGTAGGGCTGGATTTATGGGGCCACGTTCAAGAGCTCAGGGTGGCTTGTGTTGCTTGGCTGAGAGGAGAGTCAAGGTTTTATGCTAGTGATGGGTCCAGCCACATGTATGCAGGGAAGGAGGAGAGTTACTTTACTCTGATTCGAGGTTTCAGAATGAAGAGCTCTCATTGGAATGCATAAAATAAAATTTTCAGCAAAATCAGTGACACCCCAGCATTCTATCAGCTTGTGGAATACTCTTCCGAGGGAAGTGTTGGAAAAATGTTAGGAGATATTTTCAATTATAGAGGGGAAATTAGTACCAAATTCACAAATTACATAGCCAGGACCAGCTGGAACATAATAGCCACATGTTATCTTAGATATAGGATCAACCAACTGGAGAAAGAATCTGAGGCATCGAGATCAGAGGTGTGATTTCCACCCAAGCAGTCTGGGTAACCGCCACACTCCCCAGCCCCCCAATCCCTCCACAGGCTTATGCTAAGACAATTACTGGGACCAGAGAATAGAGGAAAGCCCATTTATATGCTTTGCTTTGACTCTCAGTATTTTTTAATTTGCTGCTATTTACCAATAACTTTTTTTTTTGGAAAAATTGGTTCTTAAAGGGAAAGAATTATATATCTCCTGTTCTTCCATTAGGAGCTATATTTCAGAATAACCAAATAGCCCCAGTTGAGAGGCAAAGCTCTTTTTTACAGAAAAATGCAAGCTTATAAATTAAAAAGGAATGATAGAATTGGAAAGTTTCCATTTTGCAACCCCCTATTGGGATAATTGATTCAGACAAAGATCATCAGTGGATGCTCAAACCATCCAGAGAAAGTTTGATAGTGAATTACATATTGACAAGGTACCAATTATCACCCCATAGCTTACTTGCTAGTTCCAAGGAGGGGGAAACCTTACTTTGCAGTGAAGGGATCAAGCCATCACCACTTTAACCCAGTGATCAATGTTGGCATTACTAACAGTAAGGCAAGCCAACATTACAGTTGACCCTGAGAGGTGCCAAACCCAGTGCAGTGGGAAATCCACGTATAGCTTAATTTTTTTTTGATATCCCTAGGCTACACAGTTCATCGGTGAGTTTTTTCCAGTTGTCATAAGTCTCCAAAAAAAATTCCAATATGCTTATTGTAAAAAACTCACAAATAAATTGACCCACACGGTTCAAACCCATGTTGTTCAAGGGTCAACTGTATATGCCTTCTAGTGGGATGCAGTGCTAAGTACACAGCATCATCTATGAGGTTTTCTGGATAAAAATATTTAACCTGAATCACAACAGGACTTTAGATTTAACTTCCATCTCAGGAGAAAAACAGGGGAGGCAGGAACATGTTAGGTGTCACCTCAATGCAGCAATGAGGCAAATCCAAAAGATGGGATATTCTGCAGTATCTTCAATAAGTCAGTGTCATAGAAAAAAGGAGTGGGGTGTGAGTTCTAGATCAAAAGAGACTTAGAAGAGCTAATTACCAAATGATCCTTTATTTGGTCCTGGAGTGAGCAGATCAGCTGTAAAGGGTACTTTTAGGAATAAGGAAGAAATCTGAATACAGACTAGGTATTATATGATTTTTAGGAATTATTGCTAACTTTGTTGGGTATGATAACGATATCATGGCTATGGAGGAAAATGTCCTTTTTAGAGAAGCATACTATATATAATATCTAAGAATGAAGTGTTATGACTTTTACAACGTATTACAAAATACTTGAGAAAAAAGGTAAGCAAAATAAAAAAATGTTGCCACTGACCATAGGAAACAATGAGAACAAATTCTCCCCTGCAAATATTTGTTGGCTACATGTTGGGTATATAGCAGTGAACAAGATGGGCACATGGGTCCCACTCTCATGAAACTTAGAGTTCAGAGGAAAAGGTCAGGAAAACCCAATAATGATAATAATAAAGACAACCATTATTTAGCATTTGTTATGTGCCAGTGTAAGAGTGCTTACCAGCAGGACCTTATATAATCCTCCCAATAGCTCTATGAAACGGGTACGCTTATGCTTCAGCAGTTGGAGCTCAGAGAGGGATGTCACGAATCGCAAGGCACAGAGCTGGTGAGTGGCTGAACCAGCTCCTAAATCTTAGATTTGTGTGTGCTGGTCCTGGCTGCTCCCCAGGTGTGTGGCAGGAAGTCCCTGCGACTCTGTAATGTCTGAGGGTGGATTTACACTGCCTCCTTTTCTCTACTTCCGCCTCTTTTCTCTTGTAGTTGTTGTAAAATGACCTCGATCTTGGCTGTCAACCAAAAGATAAGTGCTGTTTCACTTATAGAAATGATACAAAAAGTAAAAGAATAAAAATGCCACGCTTCTCATCTCTAAACTCTTTGAAACTGCCTAGATTCCTCCTTGGTCTCTGCTAGAACCTACATTTTCAACTTCCTCTAGTTAAGACCGCTTTCTCCTCAAACACATTAAGATAAATATATTTAAGACTAAGTATTCAGTTATTTAATGCTATGGATGGTCTTCAGTTATTTTACTTGCTAGCATTAAGCAAAATTCTTTACCATATTGAAAAAATATGCGGCTTTTCTCTACATTATGCCTCTAAGAGCTAGAACTGGACCTTGACCTCCACTTGGCCGTCACTGGTTATCAAATATTTATTCAGTATCTACTATGTGCCGCGTACTACACTATATTTATAACATGGTTTCCTTGGCCCTCCAGGTTCCTCAGGACTGCTTTACAAACAAGGTTTGCAAATCCTGGCTTATTTGCAAATTGGGAATGGCCTGAATACTGACCATATATGTGCTTAGGGCTAGCACTCAGTGTCCTCAGGGAAGTCGGGTTTTATGAGCCTGTCACCACTGCATGATGCATTGCCAAGGGCAGACACCTTTATGACATTATGGTAACTAGTTTCTGCAATAGAGGCTCCTTCTAACAGAGGAGGTGTGGTGGGTCCCAGGCAGCTCCCAAAAGCTCAGCTGTTCCCTGGGCACCGACAGCAGTGTTGCAGTGAGAGGGCTATGACAAGGGGCACCGGGAAACCCCCCAGCCAGGGATCACTGGCAGTTCAATTGGAGACAGATATGTAGTGTCCCCATCCTTGGGCATCTAAAGCCACCTTATTTGTGGCTTTTTTTCTCTTCCGCTTATGCCCTTAGGAGCTCTATTGATGTTAGTGGATTTCCATATCCAAGAGGGACTTGAAGAGCTCCAGAGGTTAAAGGATTTATTCCTTGTTAGCCAGGAAGTCCGAGGCAGAACCAGAAAGGCACAGCTCAGCACTCCGGCCGTGCATTAGATTCTGTCTTAGTTACAGCCGGAGGACTCCAAGTTCCCTTGTGCCATTAAAGGAAATACTCAGTGGGGCTGCACAGGCTTTGGCATGTGTGAAATTTCACACCTCAGAGATAGCACTTCTGTGTGTGTCCGGGCTGCTTTCTTGCATGTTAGGTTTTTTAAATGTGTGAGTTATTCTATACCAAGACCTTTATCATAAATTATTTAATTTCTTTCCAGAAAAACATTTCTCCATTCTCCATTTTGTTAATCACCTAGCTAGTCACAGAAGTAACTGCTATGGTTTTTTGTGGGGGTTTTTTTTCCACTTTTAAGTTTTTATTTTTTTTAACATCTTTATTGGAGTATAATTGCTTTACAATGGTGTGTTAGTTTCTGCTTTATAACAAAGTGAATCAGCTATACATATACATATATCCCCATATCTCCTCCCTCTTACGTCTCCCTCCCACCCTCCCTATCCCACCCCTCTAGGTGGTCACAAAGCACCGAGCTGATCTCGCTGAGCTATGTGGCTGCTTCCCACTAGCTATCTATTTTACATTTGGTAGTGTAATATGTCCATGCCACTCTCTCAGTTCGTCCCAGCTTACCCTTCCCCCTCCCCATGTCCTCAAGTCCATTCTCTACCTCTGCGTCTTTATTCCTGTCCTGCCCCTAGGTTCTTCAGAACCTTTTTTTTTTCGTTTTTTTAGATTCCATATATATGTGTTAGCATACGGTATTTGTTTTTCTCTTTCTGACTTACTTCACCCTGTATGACAGTCTCTAGGTCCATCCAGCTCACTACAAATAACTCAATTTTGTTTCTTTTTATGGCTAAGTAATATTCCATTGTATATATGTGCCACATCTTCTTTATCCATTCATCTGTCGATGGACACTTAGGTTGCTTCCATGACCTGGCTATTGTAAATAGTGCTGCAATGAACATTCGGGTGCATGTGTCTTTTTGAATTATGGTTTCCTCTGGGTATATGCCCAGTTGTGGGATTGCTGGGTCATATGGTAATTCTATTTTTAGTTTTTTAAGGAACCTCCAGACTGTTCTCCATAGTGGCTGTATCCATTTACATTCCCACCAGCAGTGCAAGAGGGTTCCCTTTTCTGCACACCCTCTCCAGCATTTGTTGTTTGTACATTTTCTGATGATGACCATTCTAACTGGTGTGAGGTGATACCTCATTGTAGTTTTGATTTGCATTTCTCTAATAATTAGTGATGTTGAACAGCCTTTCATGTGCTTCTTGGCCATCTGTATGTCTTCTGTGGAGAAATGTCTATTTAGGTCTTCTGCCCATTTTTGGATTGGGTTGTTTTTTTGTTTTGTTTTTCTAAATAATTAATTAATTAATTAATTAATTTTTTTGGGGGGGGCTATGTTGGGTCTTCGTTTCTGTGCGAGGGCTTTCTCTAGTTGCGGCAAGCGGGGGCCACTCTTCATCGCAGTGTGCGGACCTCTCACTATCATGGCCTCTCTTGTTGCGGAGCACAGGCTCCAGACGCGCAGGCTCAGTAGTTGTGGCTCACGGGCCTAGTTGCTCCGCGGCATGTGGGATCTTCCCAGACCAGGGCTCGAACCCGTGTCCCCTGCGTTAGCAGGCAGATTCTCAACCACTGCGCCACTAGGGAAGCCCTGTTTGTTTTTTTAATATCGAGCTGCATGAGCTGTTTATATATTTTGGAGATTAATCCTTTGTCCGTTGATTCGTTTGCAAATATTTTCTCCCATTGTGAGGGTTGTCTTTTCATCTTGTTTATGGTTTCCTTTGCTGTGCAAAAACTTTTAAGTATCATTAGGTCCCATTTGTTTCTTTTTCTTTTTATTTCCAATACTCTAGGAAGTGGGTCAAAAAGGATCTTGCTGTGATTTATGTCATAGAGTGTTCTGCCTATGTTTTCCTCTAAGAGTTTTATAGTGTCCAGTTTTACATTTAGGTCTCTAATCCATTTTGAGTTTATTTTTGTGTATGGTGTTAGATAGTGTTCTAATTTCATTCTTTTACATGTAGCTGTCCAGTTTTCCCAGCACCACTTATTGAAGAGACTGTCTTTTCTCCATTGTATATCCTTGCCTCCTTTGTCATAGATTAGTTGACCATAGGTATGTCAGTTTATCTCTGGGCTTTCTATCCTGTTCCATTGATCTATATTTCTGTTTTTGTGCCAGTACCATATTGTCTTGATTACTGTAGCTTTATAGTATAGTCTGAAGTCAGGGAGTCTGATTCCTCCTGCTCTGTTTCTTTCCCTCAAGACTCCTTGGGCTATTCGGGGTCTTTTGTGTCTCCATACAAATTTTAAGATTTTTTTGTTCTAGTTCTGTAAAATATGCCATTGGTAATTTGATAGGGGTTGCATTGAATCTGTAGATTGCTTTGGATAGTATAGTCATTTTCACAATATTTATTCTTCCAACCCAAGAACATGGTATATCTCTCCATCTGTTTGTGTATCTTTAATTTCTTTCATCAGTGACTTATAGTTTTCTGCATACAGGTTTTTTGTCTCCCTAGGTAGGTTTATTCCTAGGTATTTTATTCTTTTTGTTGCAGTGGTAAATGGGAGTGTTTCCTTAATTTCTCTTTCAGATTTTTCATCATTAGTGTTTAGGAATGCAAGAGATTTCTGTGCATTAATTTTGTATCCTGCTACTTTACCAAATTCATTGATTAGCTCTAGTAGTGTTCTGGTAGCATCTTTAGGATTCTCTATGTATAGTATCATGTCATCTGCAAACAGTGACAGCTTTACTTCTTCTTTTCCAATTTGGATTCCTTTTATTTCTTTTTCTTCTCTGATTGCTGTGGCTAAAACTTCCAGAACTATGTTGAATAATAGTAGTGAGAGTGGACAACCTTGTCTTGTTCCTGATCTTAGAGGAAATGGTTTCAGTTTTTCACCATTGAGGGCAATGTTGCCTGTGGGTTTGTCATATATGGCCTTTATTATGTTGAGGTAAGTTCCCTCTCTGCCTACTTTCTGGAGGGTTTTTATCATTAAAGGGTGTTGAATTTTGTTGAAAGATTTTTCTGCATCTATTGAGATGATCATATGGTTTTTCTCCTTCAATTTGTTAATATGGTTTATCACATTTATTGATTTGCGTATATTGAAGAATCCTTGCTTTCCTGGGATAAACCCCACTTGATCATGGTGTATGATCGTTTTAATGTGCTGTTGGATTCAGTTTGCTAGTATTTTGTTGAGGATTTTTGCATCTATGTTCATCAGTGATATTGGCCTGTAGTTTTCTTTCTTTTTGACATCTTTGTCTGGTTTTGGTATCAGGGTGATTGTGGCCTCATAGAATGAGTTTGGGTGTGTTCCTCCCTGTGCTATATTTTGGAAGAGTTTGAGAAGGATAGGTGTTAGCTCTTCTCTAAATATTTGATAGAATTTGCCTGTGAAGCCATCTGTTCCTGGGCTTTTGTTTGTTGGAAGGTTTTTGATCACCGTCTCAATTTCAGTGCTTGTGATTGGTGTGTTTATATTTTCTATTTCTTCCTGGTTCAGTCTTCGAAGGTTGTGCTTTTCTAGGAATTTGTCCATTTCTTCTAGGTTGTCCATTTTATTAGCATATAGTTGCTTGTAGTAATCTCTCATGATCCTTTGTATTTCTGTAGTGTCAGTTGTTACTTCTTCTTCATTTCTAATTCTATTGATTTGAGTCTTCTCCTTTTTTTTCTTGATGAGTCTGGCTAATGGTTTATCAATTTTGTTTATCTTCTCAAAGAACCAGCTTTTAGTTTTATTGATCTTTGCTATTGTTTCCTTCATTTCTTTTTTTTTAAAATTCATTAATTAATTTATTTGTTATTTTTGGCTGCATTGGGTCTTTGCTGCTGTGCACGGGTTTTCTCTAGTTGCGGCGAGTGGGGGCCACTCTTTGTTGCGGTGTGCAGGCTTCTTGTTGCGGTGGCTTCTCTTGTTGCGGAGCACGGGCTCTAGGTGAGCGGGCTTCAGTAGCTGTGGCTTGAAGGCTCTAGAGCACAGGCTCAGTAGTTGTGGTGCACAGGCTTAGTTGCTCCGCGGCATATGGGATCTTCCCGGACCAGGGCTCGAACCCATGTCTCCTGCATTGGCAGGCGGATTCTTAACCACAGCACCACCAGGGAAGCCCATTTCCTTCATTTCTTTTTCATTTATTTCTGATCTGATCTTTATGATTTCTTTCCTTCTGCTAACTTTGGGGGTTTTTTGTTCTTCTTTCTCTAATAGCTTTAGGTTAAGTTGTTTATTTGAGATGTTTCTTGTTTCTTGAGGTAGGATTGTATTGCTATAAACGTCCCTCTTAGAACTGCTTTTGCTGCATCCCATAGGTTTTGGGTTGTCGTGTTTTCATTGTCATTTTTTTCTAGGTATTTTTTGATTTCCTCAGTGATCTCTTGGTTATTTAGTAGTGTATTGTTTAGCCTTTATGTGTTTATATTTTTTACAGATTTTTTTCTGTAACTGATATCTAGTCTCATAGCATTGTGGTCGGAAAATATACTTGATACGATTTCAACTTTCTTAAATTTACCAAGGCTTGATTTGTGACCCAAGATATGATCTATCCTGGAGAATGTTCCATGAGCACTTGAGAAGAAAGTGTATTCTGTTTTTTTTTTTTGGATGGAATGTCCTATAAATATTAATTAAGTCCATCTTGTTTAATGTATCATTTAAAGCTTGTGTTTCCTTATTTATTTTCATTTTAGATGATCTGTCCGCTGGTGAAAGTGGTGCGTTAAAGTCCCCTACTATGATTGTGTTACTGTCGATTTCCCCTTTTATGGCTGTTAGCATTTGCCTTATGTATTGAGGTGTTCCTATGTTGAGTGCATACACATTTACAATTGTTATGTCTTCTTCTTGGATTGATCCCTTGATCACTATGTAGTGTCCTTCTTTGTCTCTTGTAAGTCTTTTTTTTTTTTAACATCTTTATTGGAGTATAATTGCTTTACAATGGTGTGTTAGTTTCTGCTTTATAACAAAGTGAATCAGCTATACATATACATATATCCCCATATCTCTTCCCTCTTGCGTCTCCCTCCCTCCCACCCTCCCTATCCCACCCCCCTATCCCACCTCTCTAGGTGGTCACAAAGCACCGAGTTCATCTCCCTGTGCTATGTGGCTGCTTCCCACTAGCTATCTATTTTACATTTGGTATTGTATATATGTCCATGCCACTCTCTTTGTCCCAGCTTACCCTTCCCCCTCCCCGTATCCTCAAGTCCATTCTCTAGTAGGTCTGCATCTTTATTCCCGTCTGGCCCCTAGGTTCTTCATGACCATTTGTTTTTTTTGGTTTTTTTTTTAGATTCCATATATATGTGTTAGCATATGGTATTTGTTGTTCTCTTTCTGACTTACTTCACTCTGTATGACAGACTCTAGGTCCATCCGCTTCACTACAAATAACTCAATTTCATTTCGTTTTATGGCTGAGTAATATTCCATTGTATATATGTGCCACATCTTCTTTATCCATTCATCTGTCGATGGACACTTAGGTTGCTTTCATGTCCTGACTATTGTAAATAGAGCTGCAATGAACATTTTGGTACATGACTCTTTTTGAATTATGGTTTTCTCAGGGTATATGCCCAGTAGTGGGATTGCTGAGTCGTATGGTAGTTCTATTTTTAGTTTTTTAAGGAACCTGCATACTGTTCTCCATAGAGGCTGTATCAATTTACATTCCCACCAACAGTGCAAGAGGGTCCCCTTTTCTCCACACCCTCTCTAGCATTTATTGTTTGTAGATTTTTTGTTGATGGCCATTCTGACCAGTGTGAGATGATATCTCAGTGTAGTTTTGGTTTGCATTTCTCTAATGATTAATGATATTGAGCATTCTTTCATGTGTTTGTTGGCAATCTGTATATCTTCTTTTGAGAAATGTCTATTTAGGTCTTCTGCCCATTTTTGGATTGGGTTTTTTGTTTTTTTGATATTGAGCTGCATGAGCTGCTTGTAAATTTTGAACATTAATCCTTTGTCAGTTGCTTCATTTGCAAATATTTTCTCCCATTCTGAGGGTTGTCTTTTGGTCTTCTTTATGGTTTCCTTTGCTGTGCAAAAGCTTCTAAGTTTCATTAGGTCCCATTTGTTTATTTTTGTTTTTATTTCCATTTCTCTAGGAGGTAGGTCAAAAAGGATCTTGCTTTGATTTATGTCATAGAGTATTCTGCCTATGTTTTCCTCTAAGAGTTTGATAGCATCTGGCCTTACATTTAGGTCTTTAATCCATTTTGAGTTTATTTTTGTGTATGGTGTTAGATAGTGTTCTAATTTCATTCTTTTACATGTAGCTGTCCAGTTTTCCCAGCACCACTTATTGAAGAGGCTGTCTTTTCTCCATTGTATATTCTTGCCTCCTTTTTTCAAAGATAAGGTGACCACATTTGCATGGGCTTATCTCTGGACTTTCTATCCTGTTCCATTGATCTATATTTCTGTTTTTGTGCCAGTACCATACTGTCTTGATTACTGTAGCTTTGTAGTATAGTCTGAAGTCAGGCAGCCTGATTCCTCTAGCTCCGTTTTTCTCTTTCAAGATTGCTTTGGCTATTTGGGGTCTTTTGTGTTTCCATACAAATTGTGAAATTTTTTGTTCTAGTTCTGTGAAAAATGCCATTGGTAGTTTGATAGGGATTGCATTCTATCTGTAGATTGCTTTGGGTAGTATAGTCATTTTCACAATGTTGATTCTTCCAATCCAAGAACATGGTATATCTCTCCATCTATTTGTATCATCTTTGATTGCTTTCATCAGTGTCTTATAATTTTCTGCATACAGGTCTTTTGTCTCCTTAGGTAGGTTTATTCCTAGGTATTTTAATCTTTTTGTTGCAATGGTAAGTTGGAGTATTTTCTTAATTTCACTTTCAGATTTTTCATCAATAATGTATTGTCTCTTGTAATAGTCTTTATTTTAAAGTCTATTTTGTCTGATATGAGAATTGCTACTCCAGCTTTCTTTTGATTTCCATTTGCATAGAATATCTTTTTCCATTCCTTGACTTTCAGTCTGTATGTGCCCCTAGGTATGAAGTGGGTCTCTTGTAGACAGCATATATATGGGTCTTGTTTTTGTATCCATTCAGCCAGTCTATGTCTTTTGGTTGGAGCATTTAGTCCATTTACATTTAAGGTAGTTATCGATATGTATGTTCCTATTACCATTTTCTTAATTGTTTTGGGTTTGTTATTGTAGGTCTTTTCTTTCTCCTGTGTTTCCTGCCTAGACAAGTTCCTTTAGCATTTGTTGTAAAGCTTGTTTGGTGGTGCTGAATTCTCTTAGCTTTTGCTTGTCTGTAAACGTTTTAATTTCTCTGTTGAATCTGAATGAGATCCTTGCTGGGTAAAGTAATCTTGGTTGTAGGTTTTTCCCTTTCATCACTTTAAATATGTCCTGCCACTCCCTTTTGGCTTGCAGAGTTTCTGCTGAAAGATCAGCTGTTAACCTTATGGGGATTCCCTTGTATATTATTTATTGTTTTTCCCTTGCTGGTTTTAATATTTTTTCTTTGTTTTTAATTGTTGATAGTTTGATTAATATGTGTCTTGGCATGTTTCTCCTTGGATTTATCCTGTATGGGACGCTCTGCGCTTACTGGACTTGATTGACTATTTCGTTTCCCATATTAGCGAAGTTTTTGACTATAATGTCTTCAAATATTTTCTCAGTCCCTTTTTTTCTCTTCTTCTGGGACCCCTATAATTCGAAAGTTGGTGCGTTTAATGTTGTCTCAGAGGTCTCTGAGACTGTCCTCAATTCTTTTCATTCTTTTTTCTTTATTCTGCTTTGTGGTAGTTATTTCCACTATTTTATCTTCCAGGTCACTTATCCGTTTTTCTGCCTCAGTTATTCTGCTATTGATTCCTTCTAGAGAATTTTTAATTTCATTTATTGTGTTGTTCATTATTGTTTGTTTGCTCTTTAGTTCTTCTAGGTCCTTGTTAAACGTTTCTTGTATTTTCTCCATTCTATTTTCAAGATTTTGGGTCATCTTTACTATCATTACTCTGAATTTTTTTTTCAGGTAGACTGCCTCTTTCCTCTTCATTTGTTTGGCCTGGTGGGTTTTTGCCTTGCTCCTTCATCTGCTGTGTGTTTCTCTGTCTTCTCATTTTGCTTAACTTACTGTTTTTGGGGTCTCCTTTTCGCAGGCTGCATGTTTGTAGTTCCCATTGTTTTTGGTGTCTGACCCCAGTGGCTAAGGTTGGTTCAGTGGCTTGTGTAGGCTTCCTGGTGGAGGGGACTGGTGCCTCTGTTCTGATGGATGAGGGTGGATCTTGTCTTTCTGGTGAGCAGGACTGCTTCCAGTGGTGTGTTTTGGGGTGTCTGTGACCTTATTATGATTTTAGGCAGCGGGTGGTGTTGTGTTCCTGTCTTGCTATTTGTTTGGCATAGGATGTCCAGCACTGTAGCTTGCTGGTCGTTGAGTGGAGCTGGGTCTTAGCATTGAGATGGAGATCTCTGGGAGAGCTTTCGCCATTTGATATTACGTGGAGCCAGGACGTCTCTGGTGGACCAGTGTCCTGAAGTTGGCTCTCCCACCTCAGAGGCACGGGCCTGACACCTGGCTGGAGCACCAAGATGTCAGCCACACGGATGTTCGAGGGGAGTGGTTCCGTACTGAAGGGTCATGGAGCTCCCTGTAGTTGGCCACATCAGACTCGCAGCAGAGCTTAGACTTCTGTATTCTGTTTTATTATAGAGAACATCATATTGTAAGCATGCCCTTTCTGTCAAATAATTTTCAAAAACATTATTTTTAATGGCTGCATAATTATTCAGTGATTGAATTAACCATAATCGAAATTTAACCAACCTCTGACCATGTAGGTGGTTTCTAGTATTTTATTATCATAAAATATACTTTGTTGAACACCCTCAATATGAATTTTTGCCCTACCAGGGTTATTTCCTTAGAATAAATTTCTTGGGTGGAATTTTTGCATCAAAAGGAATGCACTCTTAAAAGTCCTTTATCCTCCAGAAGCCTTGGTAACTCACCCTTCTGTCAGAAAAGTGTTGTCCATTTGATGGTACTAGGCCATTTTACAGATATATTTTTTAAAGCTCTCCCAATTTAATAGACATAAAATGATGTCTCTGTATTGTTCTAAGACTATTTGATTATTGGTGAAGCTATGCCTTTTCATACCATAAGTTTCTGAGCAGAAAAAAAAAATCCTTTCAAGCTTTGGTTCTATTTTATCATTATAATTTATTACAGGGTTTATTCTGAAGTTCCCTGTTATAAAAATAAGGAAATGTTCAAAACTATTACTTAAAAAGTGTTAATTGTGGAGGATTTTCAAATGTTGCTAATTATCATAGACATGCTTAGGTTCATTCAGCAACAATTTTCATACATAGGAAAAATGCCCACAATATTTTTGCAAAGACTATTAGTTTGCTTTTGAAAACACTTTCCCCAAACACTTCATAGGTGATCTTGCTTCTGGTGTTTCAAATATAGGTTTTCCCCAATGTTCTGCACTCAGTCCTCTCCTTTTGTCTTGAAATTAAAGTCAGTAAGCCGTATCTACCTGCTACTTGTGCTTCACCAAAACAAGACAAGACATGGGCCTTGGCTTATAGAGGCTTACAATCTATATAGATGCCAATATATAGAACTAAATTAAAATGCCTATAGTGGCAAGTGTTTTTGTAGGGGTATAAGATGCTGGAAGGCCACTGGAGGGTGTGTTACACCACCCATGAGGATTCAAGGAGGCTTCTTATGCTGGATTTTGGAAGACAAGGCAGATTTTTTTCCCAGAGTGACTAAAAAAATATTTCTGGTCTCATATGCTCTTGTAGAACGTTTGCACTCACCTATGAAGGTTGGAATCTATGTCCCTTCCCCTTGAAAACCTGAGTGGTCCTTTGTGATTGCTTTGAGGAACAAAATGTAGCAAAAGTAATGTTGCATGACTTCTGAGGTTAGGTCATAAAAGGTGATGTGGCTTTCTCCTGGCTCTGTCTCTCTTGAGACATGAACACTTTTGGAGCCACCCTGTGAGAAGTCTGGCTACCCTGGACACCTGAGCCACCATGCTAGAGAGATGACAGAGAGGGGGTGAGGTGGAGAGAGAGACGCCTGAAGAGCCCCTGCTGTTCCAGGCCCCACCTGTGGGATTCTTCCCAGCCTGAGCTCTAGACGTGTGAGGGAGAGGAACCACCTTCATTATTAGGGATGATTAATTCATCCCTAATCACCACCTGATTACAACTATAGTTGACCCTTGAACAACACAGGGAATTAGAGGAGTGGAGTCAAAAATCTGCCTATAACTTATAGTCGGTCCTCTGTATTCAAGGTTCCTCTCTATCTGCAATTCAACCACCCATGAATTGTGTAGCATTCACTATTGAAAAAAATCAGCATATAAGTGTACCTGTGCAGTTCATACCTGTGTTGTTCAAGTGTCAATAGTAGTTGAGACATCCTGAGCAAGAACCACCCAATTAAGCCCAATCAATCCACAGAACCATTAGAGTTAACAATAAAGTGACTGTTGTTGTTTTAAGCCACTAATTCTGAGGTCACTTGTTACCCAACAATAGCTAACTGCCCCACCAGATGTGGGAGAAAGAGCATTCCAGGCAAAGGGACAGTCTGGGTATTTTTCCCTTTCAGCTTGCTTTCTGTTTTGTTTCCAACTGTCCTTTCTATGCAGATAACTCCTATAGCTGCAACTTCAATTCTCCCCTCTCCCAAACTGATGTGCAATAGTCCCACCTGCTTACTGGACAGCTCTATCTAGGTATCCTACCCGAACTGCCAACTCAATATACAACAAAAGGAACTCAAAATGATCTCCTAGGAACATATTTTCCTATGTTCAGTATTTTTGTTAATGGCACCACTACAGTCCCAGTCAGCTAAGCTGTTCACTTTGGTGTTTTCATTGATTTTTTTCCCGCTACCCAAATTTGACATCCAATCCCTTCCTACATCCTGCAATTCTACTTCCATAATAGAGTTGACCCTGAACAACATGGGTTTGAACTGTGCAGGTCCACTTATATGTGGATTTATTTCAATAGCAAATAGTACACTACATGATCCTAAGTTGGTTAAAACCATAGATGTGGAGATGGTCAACAATAAATTATAATAAATGCGGATTTTCAACTGCATCGAAGTGTTGGTGCCCCTAACCCTTGCATTGTTCAGGGGTTGACTATATTTTGTATCTGTAGTAATACCACCATCACCATGTTTTCGTACCTACTTCAAGTTTGTTTTATTTATTTATTTATTATTATTTACTTTGGCTGTGCTGGGTCTTAGTTGTGGCACACGGGATCTTTGTTGCGGCATTTGGGCTTCTTAGTTGTGGCAATTGGGCTTCTTAGTTGTGGCATGTGGGCTTCTTAGTTGCAGCATGCGAGCTCTTAGTTGCAGCATGCATGTGGGATCTAGTTCCCCGACTAGGGATTAAATCCCAGTCCCCTGCGTTGGGAGTGCACAGTCTCACACACTGGACCACCAGGGAAGTCCCTTAACCTACTTCAAGTTTAGATCCCTCACATGGCCCAGACCAATACCTCCAAACTGGTCTCCAGTTTCCTCCATCCTCTGCTGCCACAATGGTTTTACCACAAAGCAACTCTGATCATGTCATATTTTGCTCACAAGCCTCCAGTAATCTCTTACTCCTTCTCCCCCACCCCAAAGGTCTTACCAATGTATGGAACAAGTAAGAAAAAACAAACAAACAAGGAGGATGTAAGGCTTCTGATTTGAGCAGATAATGAAATGATACTCCGTTGGAGGGTAAGGAAGGCAGATTAAAAAGTAGAAGGCCTTCTGTATTTTCTGTCAGTCTCCACTCACCCCAGCATTGTGTAAGTGTCCTACATTCCTGGGGATTTGTCACCTGCCTGGGTCATATTCCTCCTAGTCACCAGTCATTCCCTCTTCCATCTACATGGCCAGCTCAGGGTGGGACTGGAAAGGGGTTCTGGGAAGAGCATGGAACCAGCCTTGAATGGTGGCTGAAAGCTAAGGAATAGGAATGGTGTGCAGTGTACATCCAAGGGTCTAGCACAGTCCTTGGAAGAAGATCAGTGCCAGAGCGGCATAGCAGAGAGTCAAGAGAAAGATCCGTAGGAAATACAACTAGGTCTGAGGCCAAGGAGAGTGTGGGCAGAGGGTGAGATTTTAAGCACAGGGTAGTGCCTGGGGTGGAGCAGAGGAGATGGCGGGGATGAGTAGGGAGTCAGTGATGGTCCACGAAGCAATGAGGTGGGTGAGATTCACTGCCTAGGGCATCAGGCTGGGCTCTCTCCAGCTAATCTTGACACGCTCTTCCCTCTGTGTCTTAAAGTGGAAGCTGTGAAGCACCTGATCTCATCCTTATTCTTTCTTGGATGAAAGGACTGAGTGGTTGGCATCAGCAGAGCAGGGCAAAAAGAGTAAGAAGTGGGATGACAGCAGAGTGCCAGGAAGAGAACTGACCAGCAGGCTGGCCAAGCATTCCAACTTCTAAGATCAACCATCAGGCCCACAGTTCTGGTGCCTTCAACAATTTGAAGAAATGGCAAGAAACCTTCCTCCTCTGGTTGAGTAGGTCCTAGGAAGTTCCAATATGGAGCACCCAATATAGGGGTCAGATTATGTGAGGCAGGGAGAGCTTGCAGGAGACTCTGTACAGACCATGACAAAGGTTGTCCTTCTGAAAAATGCCATGCCTGGGAAGCTTGAGGTTAGCAAGGGCTATACGGATGGGGTGGGGGGGAGGGCATCTGCCAAGGGCTGGGTAGGACGGGTATTTCAATCATTTAGTACTCATCAACAGCTTTTAGCTGACTTCTTACTGAGCTACATCCTACACCAGTCTAGGGAAATAATGGAGAAAAAGCACAGTCCCTGGCCTCAAGAAATTCAGTGTATTAGGGGAGTCAGACCAATAAAAAGTGATTTCAGTGCAGTATGAGGCAGGCAGGGAAGCCTCAGGTGGGACACTTAACTCTGACCTGGGTGTCAGTGAAAACTTCCTGGAGAGAATCTTGATAATTTCTTGAACCCAGGAAACCATCTGTGTTCCCCTAACCCAGGTTAGACATTTCTCAGCACAGAAATATGGCACCAGATTTGGTCTTTGCATTTTAGGAATTTAGGATGTCCTTGACATTTCAGGGAGCAACTCACCCCAGCAATAACAGGCCAGGAGGTCTCAAAGTAGCTGTACCATTGCAGGTCTCTGGCCAAGTGGCTTGCACTGGGTGATGTGTCCCTCCACTGGTGGGTGTGGTCATCTCGAGCTCACAGTGGCTGGGCACCTGATTTTCAAGAAAATCGGGCTCACCATCATGTGGGTAGATAAGCACCTATACCGTCCATCCCCAGAAATCTGGGGGCAGCCACTGGATTGAGAGCAGAAGTAGCTGAAGGCAGGCCCGAATGAAATAGCCCATGGTGTACTCCTCACACGCCAGCACAGCCTCTAACTCCTTCCTGGCTCCCCACCTGGCCCAGAGGAAGAACAGTTGCTAGCCTGACAGGTCAGAGTCCAGAATATTCATTGGGCCACATTTTATTGTCAAGCAAGGTTACTGTTCTTTAAAGGCACCCACCCTGGGTTCCACTTTCTCTCGCTTTCTTCCTGTCTTGGTCCTAGGAAGGTCTTCGTCTTTGGGGCCTGCTGTGCTTGGGCTTCCTGCCTGTATGTGGTGAGCAGCCCCAGGACAAACCTGGCCACGGCTCTCTCTCCCTGAATAGGTAAATGAGTCAGATTCGGCCCGCTCACTCTTTGGCATGTGTACCTGCATTTGCTCCCCCTAGATTTAGATTCAGGAAGAGGGGAAGTGGAGGATCTTGCGTAGACCTCAGCCATCTCATACAATCATCGTTGCACCAGCTTCTTCATTTTCGGGTCTGCCACGAACAAGGCTGATTTTTAAAGTGACACTTTTTAGTTCTCATCCTTCCACTCTTCCTTATACGGGCTCCAAAGGAGCAGGCTGATTGGCAGGATAGTATCAATATTTTAGCCTTCCTGGGTCCCTGGTTATAATACCATTATAATATTTATAATTCCACTGAAAACTTACCCCCGGCCTTTAAGGGTAAAGGGAAGGCAGAGCTTTCTGTTTATGGGCACATTGGACCAAAGCCCAAAGTCCTTGGGATCCTCCCAGGCATACTGGCTCAGCTTCAGGAAACAGCAGTAAGCAGACAGATTGGGCAGCTCAGGGCCTGGGGTGAAAGTAACAGCCTTGCCTTCAGCTCTCCAGAGGCGGGAGACTGTGCCAGTTGCTCAGCCTTTCCTGGAGCGTGATGCACTGTGGCATGAGTCTGGCAAGGTTTTCAGCTGGGAGGCCTGGACCAGTTGGTCCCGGGGAGGTGGGTGTGTGTGGAGACGGGGGTTGGGAGGTGGCAGGAATCATGCAAGTCTTTCTTGGACTGATCTCTGAGGGGCCTTTTACTCCTGAATGAATCCTGGCCAAAAAGGTCATAGTAGGCCAAATAATGGCTTCCAAAAATGTCTACACCTCATCCCTGGAACCTATGAATATGTTAAGTTATGTGGCAAAAGGGACTTTTTATGTAGTTAAGATTATTATCGTTTTTAATTAATTAAGATGTGATTAAGCTTATGGATCTTAAAATGGACGAGTATCCTGGATTATCCAGGTGGGCTCAATGTAATCACATAGCCCTTAAAGTAGAAACTTTCCCAGCTGAAGAGAAAGCAGTGTGGCCGAAGAGAAGGCATGAAAGATAAGGCATGAGAAGGACTTGAACTTCTGTTACTGGCTTTGAAAATGAAGGGTGCCATGAGCCAAGGAATGTGAATGGTTTCTAAAAACTAAGAATGACCCCTGGCCAATGGCCATCATTCCTACAACTACTTGCAACTGGATTCTGCCAGCGACCTGCACAGGCCAGAAAGGATCCTCCCCCAGAGCCTCTTAAGTCTCTTGTGGTAATTTGTCATGGCAGCAGTAGAAAACCAATACAGAACTGGAAGGCTAAGAGATGTATTACGGAGTCAGTCCGTGACCTTGGTCTTGGAGTGCACTTGGCCATCTGCACTTCCTTCAAGAGCTGGTAGATAGGATTCCTAAAACACAGGCTGATTCTCATTGGGATGCCCTACCAGCCTCTTGGGGCTCTGGTTCTGAGCAGTGAGCTCTGCGTCTTTGTCATACACTGTTGTCATGGATGTTATCTGGGCCCCCCTATGGCAGTCCTGGTCCCATTCACCTGTTGATAGATGGCTTTCTGAGTGTGGAGACCCCACAGTTGCCCTGAGGCCTTCCAAGCAGAAATAGTGGCAGGGAATAGGTATGTCTAGTGCAGCCAGGGACAGCATACTTTGTGACCCAAAAGGAGAGAGTTGTGGTGATCAAAGGTAGTATCTTGTCTTTAAGGGTATGGTTCTAGACCCTGAGGACAGACATATCAGATGAGAAGTCTTTGAGTCCTCCTGGAGACCAGGTCAGAGGGAATTATGTCAGCTCTGAGCTGTGGGATCAGCCAAGGATAGGCCTAAACCTTCATGAGAGGGCCCCTGGCGACAGTGCCTGGACACAAATGATCTAGAAGGTAGCCTTGCTCAGATTGGATCCAATTAGCCAGAGGATGTTAGTGCAGCTGGGTTTTTACTGTATTTGTCTCAACTGGCCTGCTCTCTTTATTAAAGAGGAGCAGATTCATCTGATGAACCACCAGGTATTACTCACCTGACTTCTCACCTAAGTGGACAGCCTTTGCAGAAACCCAAACAGCCCCAACTTGACCAAGTTGTCCAGGTGGCAGAGGTGGTAACAATTTAGGAGGGAAACCAGGGTTCTATCCTTTCACCAAATCTTTCTGGCAAATTAATAAATTGGGAGAGGAAAATCCCAATTAGATTGTAGCCTTTAAACTCAAATCCTAAAAAGGAGATCCTAACAGTAACCAAACCAACAGGGAATGGAGTCAAGGAGATTTCACTCATACTATTTTTTAAGCAAATGGTAAATCCTAATAGAACTGCTGTCAATTAAAGATAAGTAAGCAGCAAAAAACTCAGCGTGGCACCTATGCAAAAAAGCACCTACAATAAAAGACTACAGTAGACAAAAGATGAATGAAGAGAATTCTTCTGAAATTTTACTCGAGGAAGCAGAAGAATGACAAAACCTTGGACTGGTGAGAGGCAGGAGCTCAGTCCTTTCATGCTCTGCTGGTGGTGACATAAATTGGCCCAGCCTTTCCGAAATGCATGAGGATGGGAGGAAGGAACATTTTAAATGAGTGTACCTTTGACCCAGCAATCCCACTTCCTGTAATTTTCCCCAAGACAATAATTACCAAAGCCTACAATGAGCTACAGACAAGGGTTTCCATCTCGGCTTTGTTTATAATAGTAAAAAAATGGATGGGTTAAATCATTGGTTTAAGAAACTATAGCACTTCCATATAGATAATGTATAAATGATGATGTAGCTCTTTATTTGATGACATGGAAATTTGCCTATGACACATGTAATTGAATGCAAAAAGGGGGATAACAGAACAGCATGGTCCCACTTGTAAAATATTTTAATAAGTGCACATAGAGAGAGGTCTGGAAGGATGTTTACCTTAACAGCTGAATTTTACTTTATTCTTTGTGTATTTCTTATTACTTCAACATTTATAATGAGCATGAATCTTTAACAGAATAAAGCTATTTTCAAAATAAAAGAAAAAATGTGATGGAAGTCGACTCGATCTACTGGAAGTGAGGAAACCCATGGTTGACAAGCTGGAAAAATGCCAGTTACTTTGGGGAATCACAAAGAATGACATAGGCATGTGCTGAACATTTTATTTCCATTTAAAACGCATAAATGAACACCCACCCACTGTTTTTTGATATAAGGCTATGTGTCATAAAACTACAATCTCAATGCAGAATTCTTATAGATTTCTTCCCCATAATATCTGCCTATATTTAATTTGATACTGTTTTTAACTCCCCTTTATCAAGGCAGTACTCATTCCTATTTCTCCTCTTCCTTGCTTGCTTCTAGATTAAGAACAAAAAAAGCTGAAAACTTGTTTTTTTAACCTGCTGTTTCGCAGGTGTGACCATGTGGCAAAATTCTGGTCAGTAAGTCATTAGCAGTCTACTGAGGTTTTCTGGGACCGCTTCATTTATTTTTTTTAATTGAAGTATAGTTGATTTACAATGTTGTGTTAATTTCTGCTGTACAGAAAAGTGATTCAGTTATACATATATATACATTCTTTTTTAAATATTCTTTTCCATTATGGTTTATCATAGGATGTTGAACATAGTTCTCTGTGTCATACAGTAGGACCTTGCTGCTTATCCATTCCATATAAAAAAGCCTACATCTTCTAACCCCAACCTCCCACTACATCCCTCCCCCGATCCCCTACCACTTGGCAACCACCAGTCTGTTCTCTATGTCCATGATTCTGTTTCTGTTTCATGGATAGGTTCATTTGTGTCATATTTTAGATTCCACATATAAGTGATATCATATGGTATTTGTCTTTCTCTTTCTGACTTACTTCACTTAGTATGATCATCTCTAGTTGCATCCGTGTTGTCGCAAATGGCATTATTTCGTTCTTTTTTATGGCTGAGTAATATTCCATTGTATATGTGTACCACATCTTCTTTATCCAGTCCTCTGTCGATGAGCATTTAGGTTGTTTCCACGGCTTGGCTATTGTGAATAGTGCTGCCATGAACATAGGTGTACATGCATCTTTCTGAATTATAGTTTTCTCTGGATATATGCCCAGGAGTGGGATTGCTGAATCATATGGTAATTCAATTTTTAGTTTTCTGAGGAACCTCCAGACTGTTTTCCACAGTGGCTGCACCAACTTACATCTGGGACTGCTTTAGCGTTCAGCCTTCCATTTAGCTGTCCAGGCAGCTACTAACATTTTGAGTTCTTTACTCCCATCCTTACATCACTGGACCCACCACACCCGCTGGGCATTGCTGGTTTTGCCAGACATCACTGTGGATACAGTAGGACTCCCTGACCCCATCGCGTTAATTGGAAACTGACATTGCATCTGCTGGGCACTGCTGTAGCTTGTGTGCATGACTGCTGTTGCTCCTGTCACCTCTGCCATGTGTTGCTGCCATCGTCATAAGCACCACTGTCAATACCCCAGGCCCCAAGGTGTCAAAGCTGTACAGTGGTCTATAGCAAAATGGGGAGAGAGTGCTTCTACCCCTTGATATGTCACACTCAGAGGATCCCCAAGGGAGGACGGCTTATATACCCCTCTGTCTCTCTGAGTATTCGGCAAAAACTCCCTTTCCATTTTATTCACGCTCTCTTGCTGTGACCTGAGCCACAAGAGACTGGCTGGGACAGGTCTGAGTGATGGGCACCCAGCTGTATTTGGAGTTTTCTCTCCTCCCTGAAAACCAAGGTTCCGTTAATGGGTCAGCTTGGTATATTTGACTTCTGTGCTGAGTGAGTTCTCTCCTAGCAGACTCTTCGACTCCACATGCCAAGAGACCCCTCACAAGTTCTCTAGACATTTTTATATTTTATGGCTAAGTACATTTGGACTCAAGCTGGGTTTCCCATTGCAGATTTTGGCAGCAGGGGAGGGGGAAGCAGGTAAATGTTCTTAAGTCTTTTTACTTTTAAACAAATAAATCTTCTTTTATGATAAAATTAATAATACTCTTTATGAGAAGTAAAATACATAGAGAAAAAAGACACAGTGAAGAAAATAAAACTCACCTGTAATCCCACTACTTAGAAATAATCACAAATAATGCTTGGAAGGTCTTTATTCCTCCATTGTTTTTCATTACTAAGATCACACTGTATATGTAATTTTTCAGGCTGCTTTTTCAATGACTCACCATTGTATCATAAGCATCCTCCCTTGACACTGAAAATTATTTATAAGCAAACTTTTAATGGCTATATAATATCCAATGTTACGTGCATTAGTCTTTTGATTGAAAGTCTCAGAAATCTACTCAAGCGAGTATAATTTTTTTTTGAATGAGAGACATTTATTATGAGGATCAGGGATGTTTCCTGGAAACTAAAGGCAGAGATGCAGCCAGACCTCAGGACTAGATTACACACCGAGGCTGGACTAGAGTGTAGGGAAGCCAGAAAGCCCCCTACCTCCAACTGGCCTCTGTTTTCCCCTCTGCTTCTTCAGTTTCCTCTGCTTTCATACATCAGCTTTTACAGGAAACATGGCCATTGACTCCTGAGTTTACATGTCCAGGAAGTCCAGTGAGAAATTAATCTCTCTCAGCTCTAGTGGCAAATCTTTGGGAAGCCTTGGTTGGCCCAGTTCTGATCAGGTGCTGACCCTGGTCCAGTCAACAGCAGGGAGGGGACCAGGGTCATCTGGTGGGAACCTGGCTCTTCCAACTGAAATATGAACATGAAGGGTAAAGAAGAGGGAGTTTCTCCAATGCTGGGACAGGCAGAGTCTGTCAGACAACCAACGCTGATATTCCATAGTTTACCAAAGCATTGTCCTGTCATGTTAATCAATTCACTCCAGCTGATACTGAGCTGGGGGTGAGGGTTGATGTGTTACCTCGCTCCTCTCCCCAAGAGCAAACAGCTCCCAGACCCTGCTCGGCAGAGATACCAACTTACACTCATAGACGGGTATTAATGGAACGAACAGAGAGAACTTTTCTAGGTTAGCAAAGGCCATCTCTGGACATCTCCAGACCCAGGCTGGGAGCGTTTGGTGTGCAGTTCTCCCTTCCTGGGAAAGCTTCAACTTGTCCATAATATGAGAAGTCTCTCATTTAGTAGAGTTAATGACTGGTATATTTTAACAAAGGAAAGGAAATGTATCTTTTCATCATGAATAACCAGCCTGCAGCAGGGGGTAATTGTGTCGGAAATAAGGCTGAGATTTTCGAAGGAGTTGGATGGTTTTATGATCGTTAATAACATTCACAGTTATGCATGCGTGGATTTCATATTTCATGGTATGAGCTGATTGCCTGGAGGGGTCAGGAAGGCATACTTTCTAGGATTACATGAGTGGATAGGCCCATTATCAAAGACTTTTACCTTCTTCTGAAGCATTAATTGCTGGTCAGTGATTTGATGAAATGATCAGAAATGAAACAAACGAAGCCCTATGGATTTATGTGCTTCTCTCTGGGCTTGTTCCCAAGGTCTCACTGCCTTACCAAGAGCCTTGGGGGAAGCTCCGGTTCAGTGGTGCTGGCTCAAGTTTGGGAGGGACTGATATTGAGACCAGTATCTCTTGGTTCCATTCTGATTTCCACAGATTGAGAAGTAAAAGAATTTCCTGCCTCACACAGGAAGGAATCTCCCCCAGACACCCCCCAGCCGCCCTGCCCCCAGCCATGGGAATTCCCTTCGGGCTCCAGTGGCGAGGACTGACTCTAGCATCAGTTCCCTTGCTGTACAGGAGGCTGGCAAACACGGCCCTTGGGTTCCCTTCTTGACACCGTCCTGTAGGGAGGCTGGAGGGGCCAGCAAGAAGGGGGTCACCATTGGGTGGGCAACTGGGCAACTGTGTGTCCCACCCTGCGATGCACAAAGCCTGGTGCCAGGTGTCACAGTGAGACACAAAACAGGTACAAGCCGTGGCTTCCACCCTCAAGGAGCTCAGTATCAGTCAAGTGCAACCAAAATGATGATACTGACTCTGAGTAAGAAAAGAAATAAAAGGACGAAGAGACCAGTGTGTGCTGGAATAGTTGGAACAGACTTTTGGAAGTGGTGAGACCAGAGCAGGAGCCTGAAATGGATGGTGGGATTTTTTAAATGGAGAACATTCCAAGCTGGGGGAGGACACACAGGCTAATAGATGAAGCACAGGGCACCACGGGGTGGAGGCATCCGGGCTGAGTGGAAGGGGCTCCCCAGCACCAGCCCAGAAAGAGGCTGTCTCCACAGACCGTCTCGAGGCCTCAAGGCCCTGAAAGGTGGGCAGAGAATTTGTACTGAGTGCGGAAGTATTCATGACCCATTGGAGGTTCTTGAGCCAAAGGAAGGGCCCTTTCAGGAAGAGGACCGTTACTAGTATGGTGCCGGGTGAGAGGGGAGAGAGCCTCAGAGAAATAGGTTAAGAGATTGTTGCAGTGATCCGGGTACTGGGGGGGACGAGAAAGGCGCCTATGTCATGTCCTGAAACTGCAAGACCAGGGTTCCAGATAAGAAAACAAGGTTTCCGATTAGGGTGAAGAGTAGGAAACTCAGGGAGGGACTGGTAGGGCTGATTGGTTATTCAGGAGGCCTGAGCCTGGGAGGATCAGCCTTTGGGGAAAGCCAAGGGCAACTCCAAATGCATCCTCAACCTAGGACAGTCCTATAGGGCCAGAGAAATCCGTAGCTCAGGAGAGCTGCCATGAGGTCCTGGCTATTGGCGACAGCCTCAGGCTGGCAGCAGAGGAGAGCCTTGCACTGCTCAGAACCCGGGGTCCTCGAGGTAGACCTGGTCTGACGTCTCCCTAGAGCATCCGGGAGGCTCAGCTGAGGTAGTGAACTGGGACTGGCTGACCGTCAGACCAGGGCAATGGCCTTGGAATCTGAGTGGAAAGGGCAGGTTCAGGGGGCCCCTTGAGACTCTCACCTTCTGGACGAATGTCAGGGCAGAGCACAGACATGCAAGCTCTCGAAAGGAAACCATTCATCAAGCATTGAAGTAAACCCTGCAACAACCTCCGGGAAAGGACCTCAGGGATGTCCTTTTGTCACATGGCCCCTTTGTCATAGAGCCGGGGCGACAGGCCCAGAGAGCAGGGGCACTTGCCAAAGATCACAGATGAGTCCTACCACCCATCCTAGTGCATGGGGACTCTGAGGGGCAACACCCAGAATACAGTGAGTCTCCCTGCTGTCTTCCCAGCACTTGTCTACCAGTATGGACGCTGGAAGGCTGAGCCTGTGTTTGCCACTTCAGCCCCCTCTCTGCCAAGAGACTCATTTGTCCCAGTGGTGTAAGCAGCTGGCTTCTCCTCCTCAGATAAATCCCACATTGCTCTGAGCGGGGTACTCCCTTCTCCCTCAGGGGACACCATCTCTTCCTCCCACTTGGCATCCTGCCAGGACTTTACCCTGGGGGCAGCCAGCCTCAGGCCTCCCGGGGCCCTCAGAGGGCGGGGGTTGCACTAACAGGGCTACAGCTGTGCTGAGAGGGTGACGGCCAGGTCCCTGGCCCTTTGGGGTGTTGGCCTCTTCCCTTGAGCCAAGCCTGGTTCTTGGCACTGAGTTGAATTGTGAATGTCCAGAGACTTCTCTGGGGGCCCAGGTAACCTGCCCTTGGCTCAGCATTTGGGAGAGAAGAGGCTCAGATACACACACACCCCCCCCGCCCCAAGTACACAGCTCATAACAGCACTCGGGACTGCCGGGCTGGAACTTGGCATAATCAATGTATTCACAAAGCACGGGTTTTAATAATGAGACCAGGAAATTGGAGCACTGGCTTTCAATCCTGGCTGCACACTGTAATCACCTGGTAAGTTTTTAAAATTCTGATGCCTAGACCCCACCCCAAGAGAGTCTGATTTCTGTGGTCTAGGATGTGGCCCAAACATCAGGATATTTAATACCAATGTTCAGCCAGGAGTGAGAACCCCTGAATCAGAGAGATTGAGAGAAGTTCATTTTACATTGCAGGAAGTCAAAAATATGGCCTCTCATCATCCCAATTTTTATAGGCGCTACAGGTTCATCTGTGGGTTTTGCTTTACCTTCTAGTAATTGCATAGCAACTTTCCTTTGGGGAACCATTCTTCTCATTTCTGCCCATTCTCTCCCAATCCTCCCCAGGTTCTGGAGTGGGTACAGGGTCCAGATGGATTCAGCGAGGCTCAGTGAAACAATAGGCTGCTGACCTTGGACTTTCCCTGAAGCTATCAAGAAAGATAAACTCTCTCTCCTGGGCTTGAAGCTCATAGCCTGTGAGCCTCAGGTTTCTGGGGTCACCATGAAGAGAGGGTGGGCCTGGAAATGAGGCCAACACAGGGAGAGCAGAGATTAAAAAAAGAAAAGGCACAGCACTAGTGACAACATCTAAGCGCCTGGATCCAGCTCTGTTTGAAGATTCCACTGGGTTTCACCTTTATTGAGTCAATGGAGTACAGATTTTGTTTAACCCAATTGGATTTGAGTTTGTCAGTTGTATCTATAAGAATCCTACCTAAGAATATTTCTCAAAATCTTAAAAATAAGCTCTGATGGACGTAAAGTTGTCTTTTTTCCCTTGTGTTAGTTCTGCCTAAGTAGGTTAATGACCAGAGCAAGGCAATATTTTGGACTTAAATAGATCTGGCTCTAGGATGCCTACCTCACAGGTCTGTTGTGGGGAACCACATGAGATAAAACTTATGTAATGAGAGGTCCAGCCGGGTGTCTTACCAAGATGTTATGAATTGTTGTTACCTTTTGTTTTGTTTTTATAGAAAAGCTGCCAGCCACAACTCAGTCTGGTTGGGGGCAGGGATCACCTCACCTACCCCTCTCAGTTATGCAAACTGTCAGTCCAGCCCTGGAGAAAAGATGTACCAGGACTTTTATTTGATGTGGCAAAGCCAGACAGTACCCTGAGTAGCAGAACTTTGGGAAGCAGGAGAATCAATTTGCAAAAAGCACCCAGAAACCCTTCTGGGAGGATTGAACTGATAGCCCAGCTCCTCTCTGAGACCCGGGCTGGTCCCCTGACCAAGGACCAGTGCCAGAGAAGGGCAAGAAGAACACTGAAACAAAGCTGCCATGAGAGCAGAAATGGACCGGCAGGATGTTCTGTATGAGTCATAAATGAGAAATAATGGGAGAGAATGGTTCTAGGTTTAGGATATCAGGCATGCTGGAGCCTGCTGTGTTTCCCTCTTCTAATGGAGACCTCCACCTTGCAGAAGCAGCAAGAAGCAGTCACTCCCCACCATGGTAGCAGCAGTCATAGCTAATGGGTGTTAAAGCGCTATGCTAAGCTCATTTACATCATTACCTCCTTTAATAATCCCAAGAATGCTATGAACTTGGTACCATTATAGTCCCAGTTTACAGATGACAAAGCTAGGAGAGTAAAGATGAAGCACTTTCCCCCAGGGAGTCTGACTCCAGAGCCCACATATCCCACCATTCCTTGGCCGTCTCCCTATAGACAGTCTGACGAGTGCTTCTTGCCCTCTATCTCTGACCTCCATGATAGGCAGCCTCACTGGAGTAGACTTTCACCCTGGCCAAGGCTGGGGGAAGAAATGAGTAGCACTATGACTTTGAGGGCCTTGGCCATTTTGGGGTGGAGCCATGATGATACTGAAGAAGTGGAATCACCTCTACCCCAAATGGCCTGTTCCATGGTAGAAGCCAGAGAGGACCAGTTACTCTACTTGGAAGCAGCTCCTCTGCCCCAGGCAGCTTCTCCACAGCAGCTAGAGCTCCTTCCCTGCCTGGGCAACACAATAGATCATGGCAGAGAATGTGTTCTTTCTCCCTGGATCCCTTCTTACTTTTAGTAACAGAAATGCCCCAGCAAATCTTAGCCAGCCATGTGGCTGCCCAGCTAGAGACTATATCTCCCAGCCTCTGTTGCAGCTAGGTATATCCAGGTGACAAGGTGTTTGGTCAATGAGATGTGAGCAGAAGTGTTGTGTGCCACTTTGCGGTCTTAGCTTAAAAGGTTTGGGTTTCCCTTTTCTGTTTTGGGTGGGAAAGAGTAACAAATGGGTCGTATGCTTTGGACCCAGACCGGAAGCCACAGATTCAGGACGCACCTCAACAACCCTGTGTTGCTGATGTATGGACTTTTATGTGTAAGAGAAATAGGCATCTGAAACTTCTACCTTAGATAAGTCACCATATTTTTTGGTTCGTCTACATCCTCAGTAAATAAAACTCAAACCGACTGAACTGTCCAACCCCCTAAGAAAAACAAACCCCCAACATTTATAGCACATGGAAATTCCTAGACAAAGATTTTGCTAGGGGAGGGGAGTCTTGAAGGAGGTACACTGGATTTCCTGATAATACAAGCATGGCTGGCCATTAACTATAAGGAGGGTTATTAGTTAGGATAGACTAGGTTATGCTTGATTAATGAGCAACACCCAAATCTCTGTAACCTAATGCACACATGTTTATTTCTTACCCATGTAAATCCACCCCAGGTCCAGATGATTCTTTAGGGCACCCATACTCCATGTGGTGACCCAGTGACCTGAGCCCCTTCCATGTTCTGGCCCTGCTGTCTTTATACAAGTCCTTTTCCAATACCGCTGCAGCAGAAACAGAGAGCCTTGGAAGTCTCCCACCATCAATTGCATGCTTTGGTCTAGAAGTGACACATGTCACTTCCATTTACAACCAATGAGTGACCAGAGCTGGCCATACGGCTCTAACTGCTGGGAGGCCGAGCAGTATCATCCTCCTGGTGCCAAAAGAAGAGCACAAATGGAAGTCTGCCCCATAGAGGGCCTCTCCGATCATACACGTAACATGCCCAGCACAGGGGCTACATGCTCGATAAATAGGGCAAAGTGGGGAGAAAAGGCCCAGAGCAAGGGAGGAGGAGAGAAGAGAAGAAGAACAAAGAGAGAAGCATAGAGGAAATTTATAGAAGGAAATTAGATCCAGAACCCAAAGCAAGGAGGCCCCAGGGCCAGCCAATGGTGCGCTAAGATCCGGCTCACACACCAGCTCATGACAGTCGTTTGCTAAATTTTCAGGAATTTGGCAAGCCAGTTGTTAAACACAGTGATTATTAAAAATTAAATTATATCCGGTTACAATTAAATACATTATATCAAAGATGAAGGTAATAAATACTCAGAATACATCACTTCCTCCTTCTCTTACTGCATTTTATGACTCTCTCTGTTCCGGGGGTTATTCCCATCTATTACAGCATGGTGTGCTACTGAACTCCTCTTCCCGACTCTGTCCAGAGAAATGATTTGGTAGCTGGTGGGAGTATTTACCACATGGAAATCAGCAAATGCTACAAATCAGGGCTTTTGTCCCCTAGAGAGCTGGTGGTTGAACATTTATCAGCCTGGGTCTGGCCTTCCTCTCCCAGGACATCTAAACTGGGAGTTTCAGTGAAGCCAGCAGTTGTGCTCTGACCTCTCCAGAGCAGTGCCGAGGCAGGAAATTTCCATTTGTCACCAGTGATGGGTTGAGGGCAGGGAGTTTCGGGAGTACTGATGGGTGAGCATTTGCATTTGGAGTTCCTATGGGAATGGGCTGTTGGGTCAGCAACCCTAGATCACAGCATTTCGCAAATACAGACATTCCCTTCCATGTCTGCAAAGCGTGGCGCTCGCTCAGAAGCCTAAAGAATTGTTTGGTTCCCAGGAACCAAAAGCTGGTGCTGAATAGTAATAATCACCTGCCAGGAGCCTATTGACCAGGAGGACTGCCTGCTGCCTGTAACTCCTGGTAACAGGGAGCCCTTCTGAGAGCCATCCTTGCGCTGGCTCCACAATGAGATGGTGGTGCCTCTTTCTCTCTTGAAGCGTTTTGTACTGGGTCTCTAAGACAGTAGCTGCCAGAACTGCAGCCAAGGCTGGCAACTCAAACAGGGAGAGGCCTGAGTTTACTTGGCCAACTCAGAATCTAGCTGTGCGTGCATGGGGCTTGTTTCTATAGCCACCGTAAAATTCTCCTTTCACTGGCTACTTCACTTTCCCCTGAAGCCCTGAGCCCTCTCTCCTCCCCTTCGCCATCCAACTCAGCCATTACTGGCCACTTGCCCTCCTGTGTTCACGGTCCCTTTTAAAGCACTATTAGGTGTCTGGATGGTTTATGGATCTCTGGGCTTCTGACTCCATGTACCGCATTACTGTAAAAGCTGGACCATCAGACGCAATTGCAGAAGGGAAAGTCGGAGGGCACAGTGCGTGAGTTTAGTTTTTAATGCGTGAATGTATTACACCAAATGGATGGAAATGCTATGCTGGCGATTTTTACTTCTTTATAGGTTTCTGATTTTTAAAAATCAATTAGCATGTTTTTAATTATATTAACTCACATAGCCTCAAGATCTTCAGTCTTTTGGAATCACCACTACTCTAGTAGCCAGTTAAACTTGCTCAAGCCTCCATCCCATGTGCCACGGCCATTTACCGCCCTTCCCACGATTTCTGAGGGATCCCAAAAGGTTTCACATTCTCCTGGTCTACAAACTCAAATTCAAATTCCTAATCCTTCTGAATTCCTGATCTTTTCTTGTTGCCTGCCTTTGAGTAACAATTTTGTGTTCTCTTTGATTTTCTAAAGCTCCACTCACATAAAGTTTTACATGTGACAGACTCTTTTTTCTAAAGGTTTGAGGATAACTGAGGGGTCTATAGTACGGTACGGAGCAGGGAACAACCTACAGTGGAATTTTAGACCAATGGGATCTTACAGGTCTGGACCATCCCCGCCACCAGGATGTCAGTGGCCAGCCTTTCCTTGAGCCCCAGCATCTGCCATTCCTTGGACCTGCTCTCTTTCTTACTATCTCCTTTCTAGAACTTTCTCCCATCCCAGGGCCTTGGAGACTCTGTCTGCCTGATTGCCAGGACAAAACTGGTGACCTTTTTAGAGTAATCTAGCCCTGTTTGGTTTCCATTTTCATCCATTTAGACTATCCCATTCATAACCAATGAGCCCATGATGGACTATTTTAATCAATAACACCATCCACCCCAGCCAGTCGTCCTGGGCTGACACCCCCAGCAACACAGAGAACAGGGAAGAGGTTTTGAAATTTTCTTCTTTTTTTTTTTTTTTTGTTATAAGGAAAGCCAACGTTGGGGAAAGATGTGGAATCTTTTTTTTTTTTTTACTTAATTAATTAATTAATTTTTATTTTTGGTTGTGTTGGGTCTTCGTTTCTGTGCGAGGGCTTTCTCTAGTTGGGGCAAGCGGGGGCCACTCTTCATCGCGGTGCACGGGCCTCTCACTATCGCGGCCTCTCTTGTTGCGGAGCACAGGCTCCAGACACTCAGGCTCAGTAATCGTGGCTCACGGGCCCAGTTGCTCCGCGGCATGTGGGATCTTCCCAGACCAGGGCTCGAACCCGTGTCCCCTGCATTGGCAGGCAGATTCTCAACCACTGCGCCACCAGGGAAGCCCTGAAATTTACATTTTTTGAAAATTTACCTAAGAAGTACCTGAACACCTCCTCGGTGTAAACAAAAACAAACAAACAAACAAAAATCAAACCACACTTTCCCTTAACACTTCCCACTCTCTCCTACGATCCTACTCACCCCCGGCCCCCAGATGACCACTGTTAGTGCCAGGGGTTGCCTGCCAGACTCCTTTCTATGCATTTCCACACATTTGGAAATATACGTAACTTTTATTTGTGTGAGAAATTTATTTGTAAATTCATGCATGTTGTTTTGAAAGTTGCTTTTCCATTGATAACAACGCGTGTTTTAGATGTTTTCATGCCAGCATCGTTCAGAAACAGTAACGTTCAGTTAGGAAACCACCCACGTGCCCATCGATAGGAAGAGAGTAAATTGTGCTCCGTGAGCACCTTGAACCTCCGTGCAGAAGCAAGATACCCCACACCAGCAGCCAGGACTGAAGGGAAGCAGAGAAGAGTGGTGTCAGAACCCACTGCCTCCACGTGGGATTTCTATGCCAGGCCCAGTGTCCTTCCTCAGACTCAGACCTGGCCCTTCCTGCTTGACTCTGGAGTGAAGAAGAGACCCCTCCACCCCTCCCTTCTTCACTGACCCGGAAAAGAAGCCCAGGAGCCCTTTGGATTGAAGAGTGTTACTGCTATTTGCCTTGGAGACACAGACCCCAACCAAAACTCCCAGCATGGACAAATGCTCAGGTTCCTGGTCAGCGGTTCCTAACTTCCTCTGGGATGATGATTCCCGGGGAGGGGGGGAGGGGTCGTCCCCACCCTGACCACAGAGTTTCTTTTCATGTTCAGGCCCCGTGGTCAGCACAACGGTTCAGGTGGGCAGATTGTGTTCCTGAGGCCCGCGGGACTGAGCCATCCTGGGTCCCTCCACCCAGCCCCGCCCAGCCTGAAATGATTACCTGAGGACGTTTTTCCAGGACCCATTGAGATCCAACCTGGGGGCTGAGCTTAGTGCTGGGTGTAAATCCCAGCAGGACACTGGGGAGGAAACAGGAGCAGAAGCCCAGCGTGTGACCGGGCCAGGCTGGGAGGCCTGGATTTGTCGGGTGTGGAGGATCCAGGACATGCTCCTGACACAGGGAGGACTCTCCAGCGTTCTCCCTTGGGCTTGGGGAACACAGGGTGAGAGGGTGGTGGGCAGGGGACAGGCTTCCGGAGCAAGTCAAATTTGGTGGGTTCCTCACCAGGACAAGCTAACCTGGTGCTGACCCAGAGTCATGGTCAAGTGGAGCCAAGATGATTGCTGGTACAGAGAGTCAAGTCTGAAGATGGGCTGAAGATGAACAGGAGTGATCCAGCTTCCCTGGAGACCTCCTACACACGCTTCCCCCGGCTGTCCCTGCCCTCCTGGGCCCTCACTTCATCTGCATTTAACACCTCTGGATTATGATTGTCTGTGTGTAAACAGTTTGCCAGGTTGTGACTTCCTCCCTCGCTGGACTCAGTGACGGGTGTGCAGAGAACATGGCTCAGTGCTGACGCTCTACGTGGTCAGCACAGCTGCTCCTCCTGCAACGACTGCATGTGATGGGGTCCACAGGAGCGAGCATGGCCGATGGACCCACTGGCTGCCAGGGTTGGTGGTCTGAATGCCCAGGGCAGGCCAGGGTGTCAGTGACATCGGTGTGTGTGGCTGAGGGACCTGGGGGTGGCGGGAATGTGGATGAGAACGTGCCTCTTTGCCTTCCTCTTCTACTTGGCTTCCTGGCAACAGACCCAGACACCTGACCATTCTCTTGCTTTATGCCTAACATATAACCTCCCGGACTGGCTCTGCGTTACCTGGAGGTTATACACATGTCATCACGGAGGTCCCAAGCCCAAGTATCACTTGCTCAGGCCTCTCCTGATCAACCTAAAAAACACTTAGCTCACCTCCTAGTTACTCGATATTACATTAACCTGTTTTATTTTTTCATGTTACTTAGAAGCACCTGAAATGATTGGTGGACATGTTCAGTGCGTGTCTCCCTAACGAGGAGACAAACCTTATGGGAGCAGGAGGTTTGCCTGTCTTATTCCTTCTTGTAACCCCAGAGCCTGGCGCATGCTGTGGGCGTGAGAAAGTGGGGGATGAATACGGAGGAGTTGGGGCAACCAGTTCATGCCCACCCGACACCCAGGTGCAGAAACCAACCCTCACCACTGAGTTCTGGTTGGATACGGGCCAGGACTTCCCACCCAGGCCTACTTTAAGAGTAACATCGGGCTTCCCTGGTGGCGCGGTGGTTGGGAGTCCACCTGCCGATGCAGGGGACACAGGTTCGAGCCCTGGTCTGGGAGGACCCCACATGCCGCGGAGCAACTGGGCCCGTGAGCCGCAATTACTGAGCCTGCGCGTCTGGAGCCTGTGCTCCGCAACAAGAGAGGCCGCGATAGTGAGAGGCCCGCGCACCGCGATGAAGAGTGGCCCCCGCTTGCCACAACTAGAGAAAGCCCTCGCACAGAAACGAAGACACAACACAACCATAAATTAATTAATTAATTAATTTAAAAAAAAAAAGAGTAACATCAACTCATCTGCTAGAGCTACACAAACACATATTAACTCCAAAGGGGAGGAAAAGCTGGGGAAACAAGGAACGGCTGTCATAATGAATCACAACTTGTGCTATTTATCACACACCCACAACAAACACAAAAAAATGTTGAAAACTGGTGTTCGCAATGGTCCTGTTCTCCCCTTAACTGGCGTTGGCACTGGTGATGTCAGCCCCATCCTGACTGGAAACAGAAGAACCCCAAATAAGCCCAACTGGTGCATTCCTGAACTCAGTGAAGGGAGGAGACTGGGGTGGGAGACCTAGGAAATTTCCCACTGACTCCTGGGATTTTTTTTCCCCTTAATAAAAATAGTCACAAAAAAACTAAAGAAGAAATTCACTAAGTCTTTTTCCTTCCTTAAGTCATCACCTTCTTGAGCTCACTGGTAAGGCTGGCATGTTGTAAGGTGCCCAGCAGGGATGGCCTGGAAGACACGGGAAGGCAGTGCCCCCTGCTAATAGGCGGGAATGTCAGCTCTTCTTCTCCTCCCATTTTACCAGGCCTTCCTTTCCAGGGGCAGTCACCTCCAGGGCTCCTGGGGACTGCTCTGAAACAAGCACGGTTCTGTTTCTGTTTCTAATGGAAGACTGGCATTCAACCCACAGGAAGGAGATATTAATCACCACAAATGGATGCAGATTGCCCCTCTGAGCTTTGTAAATTCCACACCACCTCTTGTTTCACTGCTGTGGGCCTCGGTTTTCAGCGCGCCCTGCCACAAATGAAAACCTTTCATCAGTGGAGAAGCGGGGCCTGGCTGCCTCTGTGTTTGGGCTACAGAACTGAGGTGGAAAGTGTTATTTTAGGGTGTTGCCAAGAGCGAGAGCTGTGATTCGAGCAGCAAACTCAATTACGCTCACCTTTTCACTTTTTGAAAATAAGAAATAATGTTTTAGGCCAAAATTTACCCTGTTGCTATTTTATTTATTTATTTGGGTCAGGAGAGGTAATTTAAGTTAAATTCATTCAGTGGACTTTGAGTTATGGGAAGAGGAAAAATAAACTTTCTGTTACCAGTGGGATTTTGTGTGTAAACACACACGCACGTATGCACACACAGATGCAACACACACACGCAGCTACAACAAGTCAAACAGAGACACATAGCTAGTCATTTAGGATAAAAACTCACTCTGTAAGCTGAAAGAGAAGGTTATTTAAAATAATAGAAATAGAGGCAATTTCAATGTAAATTTTCAAACATTTTCCCACAAGATAAAAATCAAAGTATAACAAAGTGGTACTATATATGGCTAGGATATCTGGAAACTTGGCCTTTTAGTCAACAGATCATTTGTAAGGACCTACTGTATACCAGGTCCTATGTAGGCTCTGTCTCTACTGAGAGATGAAAAATACAGACCCCAACTAGCTTGCCTTCAGTCCTGGGGACAGGACGAGGGAATGTTTTGGATATTACATGAGAGGTTGGCAGTAGGAGGCAAGTGAACCAAGGAGAAGCTAATAGGGAGAATGACCAGAAGTTGCCTGAACCAATAGAATAAGAAAGATAAACAGATGCCTATAAAGTGTCATCAATTGATGAGAAAATTTAAAATATTAAAAAGCAAGCATTTTTTTGAACGAATGAATAACAAAGAAGAGCCAGTTCTTAAGATGGGTAGAGTGGGGCACCCATCTGCTGGGACAGGCCCCTTTCTGAGACAAAGGCAGGGTATCTGCTCACAAACAATGTGACTTCTCACATTGAAAGGGCCCATGTGGCCCTGTGATTCCAGGACATTTCCCTAACTACTCATAAATGTGTTCTTTCCAGCCATTAAAAGAAATGTAGAAGATTGGGGGCAGGGGGGATGAAATACAGAAATCTTAAGCTTTGAAATCTTTTGGGATGGAGGAATCTTATGTATAAACAAGAAGTCACAGCTGAGCAATGACATGCCGTGTCATACGTGCACAAGAGAAACAATATTCCTGAAAAGCAAAACTGTGGGCAGACAGTTCTGGCAAGATCTGAGTTGCAGGAATTCATTTCTCGCATCCAATAAGTGCTTTAGGTTAGAGTTATGGGGACAGCCTCGTCTGATCTGACAACGTAGCCTGTCACCATCTGACAGAAGCAGCCTGACATTTGAAGGTTTTGTGACTTGATATTATCCATCCCTTTCTCTTCTGTGTTTTCAGCTGGTTGTGAGTTGGCAAACCGTGAATGTGACGTTAGTTTCCTAGGGCTGCTGTGACAAATGACCACAAACCTGGTGGCTTAAAACAGCGGAAATTTACTCTCTCACTGTTCTGGAGGTGAGAAGTCCAAAATCAAGGTGTCAGCAGGACCATACTCCCTCTGGAAGCTCTGGGAAAGAATCCATTCCTTGCCTCTTCTAGCTTCTGGTGGCTGCCCGGCCATCCTTGGCTTGTAGCTGCATCACTCGGGTCTGTGCCTCTGTCTTCCCATCAGAGCCTCTTCTGTCTGTCTCTCCCCTCTGGGTGTATGTTATAAGGACACTTGTCATTGGATTTATGGCCCAATGACAGATAATCCAGGGTGATCTCCCCGTCTCAAGATCCTTAATAACACACGCAAAGACCCTTTTTCCAAATAAGGTCACATTTTCAGGTTTGGGGGATCAGGATGTGGACTTATCTGGGGGGTCACCTTTCAGGCCACTACGTACACCATCACATAATTGTCCACGGGTGCTGGTAAATCTTTCAAAGAGGCTGACTTCAAGGGGATTCTGCAAGAAACAGAGGGCGCACAATGCAGCAAAGTTCTTCTGGAGGTAGGATGACAGTGGTTCCAAATGTGAGCAGCAAGACAGGGGCCACACTTTAAAGAGCATCTTGGCTTTTCTCTCAGTCTTTGGCCAGGACTCCTCACCCTTCAAGTGTCTGTCTGCTGAAAGTCAGAAGTATCTCCGCTAAGTTGAAATCCGCAGTCTCTCAACTATGAAACCATTTCAACTCTGCCTGCACAAACCTCCCTCCCTGACTCCCATCCCAGAGAGGAAAGGATTTAGCAGCTGGCGTGTTTTTCAAATGTCAGAGGCTTCCTTTTTCTCAAGAATGGGTGTGTAGCTGGGGTGAGTGAAGACACTTCACGCTGCATTAGGCATTGTACACTAAAGAGAAGCTGATAGGAGAAGAATTAATTACAGTTTAACAATAATAATAAAAAGCAAAGCCAGAGATTGAAATGAAATAGCCAGGGGAACAAATGGGTTTCCGGGAAGAATGGTGTCTATTCACTATGGAGAATTTATATGTAGAATAAATGCTGGGAATTGGAACACAGAAGAGGCAATCAAAGGCCTGAGGAGTCTCCAGCAAGCTGGGGCTGCTTTCTATTGAATTGTCTCATTAGCTGGCTGGAGGTATAAATAAATTCCTCCAGTGTCTTTGTTGTCTGACAAGATGGAAAGCAGAATGAGTCTTGACCGGGCAGGGGGTGGGGGGATTTGGGGAGAGGGAGGGTGACCCTGACAGCCCTTGGAACCAAGGGAAGGGCTGGGAAGGAGTCTGCAGGGAGAAAAGACTAGCCAGCGGACGGACGAAGGTGTCTGCTTCCTTTCATGGTAGAGGCAACCGGCAGTGGGCGGTACTGAGGGCCAGGGAGGGGCTAGGATTCCCGGAGCCCAGAGGCTTTGTTCTGAGGCCAGACACAGGGCTTTATCATGGCAAACCCCACTTTACATCACCACAGTGAGCAACTGGGAGCAACACTGGGAGCCACAAAGCCTTCCTCTGGGTGCCCTCAGCCACCACCTTCAATCACAGAACCCTCCATCAACGGCCCTGTCGTGCTTGTTTGCAAGGAGTTTTATGCGAAACTTGTTACAGTGAATAGAAGTACCAACATTTGTGAATAATTAATATTTTTAAAAAATAAGAGGATACTGGGAAGGTGGCAGAGGTGGCAACATAGTTGCTATTCTAGTAACAGCTTTATTGAGATATAATTCACATACCATACTACATGATTGTACTACATACCATACTGCATTCACAGAGTTGTACAACCGGCACCACAATCGATTTAGAACATTTTCATCACCCCAGAATGAAACCCGGTACCCATTAGCAGTCACACTCCATTTCCCCCCACTTTCCCTAGCCTTAGGCAACCACTAATCTACTCTCTGTCTCTATAGATTTGCCTATTCTGGACATTTCATATAAATGGAATTATACAATATCTGTCCTTTTGTGTCTGGCTTAGTTTACTTAGTATAATGCCTTCAAAGTTCATCCATGTTGTAACATGGTTCAGAATTTCCTTCCTTTTTAAAGCTAAATAATATTCTATTGTATGTATATAGTACATTTTGTTTTTCCACTAATCTGTTGATGGGCATTTGTGTTGTTTCTACCTTTTGGATATTATGAATAATGCTGCCTTAAACGTTCATGTACATGTTTTTGTGTGGACATATGTTTTCATTTCTCTTGGGTATATACCCAGGAGTAGAATTGCTGGGTTACATGGTACCTCTATGTTTAACATTTTGAAGAACTGCCCGATTGTTTTCCAAAGTGGCAGCAGCATAATTTTTGAACTCTTCAGTTTCCTCCATAAGAAGAGACAGAACATGGGAATTCCCTGGCGGTCCAGTGGTTAGGACTCTGTACTTTCACTGCCAAGGTCCCAGGTTCAATCCCTGGTCGGGGAGCTAAGATCCCACAAGCCTCGAGGCAAGGCCAAAAAAAAAAGGAGAGACAGAACAGAAAGGATAGCAAAACAAAAAGCCCACAAACATCAACAAAAATGGTTCTAAAAGTGGGGTCTCCAAACCAGAAGTATCTGTATCACCTGAGAATTTGTTGGAAATGCAGATCCCAGAGGCCACACTAGACCTCTGCATCTGTGTTTCAACAAGCCCTCCAGGCATCTGGTGATGCTGATTCTCAAGTTCGAGAACCACTGATCTACAACTGAACCGGGTGACAAGGTATCATAACAAACTCCAAAGTACAAGCAGGTGGGTACAAGCTACTTATAGCTGCAAGATCACGTGATTTTGGCAATTAGGTGGGAGGAAGGTGAGAAAAGGAAATGGTCCAGTAGCCCTGAGAACCAGGGAGCCACAGATTGCCTTGGGAATCTTGGTCGCCCAACCTGAGAACATCAGCCAAAAGCTGGAGGAAGTTCAAAGTCTCCAATTTGCATGTGAGTGCAAGAGGATCGCAGGAGGTGGAAGGTGCTGGAAGAGTCCTGGCTTTCTGAATGTTCTTAACTAACAAACCGAAGTTTTTTCTAGGATACCTGCTGGAAGTAGAATTTAAATTGAGTATCACAGGGACGAAAAAAGAGAGAGAGGGGATTCAGGTAGACGTGAGAGAGAAGAGCAGTGGAGACACAGCTCAGAAAATACTTGGAGAGAGAGAGAGATTGATTGAGTGATTTTCACGAGATTTAATCATGTTATGAAAACAGTGAAGGAGAACTTCCAAGGTAGTGAAGCTAGGAAAGTTATCCTAGCCTATCTTTCCCTCCTAAAAGTACAAAAATTCTCTCATTAAAATGAGCAACAGAAAATGATCGTGAGCCAATCCCCCACCAAGTCACTCTAAGAGAAAAGAAAATAAGGGGCATAATACTGTCTCTGCAGATGACAAAGGCATGCTAGAAAGACATGCCTGCAAAACAGACTTGTAACCTAATACATGAAATGAACTAAAATAAATTAAGAAAAATTATGTTATGAAAGAATAGTCCTAATACTATTAGATTCTAATAAGCTTGGAAACACTTAGAGATGAGGTAATTGAGAAAAGAAAGGTTTGAAAAGAGAAGTGACAGAACTCAGAAAAGAATAAGAAATAAAAAACAATTTTGTAAGTGAAGATTAAAATGGAAGGGACACGTTCCAGCTATCTACTGATACATAATGAATTACCCCAAAATTTAGCGGAAGAAAACAATAATTGTATGGGGATCATGGCTTCTAGCCTTAGCTGGGACGACTTGAATGGCTGTAGGCTGAGACAGCTGGGAGTTGAAGGTCTACTTCCAAGACGCTTCTTCAGTTTCATCTCTGGCACTTGGGCTTGGCTGGCTGGAGGGCGGGTTCAGCTAGGCCTGGCGGCTGGAGTGCTGACAGGTGGCCTGTCCTGCATAGCCTTCTCAGGGTAGTCAGATTTTATACATAACAGCTCAAGTTTCCAAGAGTGAATGTCACAAAGACCAAGGCAGACTAGCTGGGACTTTTCTGACCTAGCCTTGGAAGTCATATAGCATCTCTTCCACTGTGCTCTATCAGTCAACACTGTCACAGACCCACCCAAATTGAAGGGAGGAGACTTAGACTCTATCTCTTGTTGGGAGGAGTGTCAAAGAATTTTTGTCCGTTTTTCTCAGCTTTATTAAAGTATAATCTGCATACAATAAAATTCATCCGTTATAATCATGCCGTTGGATGACTTTGGATGATTATATATAGTCTTGTAACCACCAGCACAGTGAAGATATAGAACAATTCCCTCACCTTAAAATGTTTTCTCATGCCTCTCTGTGGCCATGTTTTAAAGCCACCACAGAATCTAAATATGACTGAACACTAGTTGCAAAGGATCAAAGATTTTTAAATAAAAAAGGAATGAAGAAAGTGAAAAATGATTCAAGAGAAAATGGTGTGTGCACACACATTAGGCAATGAAGACCTAATGCATGTGGAATAGAAATCCTGAAGATGAAAACTAAAGCAACAGAATGAAACAAATACAAAGATATTTAAATTAAGAAAGGTTTTCTGAAATAAGACTTGAAAGTTCATAGTGAAAGGTCCATCTCATATCTGGGAAAATCAGCCTACCAACAGCCAATATTCTAGTAAAATTGCAGATAATGACAATCAGAAGAAGAAAATCCTGGTAAAAAAAAAAAGGCATTTCATTTTGTTTGTGAGACCACTTGGGGGTCATCTGGGATAATAATTCCTTGCAAGGGGTGGGGAGATGGTATTTCTATGTAAAAAATATAAAACCAAGTCCAAGTTTCTTATAGGTTCAGGAACACAGAGGCACTGTGTTATGTCCTCCAGGAAGCAGACATCAATAGAGATTTTTGGAGTGATACCTGTAAAGAGTAAAGAATAAAGGGGGAGAAAGAGGAGGCAGGGAAAGCTTCATATTGCCATGCCAGTCTAACACCCGTGGAAGGAGAGGGGAAGAGGAATGGCTGGGTGGAAGAGTCTCAGACTTTGGGGCAGCTTTGAGAAAGCTGTCAGCCCAGTAGGGAGCTCTAGCACCAAGGGCACCCAACAGGACTTCAACGTGGGGCAGCAAGAGTGGGAATTAGTACACCCTCCATGCTAGGTCATTGCCGGGGGCTGCACAGGAAGTGCACCTAGAACTTGGGGCAAAAGCTCCAGTGAATCCCCAAGGCACTATAGCCAGAGGCTGTCAGCTAACTGCACTCCTCATAATGATATCAAGTTCTTTCTTGAAGGGAGATCCAAGTGGCACACCTCCATGGCCGCCACAACAGGTTTTAGCAACATTTCCATCAACAAAGGGTTATGATTTTTTTAAATTAAAGCAAAGCACCTGTATCATAATCATTTTAAACATGTAGAAAAGTATAAAAAGAAATTATTGTTATCCCACTAGAGATTTTCTATCTATAACATATACAAATAAGATCACGCTCTACATACTGTTTAAAACTTTTTACACTGAAAATACATCACGAACATATTCATGTATTCATGTTCCCTTTTAATTTACATAAATCTGTGTATTTTCTAATGATGGCATAGTGCTCCTTTGTATGACTGGACCTTAATTTAAGTGGTTTCCTACGGATCAGCACTTCAGATGTTTCAAGTTCTTTGTAACTGTAGACCTCACTGCAATGACAATCCTGGCACATGTGCTCTCTTCTTGGTGATCTCCAGGGATTCCCGAGCCTGCCTCAGTGGTTCTCTCTGATACTGCATCGTCTTGACAGGATGTTGCCCTACCCAGGGGCTCCTCTGAAACATTGCCAAGGGTGCAGGAGTGCAAAAATAAGGACCCCCAAGAGAAAGGCAACTGTGTCAGGTGGCTCTGAGAGCCCTTGTGGTACAAAGAGCCAGGTCCAGCATCATGGCTCAGGGAAACCAGAGTCCTTTCCTCCTGATATGTTCCTGCCAAGGATCATGGCCCTATTGGGCTGTTTATTTTATTTTGCTGTCTTGTTTTATATCCACCTGCTGCTTTCAGAGATTTGGTTCCCCCAGTTCCAATGAGAATTAGGGGAAGAAAATCCTCAGAGGTAGAGGGCCATTGGCAGCCTTCGTAAGAGTGGCTTTCCCAGCCTTTACCTGGGAACAACCTCCATCTGAGCCCAGCATGAACAATCACAGTATCTTCAGTTTCCACGGCAATTTGCAGGGCTAGCTCCCATGGGGAGCCCGAAAGATTCTACTTCTGTCCCTCCAGCCCTCTCAGGTACCAGGGCAGAACCCAGCCGAGGTACCAGCAGAGGCTGGTGGTTTGTGCACCTGAAGCTGGAGATCAAAAGCCACAGAGAGCTAGAAAGAGAATACAAATCAGACTCTGGTGTTCTTTGTTTTCTTACAAGTGGACTTAATTTCTGTATCAAGCACCATTCTACTGCTCTTACGATTTTCTCCTGAATCATTTCAGGAGTTTCCCCCTCCCCTTCTTCCTGGCGTTGGAAGTAAGTTCTTGGGCTTACAGAGCATCAAGTGGGAGAGTTCTTACCCGTTCTCAGTCTTTGTTGTTTGTCCACCAACATCTGCTGAGCTGAACATCACCCCTGCTGACCCCACACAGATGTCTGCCAAGACTTGTACACACCCCATCTGCCGGGCAGGCCACAGTCTGTGCTGGTCACTCTGCATCCTTCTCTTCCTTCTTTCCTGGATTTCTAAGTTTTCTGCCTAAACATTGTGCTGCTTTTGAAATTAGATGGAAAAGTTATTAAAATACTGTTATTTAAATGTATCTTTAGTATTGCTGAATGCTGCTTTTCTGTCTTTTTTTTTTTAATTTATTTTATTTATTTATCTGGCTGTGTTGGGTCTTCATTTCTGTGCGAGGGCTTTCTCCAGTTGCAGAGAGCAGGGGCCACTCTTCATCGCGGTGTGCGGGCCTCTCACTATCGTGGCCTCTCTTGTTGGGGAGCACAGGCTCCAAATGCGCAGGCTCAGTAGTTGTGGCTCACGGGCCCAGTCGCTCTGCAGCATGTGGGATCCTCCCAGACCAGGGCTCGAACCCGTGTCCCCTGCATTGGCAGGCAGACTCTCAACCACTGCGCCACCAGGGAAGCCCTGCTTTTCTGTCTTAAAAGTGTGCTTCTGGGGTGGGAAATGGGTAGGGTTTAGAATAACCTCTAGATAAAGGTCATCACTTGAAAGCAAAACTAGGACAGTTCAACCTGTGATAGATGCAAAGCAAACCCTCCTTAAGATGTGTTTATTAAGATGTGTTGCTGGGGATTCCTGAGTGATGCCCTGGCTCCACGGAGGAGCCCTGGAGTTACATGCAGGAAGGTGTGACCGGAATGTGACTGAAAGCAAACAAAACTGCCCTGCCTGTGGCTTTCTGGCCCACCCGGCTGAAGCAGGGCTGTGTTATAGGGCAATGAACCCAAGGCAGGCTGGATCAAAGGAGCATACAGCCTTCCAGGAGAACCCTGACTAGGAATATGCAGATATACAAATGTACTCCCTCCTTCCACTCCCTCCAAACGGATTCCTAGTTTTGAGAAAATGGTTACTGTAGCCAAGAAAACACTTCTGTTCTGTGTGTCTGACATTGTCCAGAGAAGGGGATGATCTGGCCAGCCTGCACAGATGTCCTGGTTTCGTTGGCTGGCCCTAGTGTGGAAATGGGTCTTTAGACTAGTGGAGTTTGATGATGCCACTGTCCATTAAGATAAGCCTATCTGTTACAAAACTTTCTAGAAAGCAGTAATGGCAAGTTGTATCAAGAGCCTTTACTAGGTCTATACACTTCGATCCAGCAACTCCACTTCTAATAATTGTCAGCAATTCAAACAGCTTTATGCACAATGGTGTACATTAAGGTGTTACCCAGAGCGGTAACAAATGAAAACCTCAGTGTTTGACAATAAGGGAAGAAGGTTAAATAATTGTATACCCATACGTTGGACTAGCATGAAGCCATTACAAGTGATTTTCAGATAATTGTATTGGCAATGGGAAATGGTCATAGTATAGCAAGTTTAAGAATTGGGATTCAGAGCTGTGTATCTAATATTATTTTAATTTTATAAAATGATTACATGCATATTCCTAAGTAAAATATTAAAAAGAAATATATCAACCCTTTAGGTATTCATAGCTGGTGATCTTTATTTTCTTCTTTGTATCCCTCACCAAAGAGACAGCTTTTTGTTGTTTATAAAAATAACTGGATAAAGCAATTATACTCCAATAAAAATGTTAAAAAATAATAATAATTGGATCTATTTGTTATTCTACCAAACTCACCAATTTATCTTACGACAGTAATGTGGAATTCAGAGGTATAGTAGAAAAGGCACATATCCAGCTAACTGCAGGTTTTAGGCAAGTCAGTTCATTTCTCAATACCCGAGTTTCTTCATCTGTATGATGGGAATGATAATATTTACCTCCCATGGCTATTTTGATTATTTAATAAGGGGAATATAAAGTGATGAGCACATATTAAGTGTTCAATAAATATTGGATTCTTTCCCCTGCTTCCCCCTTCCCCACTCCTATTTTCATTTTTACCAGTAGGAAGTAATAAAAAGAATGTGAGTATTTAGATCTATGTACCATTCTATTATTCATTATAAATTAATTGGATGGCCTGATAGTTGTGGTTTTTAAAAGCACATGTTTCAGAAAGGAGGAAAATCTCTGTGCTTGAGGAAGATGGCAGGTAACAAGGGCAGGTTTCAGAGAGAACACAGACGTTCTTAACTTCTATTTTCATCTGTCTCCCTATCAAGGAGAAATGCCATCAAACCAGACTGGAGGAAACTGAAGGCCAAGATAGGCACACAGATAGTGGGAAATGACTTTAACCAAATATACAAATTGGACTCTGCCTCACTCTTGGCTGCAACATGAAAAGAAAAGTTGCATTCCGTGGGAGGCCGCTGTTCAAATATTGCATAAGTGTCTTTGATCTGGTGGAATTTTTCTTGAACCCCTTAAAACCACACTGAGAGCACTGAGAGTCAGGGGGGTAGAGAGGGGAGAGGATTTGGGAGAAAGAGGTCTTTGGAGAGAATGGTTTGCCTGCTGTGGGTACTTCCCCTTCAACGAGAAAGAGACAGAGAGAGAGGCTTCAAAGGAGAGCAGTTGGAAGGCAGAGGCTGAGGACGGGACACAGGAAATTGGGATCTGACTCCTGCCTGAAAAATCTGAAGAATGAGAAGGCTTGAAGCACTTGCCAGGCTCAGGGAGTGAAGAGCTAGTTTACAAAAGTACGAGAGAAGAGCTTCCCTACCCTCAAGACTTCTCAGCACCACCCCACCCCAGAGGAGTCAGAATTCCAGGTTAGCACGCTGAAGTAGGAGGAAAGGGTAAAAAAAAAAAAAAGATGCCTAACACACAGTTTGACCAGCTGTAAGCTTCCTGCCTGCAGCAGGCCCAGGCTGATGAGGAAGATTTAACTTGAAACAAAGCTCACAGTTCTCCTTATGTAGAGTAGACTTCTGTATCTAAATGGAGACTGTATTTGGTGACTTAAAGTGATTATAGAACTTTCATTTATCATGAATGATCGGAAAAGTCACGGGACTGACGAATTTTCATCCACAAACAGCAGAAGGATATCCCCCACTGGATTAATTTTGAGAGACAGATGGAGATGAAATAAAGTTGCTTTCTGCTTATACCCCAGAAGTTCACTTGGACCAAATACACTACCTAGCTTGCTTAAATGAGTGTAAGTCAGCTGGTCCAGAAAAACGACCTTCCAGACAGCCACAAGAGTCACCTGTAAAATCTTTGCGATGTCCTGGAAAATGGAGAGCATAGCCAAAAAAAGGAAAATGCCCTGATTTTTAAATGGGGTGATAGATGAAATTTACAACCTGGCTGATGGGTGCCACCAACGCCAACACAAATCTTGGCAGGATTATTAAACAGGTGGTTTTCTAAGTACTTTAAAAAGAAAGTGTTTTTGCCAGGAGCAAGTATGCAGTCACTAAGCACAAGTCTAACCTGGTTTCTTTTTTGTATGAATTATTAGATTAGTGGCTCAGGAGGATGTCATAGGCTCAGTGTCTTATTTCTGCGAGGCCTTTTACTAAATCCCTCCTGATTCTCTTGTGCAAAGGGAGAGACCTGTCAGTGGGGACTGAGAAGTAGATTTATAGTTGGTTGAACAATTGCTCTGCAGGAGTGTTGATGAATGAATCCCTGTCATCCAGGAGGGGGGGGTCTCTGGAGGCACTCCAGTGGGCTTTGTTCTGGCTCTGTCCAGGTTAATATTTTTTATTAATAACTTGGAAGATGACATAGAAGTCCATTTTATCAAAAGTGTGGGAGACACTAAGGCAGAAGAGATAGTGAACACACATGAAAGACTATAAATTTTTTAAAATTTGCAGTCGTATCTGCTGACAGTTCGGCAGTGAAGGTTGAAATAGCGGCAGCCAGGGCAAAGCTTGCTGAGGACTGATTCAAGCCATCTTTTCACCCTCTCCAACAAATGCTAACTTGCACAGCCCGCTGAGGCTGGGGGCCCTCTTGGTTACCTAGTTGCCTATGCCACCATCCCCAGGGTCAGCCTCTACTTTATTCTTCTCGTTAACTTAATGACACCCCAGCTCCTGCCCACAAATGGGTCCCAACATTGACAGGCAAAGCCCACTGCTGCACTTGAACTCCATCAAGACCTTCCCGGCTTAGGCCCCTGTCCTGACTCAGCCACGTTTTAACTCTCTGGGCATCCTGCCAGCTCATGGCCCATTATCAGTCCCCCAGAGCTCTGTGAACAGGGCCAGGAATTCCTTTCCCTCCTTCCACCAAGTGTCTACTTGTTTCAGCATCCTAATCCCATATATCCATGGGCATAAATATATATGTACTTCCCACCGGTATGCAATCTCACAGGGATGAATGTCAATTCTGCATTGTTTAAAAATTCAATTATACCAGTACAGAGTGGGGGAGACTTGTCTTGACAGGACTCTACATTGAGCCTTTGGACCAATTTGCCTAAGACCGTCAATTTGCCTAAAGTTCCGGCTGTTGAAAATGTATATCTTTTTTTTTTTAAGATTTTTTTCTTTGGATGAGGACCATTTTTAAAGTCTTTACTGAATTTGTCACAATATTGCTTGTTTTATGTCTTGGTTTTTTGTCTGCAAGGCATGTGGGATCTTAGCTCCCCGACCAGGGATCAAACCTGCATCCCCTGCATTGGAAGGTGAAGTCTTAACCACTGGACCACCAGGGAAGTCCTGAAAATGTAAATCTTAAGAGCACATTTGTGGCTCTTAAGAATAAAATCACTCTGTCTCCATACAACATTTTGAGTGTTGGATGATTCCTCCTATTGTAAATATTTTGTGAATTTGTAAGCTAATTTAAGAGACTTCTACTTTTATGTCACATTTTTGTAAGTTATTTTTAAACTTACAGTATATCATTTGGCAGGTTCTAATAATGTTCTATGCCTAGGTATAGACCCTAGAGAAACCAGCGTATTTTTACACAAACAGACTTGTGTAACACGTATGAGCAAAAAAGTTCATTCCTGTTTTATTCATAATAACCAAACACTGGAAATAACACAAGTATCCATCAACACAAGAATAAACAAATTCAATTATATACATACAATGAATTACTACTTCATGCAACAACATGGATTAATCTCAAAAACATATTGAACAAAAGAAGCCAGGAATGCATGGGTATGATTCCATGTGTATGAAGTTCAAGCAGAGGCAAAAATTAAAATATGGTGGAAGAACTGGTACAGTTCTTATCAGGGAGTAGGAATTGACTGGGAAGGAGCGTAAAGGAATTTCCTGGGGTAAGGAAACGTTCTATGTCTTGATCTGGAAAGTGGCCACATATGCAAAAAGTCATACATACACAAAAAGTCATAAAGCTCTACTCTTAAGATTTGTGCATTTTACTAGGTGTAAATTAACACCACACTAAATTATTGTTTATCTTTCTTTATATTTCATATGTAAGTTTCCACTCAAAAGCACACCAAGTTTGAATATTTTTACCTCTGGTTTGAAGTTTAGTGAAGTTTTTACATACTTTTGGGGGGTAAAATTTTAACTTTGAAGGAAAATTAGCACACCTTCAGGTTGGTACCTGTTTTGTGAGCTCGCTTCATTTGAATAGTAGACATGTGCTACATCCCTCAGCATATTCAACTCCATGACAGTTTAATTTTCATAACATCTAATTGGAAAAGTCAGGCCAGGTGATGGATCTGAACACACACGTCAACACACAGCATCCCGAGTTCAGGTAATTGTGGCTATTTGCATCTGGGATTGAGCCACAAGCAATTTTCCACAAATTGTCCTCAGTCTTCATGCCCTTGCCCAAAATAGACAGCTCTCACCCACCCACATCCCATGCTGATCCCATCGGATGGTTGGCAGGCACCAGCTGGTGTCCTGCTTCCATATTCCTGTTAGTTTGGAGCAAGGGCAGCCCAATGGGCAGGCTTTGAGTAACTCTAACTGCCTTGAGGTTGCCAGAGGAACGTAGGGGTTGAACTCCTTGTACCATCTCTCAGGGAACAGCTCTGCAGGCCCCACCTGCATGCCCATTCCAGGTCACTCAACTTCTCCTAGAATGAGAGACCCTTACAGAAGCAGCAGCCCAATCCCCCATCCTCTCTCCTTGACAATAATGTCAAATACAGCCCACATGGAAGTAAAATCAGAATATTCCTCCGTAAATATCCACTGGAAGTTTTGTTAATACATGAGTAGTGTTGCTATGGGCAGTGCTTGGCAAAATCCCCAGCTGGATCCTGGGCCCCCAGTTCTGGCCATGTAACATTTTTTCCCCTTCTTAGGGGAAGGGAAGGTATTAATAGATTAGACCTATTGTTTTTAAGCAAGGTAGACTGAGTCCCAGAGCTCTTTTTTGTAAGATGTCTGTCTGGGAGCCCTGAGGAGAATGAACATTATCCCCTAATCCCTGGTTAGAGACCCTTTTGTGAAGGAATCCTGTTGGCTTGCTCTTTCGTGCCATAAACAGGTTAGGGAGAATCATGTTCCTCTGTGTCTGAAATAAGGTAAAAGGAAGGTGTAAGTAGATTGTATCCTGAGCCATAAAATCTGGCCTGGGAGAGAAGAATGAGAGAAATAAGGACCCCCTCTCCCTTTTCTGGAAGAGTAGAAAACAGTGTGGATAATGCTTTCATTATTTTATTATTATTTGTTTTTTGATGGTACATTTGGTAGAGATTAAAGGGTTTTGGCTAGTCTCTCAAAACTCAGCTTGGCTTTGAGGAAGAAAGCCCCCAAGTTTAGCAGGCCCTGAAACAAATGTCGCTAGTGTCTTAGCTAATAAACCCACCAGGATCTTGGGTGAGTGAGCAGGCATATCAAAAAGGTTAGAAGCACAACCTCTGGAGTCAAACTGACCAAGGGTTGAATCCTGACCAGCCATTTTACCTCTAGTTTACAGGCCTCCTCTACATCTCATGGTGTAGAGTTAATAACTACACCACCAGGTCATTGTGAGAGTTAAATGAGATAATACATGTAAAGCATTAAGAAATAATGTCTTAATTATTGTTGTTCTCACGATAACACACAGGAGGTGCTGCATCCCATTTTGGGGGTTTGGAGATTTAAGAGGAAACATAAAGTGGGAACTAGTCTATGACAAAATGTCAGGACATGGGAGGTCTGGAAGTCTTGAAATATGAGGAACAGTTAAGGAAACTAAGGGTGTTTTGCTTGGAAGAGAAAGAGTTGTCTACTTGAAGGGCTACATAGTATGCCAGTAGTGGCTAAACAGCCACCTGACAAGGATGTCCTGTGCTGGATGGCACCTTTCAACTCTAAATGAAATTCTGATCCCCAAAAGGCTCTGCCCTGAAAGCAGAGACTGGGGGCGGGGGGGGGGGGCAAAGGCTGTGACGCATGGGTAGCAGCTGGTGATATCCAGGGCCCCCGGCTGGAACATGCTGAGCAGGCACAAACCTGGCCCTCTGGCTGGGCCAGAAGGACCTGGGACCCAGAACAGCCCAGGGAGGGAAGCAGGTAGTGGTTTATCCCAATTGAACCAGAGAGGTCTTTTGGAAAGATCCTAACACTATTCCTAGTATTTTGTCCAGTTTCAGGAGAGGCTACCTCAGGTCACAAAAGCACTCCTCCTGGGTGGATTGGAGTTTGTTTCCTTGTGGTCTGGCCAGGAATCGCCCAGCTGGGTGGCCAAGAGGCTGGCTGCCTTGGCTGGAAGGCTGAATGACTGGCCAACTGGTGCGTCTCCAGGGAGCAGATTGATCCGCCTCGACCGGCCGGTCCTCCAGCCGCTGTTGCTGCCTGCAGAGCGTCCGCCTCCAACCAGCTGCTTTTCTCATTGCGAGGCTTGTAAATGGCGTGATTTACGACTGTGCTCATCCACGCTGGCCCCCGGGTATACACGTTTTCCCTTCCAGGCTGGAAAGTGAATAATGAACTAATCACCCTGCTTCGAGTTCAATACGGAGCTGAGTGTTTGCAGATCTTTATTGTAGTGTGCGAGCCAAGTCAAACCGCTCCATTTACACTCCTAATTCATTTAAGTCTGTACAATTCTGCCTGCTCCTGGGGGGTTGCGGCCTCGTGGCTTCTTGGTCTTGGGGAAAGCCTCACGTGTCCCTCCCAGCCGTCCTCTCCCCTGAGAGTGGATGCCGAAGACTCCTGGGGGCTCAGAGAAGCCAAGCCACTTCCTGAGAGACTGCTCTCTGGGATGTCTCATGTCCCAAATGGTGCTGTTTAGGGCATCTCTCAGCATCAACAGAGATAGCTGATGCCAGCTGGTGTGTGTAGCACAGAGACGGCACACAGGAAATGTTTGTTGAATGCAGGACCCTGGCTCCACAGACACAAAACTAATGTTTTGCAGTCAAAACAAACTAATGTTTATCAAAACTAATGGCTTGCAGTCATGGCTGTTCTGGTTTCTCTTTTCCCTTGTTCAGGTTCTGTAGGACTTTAGAGCAGAGTTTTCACTAGGTCTCAGATCTGTTGAGATCTGAGTGATGAGATGGGGCAAATTCTTTCTCAAGTTCACTGGGAAGTAGTAGGATGTCAAGTCTGCGTTTGAAGATTTGGAGCTTTCCCAGCTTTGGCCACTTTTCTTCACCTCCCAGAAACCAAAGTCCTAAGCAGGTACCTTTACCCAGTGCTTGAATAAGAAAAGCAGTAGACCTCAGGGCTCTGGACAGAGAAGGCTGATCTGGGCTTCATCCTGATGGGCTCCAAGAAAGGGACACGTGTAGTCTGAAGACATATTCATGTCAGACTGCAGCTGAGATGCTGCCTCGTCCACTTCATGATCCAGCCTTCCCACTCTGCACACCCTGGTCCTACAGCCCAGCAGGACCTCCACACCCAAGCTTCTCTTTTGTGAAGCTTTTGTTCACATTATTCTGTTCTCTGAGCCCTTGCTTCCTGCCCTGCTACTTGCTGGGGTGCCTTCTCCCCCCCCACTCCTCAAGAACTGCCTCTACAGCTATCTCCCCATGAAACCTCCAGGCTTCCTCCTATCAGTGTGGTCTCTCTTCCTTTTGGTCTTAGCCACATTGGTGGCTTAGCATTTGGTCTAAATGCTCATCCCTCATTTAGACCTTCTCTAACTTTCCCCCATTCCCTTGTCTCCTGACCAACTGGGCACAGCTTCTGCATTCTCACTCTAGTCACTGGTAAAGTGTGAGGACAAAAAGGAGCTGAGGGCAGCCCCACAGCCACCGTTAGGAACCTCATTACAGACCAGCCGTGACTGCCTTCTTTCATCCACTAAACAAAATCATTTACAGAGCCCCTGCTCTGCCCAGGCAACAATGAACATGGCTTCACCTCTTCTGGTTTCTCCCCTCCTCACTCCAGCCACATCAACTTTCTATATACCCTCAACTCCACCTTGATCCCTCCTGCCCCAGGGCCTTGGTATATGTTCTTCTCTATGCCTGGAGCATTCATACTCTCCTTCTCTCCTAGTTTATTCATTCTGATCTTTCAGAGCTCAACTCAAACACCAATTCTCCAAGGGAGACCATCCTGGAACCACCAACACCAGTGATCCTGTCTCTTGGCCCTTGGGCTGGATGTTTTCTCTGAAACTCTAATCACAACTCTAATTACAATGATTAATTATGTAATCAGTTGTTTAATATTCACCCCACCCCGCCCTGAGATGTAAGCTCTCTGAGGGCAGGGCCATGTCTGCCTTGCTCACTGCTCTGTTTTTATTGTCTAGAACAGGACCTTATACACAGGAAGTGCTCAGTAAGTACCATTTAAATAAATAAATGCAATGTATAATGAAAGACATTTAAAGATCTCTTCTTACATTTCAATCTAGTAAACCTATCAATAGGAGAAATGCGGTCAGTAGGCATGATAGCCAGCCATTGGTGATCTCCATTCCTCTTGCCATTCCAATTTCCAGAAAACAGCAGAGCAGGAGGTAGGGAAGGAAGGATGCTAGTGACAGTGCTTTTCCTCTTGCAAGATGTTGCTCACATAGAACACTGCAGGCAGAGTTGGAAACAGGAGTCATCCTGTGAACAATGCCTACTGGAGATTAGAGTTTTTCATGCACTCCATCATAGAAGATCCAGGGGCTACGTCTTATAAGATTCAGACAGACATGGGGTGAGCCGTGCACGTCCACCTGCCGTCATCTGAAATCAAATGGAGTGTAGAGTAGGGGCATGTGTAGAACTTATGAAAACATAAGATTAGTAGAATATTATTTACTATAAGAATCAGAAAAGAATTAGAAAATCATTTGTCATCTTTAACAGGATGCAGAAAGACACAATGTCTATAAAACTGGAGTATTAGCAGAGCCTAAGTGATCTAGGGGAAGGGAAATACCCACCTCCAGTTAGCTCTAGCCTCCCATGTGGGAGGCTAGAAGTGCACAAATCCAGCCACTCTAGCCATCCTATCCCACCTAAAGAGGGGTAAAAACTGAGAAACACTTGTGAAGCTCACAGTTCAGAGGCATACGCTCACTGAAAGACTGAACCCTAATCACAAGACTATAGAATGCTTCCCCTCCCCCACACCTCCCCACCACATTACTAAAGGCCTCTATTCAGCAGTTCCTTCTACCTGGTACATCATGTCCAGCTATCAAGAAAAAAAAATGCAATGCATAATAACAGGCAAAAAGCACAATTTGAAGAGACAGAGCAAGTGTCAGAACCAGTCCTGGCAGGGATGTTGGAATTATCAGACCAGGAATTTAAAACAATTATGATTAATATGCTCAGGGCTCTGATGTATAAAGTAGACAGCATGCAAGAACACATGGACAATGTAAGCAGAGAGATGGATATCCTAAAAAAGAATCAAGCTAGAGGTCAAAAACACTGTAACGGAAATGAAGAATGCCTTTGATGGGCTCATTATTAGACTGGACACAGCTGAGGAAAGAATTTCTGAGCTGGAAGATATATCAATAGAATGCTCCAAAACTGAAGAGCAAAGAGAACAAAGACTGGGGGAAAAACCAGAACAGAATACCCAAGGACTATGGGACAACTGTAAAGGTGTGACATACAGTAGTGGGGATACCAGAAGGAGAAGAAAGAGAGAAAGGAACAAGAAATGTTTGAAACAATAATGACTAAGAATTTCTCCAAAGTAATGTCTGTAAACCACAGATCCAATAAGCTCAGAGGACAGTAAGCAAGATAAATTCTGGGGAATAAAAATCCAAACCTAGGTATATCATTTTCAAACTAAAGAAAGTCAAAGACAAAGAAATTCCCTGAAAGAAGCCAGAGAGGGGAAAACATCTTATATACAGAGGAGCAAAGATAAGAATTACATCAGACTTCTCCTCAGAAACCTCTTATGCAAGCACTAAGAGAGTGCAGTAAAACATTTTTTTATTTTATTGACGTATAATTGATTTACAATGTTGTGTTAATTTCTGCTGTACAGCAAAGTGACTCAGTTATATACTTTTTTTCTTTTTCGTGTTCTTTTCCATTATGGTTTATCACAGGATATTGAATATAGTTCCCTGTGCTATACAGTAGGACCTTGCTGTTTATCCATCCTATACATAATAGTTTGCATCTGCTAATCCCAAACTGCCAATCCTTCCCTCCCCCACCCCTCCTCTCCCTTGGCAACCACAAGTCTGTTCTCTATGTCTGTGAGTCTGTTTCTGTTTTGTAGATATGTTCACTTGTGTTGTATTTTAGATTCCACATATAAGTGATATCATATGGTATTTGTCTTTCTATTTCTGACTTACTTCGCTTAGTATGATAATCTCTCGGTCCATCCATGTTGCTGCAAATGGCATTATTCCATTCTTTCTTATGGCCAAGTAATATACCATTGTATGTATATACCACATCTACCTTATCCATTCATCTGTCGATGGACATTTAGGTTCTTTCCATGTCTTGGCTATTGTAAATAGTGCTGCAATGAACATAGGGGTGCATGTATCTTTTTGAATTACAGTTTTCTCTGGATATATGCCCAAGAATGGAATTGCTGGATCATATGGCAACTCTATTTTTAGTTTTTTGAGGAACCGCCATACTGTTTTTCATAGTGGCTGCACCAATTTACATTCCCACCAACAGTGTAAGAAGGTTCCCTTCTGTCCACACCCTCTCCAGCATTTATTATTTGTAGACTTTTTAATGATGGCCATTCTGACCAGTGTGAGGTGATACCTCATTGTAGTTTTCATTTGCATCTCTCTAATAATTAGCGATGATGAGCATATTTTCACGTGCCTATTGGTCATCTGTGTCTTCTTTGGAGAAATGTCTATTTAGATCTTCTGCCCATATTTCTACTGGGTTTTTTTTTTTTTTTTTTGCTATTGAATTGTATGAGCTGTTTGTATATTTTTGAAATTAAGCCCTTATCAGTCGCATCATTTGCAAATATTTTCTCCCAGTCCGTATGTTGTCTTTTCATTTTCTTTATGGTTTCCTTTGCTGTGCCATAGTTTGTAAGCTTGATTAGGTCCCATTTGTTTATTTTTGCTTTTATTTCTATTGCCTTGGGAGACTGACTTAAGAAAACATTTGTGCAATTTATGTCAGAGAATGTTTTGCCTATGTTCTCTTCTAGGAGTTTTATGGTGTCTTGTCTTATATTTAAGTCTTTAAGCCATTTTGAGTTTATTTTTGTGTATGGTGAGAGAGTGTGTTCTAACGTCGTTGGTTTACATGTGGCTGTCCAACTTTCCCTACACCATTTACTGGAGCGACTGTCTTTTCCCCATTGCCTCCTTTGTTAAAGATTAATTGTCCATAGGTCTGTGGGTTTATTTCTGGGCTCTCTTTTCTGTTCCATTTATCCGTATGTCTGTTTTTGTGCCAATACCATGCTATTTTGATTACTGTAGCTTTCTAGTATTGTCTGAAGTCTGGAAGGGTGACGTTTCCTGCTTTGTTCTTTTTCCTCAGGGTTGCTTTGGCAATTCTGGGTCTTTTATGGGTTTGTATAAATTTTAGGATTATTTTGTTCTAGTTCTGTAAAAAATGTCACTGGTAATTTGATAGGGATCACATTGAATCTGTAGATTGCTTTGGGTAGTATGGCCATTTTAACAATACTAATTCATTTTAACAATACTAATTTTTTTTTAACTGTTGACTTTTTAATTAATTTTTATTGGAGTATAGTTGCTTTAACAATATTAATTCTTGAGTGGGGTGAAATATTTAAAGTGTTGAGAGAAAAAAATCTCCAGTCTAGAACTCTGGGTCCTGCAAAATTATCCTTCAGAAATGAAGGAGAAATAAAGACTTTTTCAGAGAAACTAAAATTAAGGGAATTTGTTGCCAATAGACCTGCCTTGCAAGAAATGTTAAAAGAAGTTTTTTTAGAGAATAGGTAAACAATATAGTTCAGAAATATGAATTTACATAAAGAAAGGGAGAGCATTGAAGGAGAAGTAAGTGAAGATAAAATAAAAACTTACTTTTCTTGTTCTGAATTGATCTAAAAATAATAATTTGTTCAAAATAATAGCAACAATGTATTTGAATATATATCTATATATATGCTTATGTATGTTTATACATAAGTGAAATGAATGATGGCAATGATACAAGGGATGGGAGGGAGAAATTAGGATCCTTTCATTATTATAAGGTACTCATACTACCTGCGAAGCAGTAAAATGCTATTGAAAATGGACTTGTAAATGTGTATTACAAACTCTAGTGGTACCACCAAAAAAAAAAGTTTTAAAAAAGAAGTATAACTAATATGCTAAGAAAGGAGAGAAAATGGAATCATACGAAATGCTCAATTAAAACTACAAGAGGCAGAAAAAGAGTGGAAGACAAAAATAGGAACAATAAACAAGGACAATAAATAGAAAATAGTAAAAATATGGTAGATAGTAATCCAACTGTATCAATGATCACTTTGAACGTCAGTGGTCTAAATGCATCAATTAAAAGACAGATTGTCAGAGTGCATCAAAAAATAAGACCCAACTAGATGTTGTCTATAAGAAACCCAGTTTAAATATAAAGACACATATAGACTTTTTTTTAATAAATTTATTTTATTTATTTATTTTTGGCTGTGTTGGGTCTTCAGTTGCTGCGCGCAGGCTTTCTCTAGTTGTGGCGAGCGGGAGCTACTCTTCTTTGTGGTGCACGGGCTTCTCATTGCGGTGGCTTCTCTTGTTGTGGAGTGTGGGCTCTAGGCACATGGGCTTCAGTAGTTGTGGCTCATGGGCTCTAGAGTGCAGGATCAGTAGCTGTGGCGCACAGGCTTAGTTGCTCCATGACATGTGGGATCTTCCCGGACCAGGGCTCAAACCCGTGTCCCCTGCATTGGCAGGCGGATTCTTAACCACTGCGCCACCAGAGAAGTCCTTAAAGACACATATAGATTTAAAGTAAATGGATGGAGGAAAATATACCATGCTAACGATAATCAAAAGAAAGCAAGAATAGCCATATTAATTTCAGACAGATCAGACTTCAGAGAAAGGAAAGTTTTTTGGGATAAAAAGGGCATTACATAATGATAAAGAGATCAATTCTCCAAGAAGACAGTACCAAGTTCTGGCAAGGATGTGGAGAAACAGAAACTGATTCATTGCTGGTGGGAATGCAAAATGGTACAGCTACTTTGGAAGACAGTTTGGCAGTTTCTTACAAAACTAAAATATTCTTTTTTTTTTTTTACATGTTTTATCATTTTATTAGGAATAATTCCAGATGGGTTACGAATAAAACTTATTCATTGAGTTTGATGAGTTTTCCAAAACCTCTTAATGAAGACATGTTCACCAATAAACAATAAAACATCAGCAGAACTATCATATACTGGGCAAAGAGTCAGGCTGATACCAAAAGCAACATGCAACATAAAAAATATACAATATAAAGGAAGACAATCTGCTGAGTATTAAAAATCATCTCAATATGAACTCTTTGCAACTAGCACAGCACTAATTAGCTATTAAATCCAAACCACACCAAGGTAAGCTTGGCTGATAGAAGCCAGGAATCAATAATGGGGGGAAATATAAGCTCCTCAGTGCAAAAGAACTGAATAGTGTTTTGGAGCATTTCCCTGGCTGGTACAAGCAGTATTAAAAAATCTTTTTGAAAAAAAAAGTCTTTTTGGCAAGGGAGAAAAATAAATACAAATGGAATGCTACATTTTTTAAATCAGCAGATTGTCCCAGGAATGATAAAGGTATCAGTAAAGTAGCAAGGGGATAACTTTAAAACATTATTTGTTGTGGGCTCAAAAAAACATTCAAAATGGATTTATTTAAAGGTGTCACATTAGCTACGTCCAGGAATTTAGGCTTAAGGAAAGTAAAATTAAAAGAGGACACTTTTTTTTCCCAAGTTAAGAGAATCTCTTTAAAACCAAGCCTATTGCTAAATGGCAACATTCTACTTGGTAAACAATAATTGGCAACAAAATAAGTTTAAACGCTGTAATATTCTGCCCAAACCAGTCCCAGATACTGTTTAATAACCAAGATGCAAACTAATTTTGTTGTAACAAGCCTAGACCAATTCCATCAAACATGTCCTTGGTTAGATATCCAGTTTCATTTAACGTTCTGAAACCTCATTTGACAGCCAGTCAAGTCCCTCATACAGACCGGTTCCTTGTGTAGCACAAGTGGCTTGAACATACCATGTTCTGTTACGAAGAGACTGAGGACCTAATTTACCTGTCATTTCACTAATGGCCATAGCATTCGGCAAATCCTGTTTGTTTGCAAAAAGCAGAAACATGGCATCTTGCAGCTCATCCTCCTGAAGCATTTTCTGCAGCTCTTCTTCTCCTTCCTGAATTCTTTCACGATCATTGCTATCTACCACAAAAATAAGACCCTGGGTATTTTGGAAGTAATGCCTCCAGAGAGGCCTAATTTTATCTTGACCACCAACATCACATACTGTGAAACAATTGTTCTTATATTCTACTGTTTCCACATTAAAACCAATGGTAGGAATGGTGGTGACTATCTCTCCTAACTTCAGTTTATACAGAATGGTCGTCTTGCCAGCAGCATCCAATCCAGCCATCAAAATGCGCATCTGCTTCTTGCTGAAGAGAGGGGAGAAGAGGGAGGAGATGGTGAAGCCCATGGTGGTAGTGGCACTTGCGATGGGCAGGAGCAGAAGGGGTTTGGGGCGACCCCGGGCCTTCTTTTACACTCCTGGCAAACTCAGGGAGGAAAGAGGAGCTGAGGGCTGCAGGGACGGCTCGCTAGCCAGTGTGTACCATGGAGCTCCCCTCTGGGACAGGAATTAGCAGGGTGATGACCTTCTTGACGACTCTAAAATACTGTTATCATGTGATCTATCAATCTCACTCCTTGGTATTTACCCCAATGAGTTGAAAACTTATGCCCACACAAAAACCTGCACACAGATATTTATAACAGCTTTATTCATAATTGTCAAAACTTGGAAGCACCGGGCTTCCCTGGTGGCGCAGTGGTTGGGAGTCTGCCTGCCAATGCAGGGGACACGGGTTCGTGCCCTGGTCTGGGAGGATCCCACATGCCGCGGAGCAACTGGGCCCATGAGCCACAATTGCTGAGCCTGCGCGTCTGGAGCCTGTGCTCCACAGCAAGAGAGGCCGCGGTGGTGAGAGGCCCGCGCACCGCGATGAAGAGTGGCCCCCGCTTGCCGCAACTGGAGAAAGCCCTCGCACAGAAACGAAGACCCAACACAGCCATAAATAAATAAATAAATAAAACTTGGAAGCACTGAAATGTCCTTCAGTAGGTGAATGGATAAATAAACTGTGATACATCCAGACAATGGAATATTATTCAGCGCTAAAGAGAAAAGAGTTATCAAGCCACAAAAAGACATGAAGGAAACTTCAATGCATGTTACTTAGTGAAAGAAGCCAATCTGAAAAGCCTATACAGTATAATTCCAACTCTATGATATTCTGGAAAAGACTAAACTATGAAGACAGTAAAAAGATCAGTGCTTGCCAGGGTTTGTTGGGGAGAGGGATGAACGGGTGGAGCACAGAGGCTTTTTAAGGCAGTGAAAGTATTCTACGTAATACTGTAATGGTGGGTACATGGCATTTTACATTTGCCTAAACCCATAGAATATACAACACAAACAGTGAACCCTAGCGTAAACTGTGGGCTTTAGTTAATAATAACATATCAATATTGGTCCATCAATTGTAACAAATGTACCAGACTAATGCAAAATGCTAATAATTGGAGAAGTTGGGGTTGGGAAGTGAGGGGAACTCTCTGTACTTTCTGCTCAATTTTTCTGTAAACCTAAAACGGCTTAACAGTTTTTAAAGTCTATTAACTAAACAAAACAAGAACATCAACAACATGGAAGTAATGACATTAAATGATTGGCAAGTCATCTTGGATCCTGAATTCAGTTGAACTGCATGTACTCAGGGACAGTCTATAAGCCGAAGGCAAAGTTAGACCCCAACTAGCTTCCTTGGTGAGTTTTCTGCTGTTTTCTTTAAGCTGCAGCCATGTCTGAACTCTGGTTTTGCCATTTCTCTACAACTTGCCCCGTTTGACAACTTGAACAATTGCAGCTCTCTTCTGTCCCAGCACTTACTAACGGGGGTTGCATCCTTATGCTGTTGGTATCATATGCTGAGAAAATTACTAAACACATTTTTTATCTTTCCCTTTACAAAAGTAGAGGTGCATAAAGTGACATAGCAATCATTTTCACAATTAGGGAACTCAAGTAGTCGAGAAGCTAATCAATTACACTGTACAGTGCTCAAAGGGCTCAGAAATTTGCAGGACCGGATACCTCTGGAAGTAGGAGTAAACGTAGATCTGAAAAGAGAAAGGTAGTGAAAGTCAGCTAAAGAAACAGTTAGACTCCCCCCCACCCCCGCCTCCCCGCCCCACCACAGACCATGCCCTCATCCACTTAGCTCAACTAGGGAATAGCCCTTGCCTCACTCTGCAGAAAACTGTAGGTTTATTCTCTGGAGAGCACAAAACAAGTCCTAAGAAACACCAGACTCGATTGAAGGCAGGGATTACATACTGGAAGTTGAAGCATCCTGCTCTCTTCTCACACTTGGATTTCAGAATCCTAGAAACCATACATGGCTTCTGGCAGGTTTCTATGGGAAATCTAACCAGTCTAAGAGGGAAAAAAAAAACTAAGAAACTGATAACAGAATCCTCTGCAATGGCCCAGGAGGATTGCTATTCAGTGAAGCCTCAGTTGACAAGTCTTTCACACTGGTCTGATTATCCAATCATCTTTTTAGTGCCCTACACCTTGAGCAGAGCATATGAAGACAACATCATTAATTACCAAGGAAATGTAAATCAAAACCATAATGAAGTAACATTACATATCACTAGAATGACTAAAATTAAAAAGACTGTTAATACTAAGTGTTGGTAAAGATGCAGAGCAATTAGAACTCTCATACATTGCTGATGGGAATGTAGAAACAGGGCAACCACTTTGGGAAAACAGTTTGACAGTTTTTTTTTTATAAAGTTAAGAATATCCTTACCATAAACCCCAGCAATTCTACAACTTGGTATTTACCCAAGAGAAATGAAAACATTTGTCCATACAATACGTTGTACACAAATATTCATAACAGCTTTATGCCTAATAGCTTCAACTGGAAACAAACCAAATGTCCATCTCTAAATGAATGGATAAATAAATTGTGCTCTATTAATGTAACGGGATACTATTCAGCAATAAAAAAGGAAGTAAACTACAGATTCACGCATCATTAATGAATCTCAGAAACATTACACATGAAGTCATTTGTATGGAATTCTAGAGCAAGCAAAACTAATCTATTGTGGCATAAAGCAGATCACTGTTTGCCTAAGGTTGGAGTTGGGGGAATAATGACAATAAAGGGTACCAGGGGTGATGGAAATATTCTACATCTTGATTGTAGTGATGGTTACATGGGTATATACCTGTAAATACATGTTAAAATTGGTACATTTATTGTATGTAAATTATACCAGTGGAATGAGAATACAAATTATATCTCATAAAGTTTACTTTTTAAAAAAATTCATTACATATTCAAGGATCATTGAACATTTGAGAAAAGCATTTAATATGGGAGAAAGAGACCAAGAGAAATAACCAGAAAAAGTAAGCTGAAGAAAACAGAGACTGTGTATGGGCCAAAAAATATTTTTAATGAAAACTTACCATTAATATCCTCAGAGATACTTTGCTTCAAAAAAATGATACAACACCTACAAAATAAGAAAGATTGCTATAGTGAAAGAATATTCAGAGAACAAAAAAAGAGCTCTTATAAATTAAAAGTACAATAGCAAAAAAATTTAACTGAATAGAAATGTTGGAAGATTATCTTTATTCATTTTTTATATTGGAGTATATTTGATTTACAATGTTGTGTTAGTTTCAGGTGTACAGCAAAGTGATTTAGTTATACATATACATATGTCTATTCTTTTTCAGATTCTTTTCCCATATAGGTTATTGCAGAATACTGAGTAGAGTTCCCTGTGCTATACAGTAGGTCCTTGTTGCTTATCTATTTTATATATAGTAGTGTGTGTATGTTAATCCCAATCTCCTAATTTATCCCTCCCCCTATCTTTCCCCTTTGGTAACCATAAGTTTGTTTTCTAAGTCTGTGAGTCAGTTTCTATTTTGTAAATAAGTTCATTTGTATCATTGTTTTTTAGATTCCACATGTAAGTGATATCATGTGATATTTGACTTTCTCTGTCTGACTTACTTCACTTAGTATGATAATCTCTAGGTCCAACCATGTTGCTGCAAGTGGCATTATTTCATTCTTTTTTATGGCTGAGTAATATTCCATTGTATATATGTACCACATCTTCCTTATCCATTCCTCTGTCGATGGATGTTTAGGTTGCTTCCATGTCTTGGCTATTGTAAATCGTGCTACAACGAACATTGGTGTACATGTATCTTTTCAAAGCATGGTTTTCTCTAGATATATGCCCAGGAGTGGGATTGCTGGATCATATGGTAGCTCTATTTTTAGTTTTTTAAGGAACCTCCATACTGTTTTTCATAGTGGCTGCACCAATTTACATTCCCACCAACAGTGTAGGAGGGTTCCCTTTTGTCCACACCCTCTCCAGCATTTATTATTTGTAGACTTTTTTATGATGGCCATCTGACTGGTGTGAGGTGATACCTCATTGTAATTTTGATTTGCATTTCTTTAATAATTAGCAATGTTGAGCATCTTTTCATGTGATTTTTGACCATCTGTATGTCTTCTTTGGAGAAATGTCTATTTAGATCTCCTGCCAATTTTTTGATTGGGTTGTTTGTTTTTTGATATTGAGCTGCATGAGCTATTTGTGTATTTTGGAGATTAATCCCTTGTCAGTCGCATCATTCACAAATATTTTCTCCCATTCTGTGCATTGTCTTTTCATTTTGTTTATGGTTTCCTTTGCTGTACAAAAGCTTTTAAGTATAATTAGGTCCCATTTATTTATTTTTGTTTTTATTTTCATTACTCTAGGAGGTAGATCCAAAAAGATACTGCAGCAATTTATGTCAAAGTGTGTTCTGCCTATGATTTCCTCTAAGAGTTTTATAGTATCTGGTCTTACATTTAGGCCTTTGATACATTTTTAGTTTATTTTTGTGTATGGTGTTAGGGAGTGTTCTAATTTCATTTTTTAGATGTAGCTGTCTAGTTTTCACAGCACCACTTATTGAAGAGACTCTCTTTTCTCCATTGTGTATTCTTGCCTCCTTTGTCATAGTTTAATTGACCATAGGTGCGTTGATTTATTTCTGGGCTTTCTATCCTGTTCCATTGATCTATATGTCTATTTTTGTGCTGGTACCATACTCTTTTAATGACTGTAACCTTGTAGTATAGTCTGAAGTCAGGGAGCCTGATTCCTCCAGCTCTGTTTTTCTTTCTCAGGATTGCTTTGGCTATTTGGGGTCTTTTGCATTTCCATACAAATTTTAAAGTTTTTTGTTCTAGTTCTGTGAAAAATGCCATTGGTAATTTGATAGAGATTACACTGAATCTGTAGATTGCCTTGGGTCATACAGTCATTTTGACGATATTGATTCTTATGGAAGATTATTTTTAAAAAATCTTCCAGAAAGTGGGAGGGGGGAAAATACCTAAAAATATGGAAAATAGAAAAGAAAATCAAGACTCAGTTTGGGAAGTCTGTGATATGAATTACAGAAAGAAAAACAGGAGGGAATCATCAAAGAAATAACTCAAGAAAAATTTTCAGAACTGGAGGGTAGGAGTTTCCAGATCAAAAGAACCCTTTGAGTATCTAATGGGTAAAAATAGAGGCACACCAAGGCATGTCATGATAAAATTTCAGAAACTAAAAACAAAGAGGAGATGTTTCCAGAAAGGGGGAAAACGTCTTCATACAAACAATTAAGAATCAAAATTGCTTTTTAGGCTTCTTGATAGCAACATTAGAAGCTGGAAGACAGGGAATAATTCCTCCAAAATTCTGAGTAAAACTTGTATACCTGACGTAGAATCCTAATTCAAGTCAAATTGTCAATTAATGGTTAGAGTTTAATAAAGACATTCTCAGAAGTACAATGTGTCAAAAAAGTACATGTTTGTTTTTTTAAGAAACTACTAGAGGTTGTGATTCATCAAAACAAAGGACTAAATATAGAAAGAGATGGGAATCAGGGACAAGGGGATCCAAAAAAGGGATGAGGGAACTCCCCAAGACAATGGTGAAGGAAACCAAGATCACATCTGTATCACAACCAGCCCATACCAGAGCAGATTAGAAGGCTCCAGGGACAGGTACTTCCAGAAAGTGAAACTGAATGTACATCTGATGCATCTGGAGCAATCATGAGAAGATTTAGAGAATTGGTAGAGGATTTGGGGTTGAATTAGCGATAATAATACACACAAGAAAACTAAGCAAATGGAAAAATTAAGACAGTTAATTCCAGGGAAAGTAAAACCTTATGCAGGAAGGGAAAAGTAATCTTAATCATAGGACACTCATAGTTCAACCATGAATAGTATTTACATCACCATAATAATGTAAACATTGAATATTGAGGTAACCAAATTTATGATATAAGTGCACTGAGAGCATAAGGAGATGGGAAATATTCATGCTTGTGAAAAATCTAGAAGTAGCAGCAGAAGCATGTTATTTAGTAATTCAGAGGTAAATAGAATCAGTTAAAGGGTTGAAAGTATAATAGTTGCCTCTGGGAAGCAGGAAATTAAGGGAAGAAGTGATGAGTTTACAATTTTGTAATAAGCCATGCAGAACTCTTAAAACTAAGCACACAACACCTAGCTCCTTGGAGAAAAGGCTGATCCCAAGGCTAAGGCAGGGTGGGTACAAGATGAGCCTAGAACAGCTTGTTATTCCAGAAAGTAAGGAAGTACTTAGAGAATGCTGGGGTGTGTCACAAGGACACAAGAACCAGCTTGAAGGGATCCCCACTGACCACATCTGGGACAGTCTGCCCAAAATACTTAAGTGCAGTAATGTGTTATAAACCATGGAAAAAATAAGAGTTTGTGAGCCTATACTGAAAACTGATAAATAACAAATAATAAATAAATACATAGGGGTGGGAGTCCGGGGGTGTGGTCTCTTGAATGTCAAGGGGGTCTCTTGAAGAATGTCAAGAGCCAGCTGGTGAATGTGGAGGGAATTCTAGAGTTAGGAAAATCCTCATTTTGTAATCATCATTATAAAGATTGAATCAGGCAAGAATCGTCAGTGGATACTAATTCTAGGGGAAGTTCTGATGAGAAACAGGATACTTATATGGTCTTAAAGTGTCTATCTACAAGCCGCTTATTAGTTGCAAGGGAGAGGCGAAGAATTAATTCTATAATGACAGAAATAGGGCAACACCTTGGCAGAGTGATTAAAATTAACGACAGCTAGGAGGGACAGGTGAACACTGTGTGTTTCCAAATGTGATACCCTGAAAGGACACCACATCTCCAATACAGTATTCTGGTCATGAAGTCATAACCACAATTTAATCAAAATGAGCATTTGTATATATGAGGAATATTCTAGTTTAAAAGATAGGTGAGAGGGACTCTATTCTTAACAAATGTCAATGTCATAAAAATCAAAGAAAGGCTGTGGAAACGTTCTAGATTAAAAGAGGTTAAAGAGATATGACAGCTAAAAGCAGTACTTGACCCTTGACTGGGTTCTGTGCTGGAGGGGAAAATGCAACAAAGGACATTGTTAGATCAACTGACAAAATTAGAATACAGACAGTAGATTAGATAACAATTACTGTAGCAATGTAAGTTGTAAGTATATGAAGTTGATAACTGTACTGTAGTTATGTAAGAGACTATTTCTATTCTTAGGAAACACCAAAGGATTTAGGGGTAAAGGACTATGAGGTATATAGCTTACCATCAAATGGTGCAGGAAAAAATTTTGGAGAGAGAGGGTACATGATAAAGCAAATGGGTTTAAAATGTTAACAATAAGTAAATCAGGGTATATGGATGCTTCTTATTCTATTTTTATAAATTTGAAATTATTGCCAGATAAAACGTTAAAAAGAAACTAAACACATCCTTATTTTTTTTTTTAAAGGTTAACAGATTTTTTTCTTTTTCTTGCCTGCATTTGGTCTTTGTTGCTTTCTCCAGTTGCGGCGAGCAAGGGGCTACTCCCTGTTGCAGTGCGCGGGCTGGGCTTCTCATTGCGGTGGCTTCTCTTGTTGTGGAGCACAGGCTCTAGGCACGCAGGCTTCAGTAGTTGTGGCGCACGAGCTTAGCTGCTCTGTGGCATGTGGGATCATCCCGGACCAGGGATCGAACCCGTGTCCCCTGCATTAGCAGGCGTATTCTTAACCATTCTGCCACCAGGGAAGTCCCTAAACACATCTTCATGTCCCCGGAATTTTAATTAAAAAATAATAGTACAATAAATACTATGTATCCACCTTAAGAAATAACATATTACTAATTGAAAAAATTTACCTTGAGCAACCTGAGTATTGATATATTTGTGGGGAAAGACTAATAAATCACAGATTCCACAGATACACAGAAGACATAGATTAGATATATATGTAGATATATTTCCGTGTCCCTCCTTCTAGTATCTTTCATCTAGAGCCTGCTAACATGTGTTCCCAATGCTTAAAGTTCAGCATGTATTGTATGGTCTCAGTGATTTAAAAAACATAAAAGTATGGTTATAAAAATTATACTATGAGGAAATACACAAAACTGAATTTCATTTTCTGTTTCATAAACTTATGTGTTTTCCAGACTTTCTCTAATAACCATACATAACATTTATTTTATCAAAATAGTTACAGTTTTAAAAATCAGCCTATATAATTTTGCATGTATCATATGATCACAATCAATAAAACTATAGACAACAAAAGAATGAAAAGGAAGGTACCAAAAATGATTAGTTCTGGGTGATGAGAACATGATTTTTTTTCTTCTTTCAATCCTTCCCTATTTTCCTAATTACTGCTATAATAACAAAACACCAATTTTCTTTTTTCATCAATGAGAGAGTTACAGATTATTTTTTAAATGAGGTCCTCGCACCTCACTATATGCACCAAAACTAATTCCAGGGATTTTAAAGAATTAACTTTTCAAATTGTACAAAACTTGGAGAATATGAAATCAAACCGCTTGAAGGGGGTAATTTTCTAAACGTATGAATACTAAGAGAAATCACAAAGAAAAGGATTTGCTGTATAAAAATTCTGTAATATTGTACAGTCAGAATAGTATCTCAAGTCCCAAGGTTGTGACTTCACACTGATAGAAATGCTAACATAAGCCTCCTTAACCCTTCAGCCCTTTTGACGTAATCTCTCTCCAGGCCCCTCTCCTTGGTGGCTCAGATTGGCCCGTTTATTCATTTCCACTCCCACCTCTCGGGGAAGACAACCTGAAGGGCTCTAGTGCAACAAGCTCCTTTCTTGCTTGACCTTGACATAAAGCAGTAACAATTCTCAACACTCTCCATCCGTCTCTTTGCTTCCTGACCCTCCTAGAGATGAAAGCTAGAGAACGCCTTTTTCCCTCCTTTATCCCATTTCCTGGCAGAAGGCGAGAGGCTTCTCTCCCAGGCTTGGCCAAGGACTCCTGCAGAAGGGCCAGTGTGGCCGTCCTCTCTCCAGGATGGCGTCTTTGTCTGTGATTGCTGTTCCATCTCCAGCAGCGAGGCAGACCATCTGCTGATGCCTACACCAGCTGCCGTCTCGTCTTAGCTTTCTCGTCTCCCCTGAGAATTCCCTGATTCAGGCACATGGTATTCTCTCCTGCCCTTGCTCAGCCTGGGTCCTTATCTTTAGGGAGCTTTCACAATCTCTCCCCTTCACTTAGCATCGCCCTGGTTTCCCCTTGGGGACTGAGGTCTGTAGCCCTCCCCAAATGAGTCCCCTAGTGTTATATATGCCACCACATGGGACCATAGAAAAGGGAGTGCATCCTGGAAAGTATTTGAGAGAGCTCACAAGGGACATATAGCTTCCGCCAGGAGGAAAACAGATCCCGGGGCTCTCAATCCCAGGGGACCTTAGTTTCAGTTCCCCATATGGAGTCTCAGACCTGTGAATCATGCCCAAGGTTGAAAGTTTACTTCGGTATAGTTTCACGGAGAAAAAGAAAAAATATAAAAAGAGCTCATTCATTTAGATAAGACTCTTTTTCCACCTAGAAAGCTCTCCCCCACATGTCTCCACATTTTTAAATCAGACACATCCTTCAGGGTCTGGAATAAATGCCATCTACCTCAGAAAGTCTTCTCTGATCTTCAGATGAGTATGATCTTTCCTCCTTCTCAAATCCCTTAGTCCTGTATTCGTATGTCTCCTGGGCAGAACAGGTGCTTCCCATCCCCTGCTACAATGCCCATGCCCTGCCTTTCTCAGCCTACTGCTGAGTCCTCAGCACATGCAAGGCCCAGCTTGGTCAAGTTACAGCATGAACTGAGTTGACCTGAGCGGAGCTGCTGGCAGCCCTGAATCATGACAGTAATAATTCTCTGCAAATGGCTGCTGGCTGGCTGGCTGCATAAAACTCTTACCCAGACCACAGAGCTCTGTTTTCCAGAGCTCTCTTGTGCCCTGCGCCCCTACTCTCTCCATCACGACCTGGTCCATGCCAGGCCCAGGACACTTGAGCCCAGCATGGTTCTTATAACACTAATGAGTTACACAACTCATTTTCCTTCTTCCCTTCATTGTCGGTCAGGTCCCTCAAAGCAGAGACCGAGACGGATTCTTGGACAAGTGATGTATTGAGGGAGTACTCTCAGGAGAAACCTGTAGATGAGGGAGAGAAGCAGGAGAAGGCAGGGGAGGAAGCTTTGCAAAGATGTCAGGGGAAATCTAGCCACAGTCTGATCAGTGGAGAGCCCTGGGTCACCAAGGGTCCAGAGGCAAGGGGGCTGGGCTACTAGACTCGCCCACTGGTCAGCCCTTGGCCAAGATGCCTCCTGAGCAGGTGAGATTTGTAACCTCCTCCACTTCCAGCTTCTATCAGCCAAGGGCATGCCTCCAGGCAAGAGTGCAGGTGTGAGCCGTTAGCAGCCAACACCCACAGCAGCCAGAGGTTGGGTGCACCAGCCTGGTACTGGGGATCTGGGTGAGACACTAACATCTGTTACCCCTCCGGCTATGGAATGAATATTTGTGTTCCCCTTCCCCACCAAATTCATATGTTAAGGCCCTAATCCCCAATGTGGTAGTGTTTGGAGATGGAACCTTTGGGAGGTAATTGGGTTTGGATGAGGTCGTGTGGGTAGAGTTCCCATTATGGCATTGGTGCCCTTCAAAGGCAACGAAGAGACCTGATCTCTCTCTCAGCCGTGTGAGGATACAGTGAGAACACAGCTGTCTATGAGCCACAGCAAGCAGGCCCTCACCATCACCCAACCATGCTGGCACCTGGATCTGGGGCTTCCAGCCTTTAGAACTGTGAGAAATAAATGTTTGTTTCTAAAGCCATCCACTCCACAGTATCTTGTTACAGCAGCCCTAACTGACTAAGACATGCCCCCTTACTTTTTCTCTTCCTGCGCATATTTTTTTTGGGCAGGTCTGTCACTTTCACTTTTTTTTTTTTAAACCTTCATAGTTGGACAGGAACACAATCACCTAATTCCAGTCTTGATCAACATTACTGAAACCCCAGACTACTTGCTTCCACAGATTGGACAAGGGGTCATTTTGAAGTTTCATCACAGAATCTTAGAGACCATCTACTGTTGTTTCTTCATTTCATAAATGAGGAAACTAAGGCACAGATAGACAAGATTTACTTTGTGCAGCAAATTTTGTAGCAGAACCAAGCCTGAGGCTGCCTAACTTTCAGGCAAGAGCTATTCCACCATACCCCCATTCCTCCTTACATCATTGCTTTATGACTATTTTGCTAAGGTTTTCTAATTAATCATTATTGGAAATGATCATTAAGTTCATTGCTTGGGAAAAAGTTGCATGCCAGGAATAGTCTTCCTTCCTGTGGTTTATGTCTTAGATGAGGACATGGAGTTAAGCCAGATATAGAACCTACTTAAAACCTTACAGAGTTTTAAACCAAACTTGAACCTTCTGGAGTTCGTTTATTCATTCTTGGCAACTTCCTGCTTCCTGATTCTTGGAAAGTTGCTGGCTCATTTAGAAGAAAAATCATGAGATTTCTTGTGCATTGAGTAGCTCTTACAAAACAATCTTTTGAGGTGTAAAGTGTAAATGAATAAGAAACAGAAGACTGAAGTTCTCCTAAAATACACATGTATGTAATCATTAAGGGAACAGGCACACTAGGCAAAATGCATAATGGTTTCTTGTGCAGAAAGAGTATTATGCCCAGCAAATCCCAAACATGCTAGAGTTTTCCCTTTGTCTGAGACTCTCTTTGTCAAAGGGTATTAGCGGGAGCATGGTCAGGGCTAAACCCATTCTACTCTCTCTCCCAAGCATTTCTCTTGAAATATGCTCTATGAATAAGGGTTCTTTCTGCTTCGCAATCCAAACTGGTCAGAATAACCTATCACGGAATCAGAGCCTTTAGGCTAAAAGAATGTGGTCATCCAGTTTCCTGACCATCATGGGCCAATTAGGACAATTGTTTTTCTGTATTTAAAGCTCTGAAGGTTGAATGCCGTGGAAGAGCGGTCGCCTCAGAACACACATGATTTCCATTGACACAAATAAGACATTTTTGTTTCTTCTTTGACCTTCAGTCACCTAGAAGGCTGGCTGGTCTCTACCCTGGTCCACACTCCAGCTCTCTCCTAGCCCTAGTTCAGTTTAAGGCTCAATAAGATTTCCTCTTATACAACAGTTCCTCTCTGTTGTATATTAGATATGATGGTCCTCCTCCTTAATAGCTGGTCTATCTGTCAAAGCAAAGGGCAAATATAAGCAATCGTCTAATGTCTAGAAACTCCGTTTGGTTATTCTAGCCAATTGGCTCCCACTTCACCCCACACATCACTCTTCTTCAGCATGATGAATTGAATTAAATTCTCCCTCCACCACACCAGTAGGAGGGAGCATCGCCCCTTCCACACAACTACAACAAATTTTCAAAACAGTTTTCAATTCTGTTTACCAGCTTTTAAACATTCCAGGTCTCCCTACTCTTTTGAAACATGGCAGATACAGCATAGCTGAGTAGATGGAGCACAGCCTTTGGAGCCAACTGACCAAGCGTAACTCCTGGCTCTGCTCCTTATTATCTTTGTGGCCTTGGGTAAGCTACTCGACATTTCTGAACCTGAGTTTCCTCGTCCATATACCAGAGTCACACTGGTTACTTGTCAGGAAGTTGTGAAGGTCGAATGAGTTGATGTTCAAAAATACCCAGCCCATAACAGGTGCTCAAAAACTGGGAGCAATTGCTATTATTACTGTTTTAGTGACATCCGTTCTTCATTGCAGATTGTGAAAAATCACCCCAATCTTACTGAAGGTCCTCTTGCTGACAGCTGGGACCAAGGTCCAAACCGTTCCTGGAGCCCTTGCTGCACTTTCTCTCCTCCTGCCCCTCAACCCCAGCCAGGGAGAGGAGAGTGTAGACTCATGAAATTGCTTTCTCAAGGTTTCCCAAGGTGAAGCAGGACCTCCCAAGAAAAGAGACGCTTGAATTATCATTCCTTTCTTGTTATTCCTCCAGGTTTTGTTTGGTGATGGCGGAATATTTTGAAGCATCAGCTCTTCTCCTTCTCCCAACTTACCTCTGACTTAAAAAAAAAAAAAAAAAAAAATCAGCCGTTTGCTGCTGCATGATCTAGCTCTCCCCGGAGGAGTTAGCCAAATTTCCAGGTATTTCCAAATATATATCAGGCACCTGGAAATGTGGGTCTGGAGTTTGGAAAAGGGTTAAAAGATGGAGACATGGATTTAGACATTGTCTTAGTCAGTTTAGGCTGCTATAACAAAATTACCAGAGATTGGTGGCTAAAACAACAAACATTTATTTCTCACAATTCTGGAGGCTGGTAAGTCCAAGCTCAAGGAACTGGTAGATCCTGTGTCTGGTGAGGCCCCACTCCCTAGCTTGTAGACACAACCACTTTCTCTCTGTATCCTCACATGGCAAAGAGAGAGAAGGCTAGCTCCCTTCCTCCTCTCATAAGGACACCAATCCCCATCACAGGCTCCACGTTCATGACCTAATTACCTCCCAAAGCCCCACCTCCAAATACCATCACACTAGGACTTCAACATAAGAATTTGGGGGGAGACACAAATGTGCAGAATATAGCAGACATCCTCTACCTGAGCTATTCATTGAACCCCAGGGGGTGAGTGCAGTCTCTGAGGTGCTAATACAGCTCATGTGCTCACAGAGCCAAGAGATGATATGTAATAGGTAATATCATCTATTACGTAATAGCCAAGAAAACTTCGAAAAAGGAAAATAATGAGGGAGGAGCTCACCTTAGAGGATGCTAAAACATATTATAAAGGTAGTTTGAAAAAAATCTAGTATGCTACCCAATAGAACAAAATAAGTAGTCCAGACCACAGTGCACACATAACAAATTCATATGTGATCAGTAAATGCTGCCATGTAATTGGTTGGCTGTTTGAAAAATCGAATTAGGTCTTCAGGCAGCAGCAGTTAGCTCTTACCCAAAATTCTACAGGGTCCCCCAACTGGAAGCAAAAGACTGAGATGGTAGAATTGGAGGCAGAAGCAGCCTGGGTCCCTGAGTCACCACTTGGAAGAACACACTCAGAAGTGCCACCTGACCATTACTGGGCTTGACATCAATGAGAATTGAGGCTTTGTTGTGTTAAGTCTTTGAGATTTCAGGGTTTAACAGTTGTAGCAGCTAGCTTTAATTATCTCAAATACAACGCCTTCGCACCTTATGCCACACATCAAAATCAAAATAAATTCTAGATAGAATAAGAAATTAAATGTTAAGAAATGGAAGAAAATAAAGATGAATGTTTATTTGACCTCTGGATAAGGTTTTTCTAAGGCCTAAAAGTGGTAGAAGACACTACAAAAGAAAAGATCCATAGTTTAACTGCAAAGAAAATTTAAAATTCTGTTTACAACAGATTTGAATTTAAAAACAGAATTGAATAACAAATGGGAAGGATATGTTTGCAGCAGCTATGCGAAAGGGTTAATAGCCCTAATATATAAAGAGCTCATAAAAATGGAGGCCGGGGGAGAGAGAAAGGATTATCTGAAGCAAAGCTTTAATCATAGCTGGCTTGTCCTGATACCTAAAATGTTTCTGAGTTCCACTGGTTCTGCCAATTGATTTGTGTTCTGTACATGCAAACTGTATTTAACATTGGCTCAAACCCAACCTAATTAGTAAAGTCAATCTGCCGCAAAGAAAAGATCATTATGATGCTTCATACAGCCAAATGTCTGTGATATTTCTAGAATGTGCTATTGGAAGTTCTCCACATGACTGCTCCCCTCTGTTGGTGCAAGAAATTTAGAGCTGGTCATACCACCCTTTCTGGGAGCTCTACAGTAATGGTAGGACTGTCCCTAGGAACAGAGCTAGAGCAGACGATGAAGAAATTGAAGCAATTTAAAAAACCAATCCTGCTTGTATTCATTGGGTCATACAGTCATTGAATTATATTATTGAGCCCGTTACCTGGTACTAGTTACTTTCTATGCACTACCTTATTTAATCCTCACAACGACCCTGCAGCTAGGTCTCATTTTTTCCTCTTTTTCAAATACGGAAACTAAGACTCAAGTGGGTGAAATAATTTGGCCAACATTACACAGGGAACTGGCAGAGCCGAGATCTGCACACAGGATGTTTGACTCCAAGGGCATGTCCCTAATCGCTGCTACATTGCCTCCTGCTGATCTGAAGGAAGGTTCAACATAGATGACATTTCTGGCAAGAGCGGGGCTTGAGGGGACAGACAAGGGAATGGAGAATGGATAGAGTGAGGCAAGGGTATGGATTCTGCTGCCAGCTACCATCTGGCCTAGAACAACTAAGGAAAACCCAGACAAAATATATGAAACAACAGTTTTCAAGATACTAGATATCAGAAAGAGAAGGACAGTGATCCTTGGGAGATGGGAATAAATGTAAGTCCTATGATTGTCCCACCTAACTGCCCAGAGAGATTCCAGGCCACGTTGCAGGAAGCGGGAGCCCAGGCAGAACCCAGCAGTCTCCTGAGTTGAGGAGATGGAGGTGGGATGGCAAGGAGGCTACAATTCACAGGCCAGCAACTGGGAAAGAGAGGGCTATACACGGAGAGAGAGCTCTGGAGATGTGCAGAGGGTCTTCTTTGAGTCTTCAGCTAAGTTCTCATCAGTACCTACATGTGAAGAAACAATCCAAGACCATGGAAAGAGAAAAGATTAGAAGGAAAAATTCCTGGGGCTCATGCAAGGCTAGAAATGATTCTTGTTTTCAACAGCCAGACTGGAAAGCCTCAGAAATCATGGGACATTGGGAAAAGTACCAGGAAGGGTTTTGCCTCATTTGTGAGGCAGAATTAACCCTAGAAAAAATTCTGTTCTGGTTCTGTCTAACAAGGCTTAAAAGTAAGATCTGAAAAAAAAAAAAAATCAAACTGTTTCCAAGTAATTTAGCTCCATCCCAGAATAAAACTAAAGAATCATATAGGAAGAAAAAAAATATCCAGCACCCAACAAGGTAAAATTCACAATGCCTGACATCTAATAAAAAATTAGGATTGCAAAATAGTGGGAGAATAAGGCACGTAATGAGGAGAAAACCAACCAATTGAAACTGACCCAGAAATGACACAGATGATGGAATTAATAGACAAGGATATTAAAAGTTATTATAACTGCATTCCATATGTTCAAGAAGCTAAAGGGAAGATTGAGCATGTTTAGTAGAGACATAAAAGGTATAAAAAAGATCCAAATCATATGTCTAGAGATAAAAAAAACCGCAATATCTGAGATGAAAAATAAGCTGGATGGGATTAGACAGCACAGAGAAAGGAATAGCGAACTTGATGACACAGCAATAGGAACTATCCAAAATAAAATAGAGAAAAAAAGACTGAAAAAAATAAACAAAGCAACAGTGAGCTGTGGAACAATTTTAGTAAGCCAAATACATGGGTAATTGAAATCCCCAAAGGAGGACAGGACCAAAAGAAATAATGTTGAAGAGATAATGGCTGTAAATTTTCCAAACTTGATGAAAACTATATATTCACATATCCAAAATGCTCAACAAGATCCAAGTACAAAAAATATCACAACCAATTGCTGAAAACAGTATAGTTAGGAACCCTACAAAGGACATAAAATGAAATAATAAAAATACACAATTAATTCTAAAGAAGGCAGGAAAAGAATACAGAAAACAAACAACAAAATGTTAGATTTAAACCCAACCAAATTTTTTTAAAAAATCAAATTAAGGTATATGTTCTAAACTACCCCAGAAAAAAAATTTATAAGATTGGATAAATAAAGCAAACTCAAACTATAGGAAACCCACTTTAAATATAAAGACACAAATAGATTTGAAGGAAAGGGATGGTAAAAGATATACCACAGTGCATTAGATCCCCAGGGCTGCCATAACAAATTATCACTAACTTGTTGACTGAAAACAACAGAAATTTATTCTCTCACAGTTCTGGAGGCTAGAAGTCTGCAATCAAGGTGTTGGCAGGGTCATGATCCCTCTGGAGGCTCTAATGAAGAGTTCTTCTTTGCCTCTTCCAGCTTTCTGGTGGCTCCTGGTGTTCCTTGGCTTATGGCAGCATCATTCCAATATCGTCTCCATCTTTACCTGGCCTCCCCTTTGCCTCTGTGTGTCTTTTCATGTCTCGAAAGGACACTCTCATTGGCCCACCCTAATCCAGTATGATCACATCTTGATCCTTAATTGCATCTGCAAAGACCCTATTCCAAATAAGATCCCATTCTGAGGTTCCAAGTAGACATGAATTTTGGGGGGGGACACTTTTCAAGCCACTACACATTCCAACACTAATTTTAAAAACCTGGGGTAGTTATCATAATACCAGACAAAGTCGATTTCAGAGCAACAAATATATCCAGGGATAATAATATCATTTCATATTGATAAAGGGATCAATTACTCAAGACATAATAATTCTAAATGTTTATGCAGCTAATAACAGAACTTCAAAATACATGAAGCAAAAACTGATAGAACTACTATGATAAATAGACAAAAATTCACAATTATAGTTGGAGATTTCAACACCCCTGTCTCAATAATTGACAGGATGAGTAGAAAAATAACCTGTAAAACATAGAAGACCTAAAAGCACTATCCAAAAAATTGACTTAATTGATATTTATAGACCATTCCACACAACAACAGCAGCATGTACATTATTCTCAAGTGCACACAGAATATTTACCAAGATAGACCATATTCTGGGCCATGTACCAAGTTTCAAACACTTTAGAAGGAGTCAGTTCATACAAGGATGTTCCCTGATTGCAATGGAATTGAATTATACGACAATAACAGAAACATCTCTGGAAAAGTCTCCAAATATTCGGTAACTAAATAACACACTTCTAAATAGCCCACAGGTCAAAGAAGAAATCAAAGGGAATTAGAAAGTATTTTGAACTGAATGAAAATGAAACCACAACATATCAGAATTTGTGGGGTATAATTAAAAGCAATACTTAGAAATTTATAATACTAAATGCCTATATAAAAAAAGAAGGATCTCAAGTCAATGACCTGATCTTCCACCTTAAGAAACTAGAAAAAGAAGAGCAACATGAACCCAAAGAATGCAGAAGTCAATTAAATCGGTAACAGAAAAAACAAGAGAAAAATCAGTGAAACCAAAAGCTCAATATTTATTGAAAAGATCAATAAAATTAATAACCCCCCAGACAGACTGATCAAGAAAACAGAATACACAAGCTGCCATTATCAAGAATGAGAGAGACATCACTACAGATTCTAAAGATATTAAAAGAATAAGGGACCATTAATCTGGGTAGCCCAATAACTGTTAAAGAAACTTAATTTGTAGTTAAAAACATTCCCACACACACAAAACAAATTCTAGGCCTAGACAACTTTACTGGTGAATTCTATCAAACTTTAACAAAAGGTGTTAATACCAATGCTGCACAAACTCTTCCAGAATACTGAAAAAGAGGGAGTACTTTCTAACTCATTCTATGAGGAAGTTATTATTACACTGATACCAAAATCAGAAAAAGACAGAAGAAAAGAGAACTACCAACCCACATCCCTAATAAACATTAATAAAAAAACAAAATTACAGGAAATTGTATCTAAAATATATAAAAAGTATATCACAATGCAGTGGGGTTTATTCCAATAATGTAATATCGGTTGAACATTTAAAAATCAAGTGAAATATGGTCATTTCCATAAATGCATAAAAATTATTTGGCAAAACCCAACATCCATTTCTGATAAAACTTTTCAGAAAACTAGGGATAGAAGTTTCTCAACTCAACAGGGAATATCAGCAAAAACCTACAGGCAACCTCATACTTAACTGTGAAAGACTGAACGCTTTCCTCCTAAAATCAGAAAAAGCTAAGTTGTCAGTTCTCATCATTTATATTTAACAATGTACTGGAGAGTCTAGCCAGTGAAATAAGGCAATAAAAAGAAAGAAAAGGGATAGATTGAAAAGAAAAAGGTAACACTTTCTTTATTTGCAGACATCTGCAAGTCACCTATATAGAAAACTCCATGCAATCTATGAAAGTTACTAGAACAAGCAAATTAATTTAGCAATGTTGCAGGACAAAAATCAATAAACAAAAATCTATTTCTTTTTTTTATTGAGGTATAATTGACATATAACATTATTTCAGGTGTACAACATGATTGATGTTTGTATACACATTGAGAAATGATCACCACAATAAGCCTAGTTAATGTCCATCACCATACATATTAAAAAAAAATTTTTCTTGTGATGAGAACATTTAAGGTCTACTCTCTTAGCAACTTCCAAATATGTAATAAAGTATTATTAACTATAGCCACCATGCTGTACATTACATCCCCATGACATTTATTTTATAACTGAAAATTTATACCTTTTGACACCCTTCACCCACCCCTCACCCACTACCTCTGGCAACCACCAATCTGTTCTCTTCTCTTTTTTTTTTGGATTCCACATATAAGTGAGATCATACAGTATTTGTCTTTCTTTGTCTGAATTATTTCACTTAGCATAATGCCCTCGAGGTCCATCCATGTTGTCACAAATGGCAAGGTATCATTCTTTTTTTATGGCTGGATAATATTCCATTGTATATATATACCACATTTTCATCAGTCAATGGACAGTCAAGTTGTTTCCATATCTTGGCTATTGTAAATAATACTGCAATGAACATGGGGGTGCATGTATCTTTTTGAGTTGGTGTTTTTGTTTTCTTTGGAAAAATACCCAGGTGTGGAATTGCTGGATCATATGGTAGTTTTAGTTTTAATTTTTTAAGGAATCTTCATACTATTTTCCATAGTGGCTGCACCAATTTACATTCCCATTCACAGTGTACAAGGGTTATGTATTCTTTACCTCCTTGCTAATACTCATTATTACTTATCTTTTTGACAATAGTATTCTAACAGGTGTGAGGTGATAGCTCATTGTGGTTTTGATTTGCATTTCCCTGATGATTAGTGATGTTGAACATCTTTTCATGTACCTATTGACCATCTGTGGGTCTTCTTTGGAAAAATATCTATTCAGATATTCTGCCCATGTTTTAATTGGATTGTTTTTTGCTATTGAGTTGTATGCGTTTTTTATATATTTTAGGTATTAAGCCCTTATCAGACATATGATTTGTAAGTATTTTCTCTCAGTAGGTTCTCGTTTCATTCTATTGATGGTTTCCTTTGCTGTGCAGAAGATTTTTAGTTTGATGTAGTCCCACTTGTTTTTCTTTTGTTGCTTTTGCTTTTAGTGTCAGATTAAAAAAAAATCATTGCCAAGACCTATGTCAAGGAGCTTACTGCCTATGTTTTCTTTTAGGAGTTTTATGGTTTCAGGTGTTATATTCAAGTCCTTAATCCATTTTGAGTTAATTTTTGTCTATGGTGTAAGATAGTGGTCCAGTTTTATTCTTTTGCATGTGGCTGTCCAGTTTTCTCAACACCATTTATTGAAAAGGGTGTCCTTTCCCCATTGTATATTCTTGGCTCCTTTGTCATAAATTAGTTGACCATATAGGCGTGGGTTTATTTTGGGGCTCTCTCTTCTGTTCCATTATCAATATGTCTGTTTTTATGCTAATACCATATTGTTTTGATTACTAAAGCTTTGCAATGTAGTTTGAAATCAGGGAGCATGATGCTTCCAGCTTCTTTTTTCTTTCTCAAGACTGCTTTGGCTATTCAGGGTCTTTTGTGGGTACATACAAATTTTAGGATTATTTGTTTTATTTCTGTGAAAAAATGGAAATTTTTTCCACTGGAATATTGATAAGGATTTCATTGAATCTGTAGATTGCTTTGGATAGTATGGGCATTTTAACAATATCAGTTCTTCCAATCCAAGAGCAGGGAATATCTTTCCATTTATTTGTGTCTTCTTCACTTTCTTTCATTAATATCTTACAGTTTTCAGTGTACAGGTCTTTCACCTCCTTGGCTAAATTTACTCCTAGTTATTTTATTCTTTTTGATGCAATTGTAAATGGGATTGTTTTCTCTTCTTTTTTTTTTTCCAATATTTTATTTGTTTATTTATTAATTTTTTTTGGCTGCTTCGGGTCTTAGTTGCAGCACGTGGATTCTTCATTGAGGCATGCAGGATCTTTCCTTGCAGCGCACAGGCTTCTCTCTAGTTGTGGCATGCAGGTTTTTTCTCTTCTCTAGTTGTGGCAGGCAGGCTCCAGGGCACGTGGGCTCTGTAGTTTGCAGCACGTGGGCTCTCTAGTTGAGGTGCGCAAGCTCAGTAGTTGTGGTGCACAGGCTTCAGTAGTTGTGATGCACGGGCTTGGTTGCTCTGTGGCATGTGGGATCTTCCCGGACCAGGGCTCGAACTTGTGTCCCCTGCATTGGCAGGCGAATTCTTAATTTACACTACCAGATTTCAAGACTTCTAAAGCTACAATAAGCAAGAAGTTGTGGTAGTGATGTAAAGATAGACAAATAGATCAGTGAAGCAAAATAGAGTCCAGAAATAGACCCACGTATGATCAATTGATTTTTAAGAAAGGTGCAAAGGCAATTTAGTGTGGAAATTATAGCCTTTTAAACGAATGATGCTCAAACAATTGAATATCCATGTGTAAAATACAAAACAAAACAAAACCTACTTCATCCTTACCTCACACTATCTACAAGAATGAACTCAAAAGGGAACACAATCCATAAAAAGATAAAATTGACAAACTGGACATCATCAAAACTAAGAACTTCTGTTCTTTGATAGACATTGTTAAGAGAGAGAGAAAAAAAGTCACAGACTCAGAGACAATATTCTAAAGAAACATATCAGATAAGGATTTATGTCGACAATATACAAAGAACTGTCAAAACTCAGTAAGAAGAAAACATACAATGCAATTACTAAGATAGGCAAAAGATTTGAAGAGACATTTCACCAAAGAAGATAAACAGATGGCACAAGAAAACATGCTTGACATCACTGATCATTAATTATCTAGGAAATTCAAAGTAAAACCACTATATCCCATTGGAATGTCTAAAATTAAACAGACTGATCATACCAAGCATTAGTGAGGAAGTAAAGCAATTGGAAGTCTCATACACTGCTAGTAGGAATGTAAATCACACAACCACTTTGGAAAACAGTCTGGCAGTTTCTTAACACATTAAACTTATACCGACCATGTGACCTATCCATTCCACTACTATACGTTTTACCAAAATAAGTGAAAGCATATGTTCATACAAAGACTTATACATGAATGTTGTTCATAGCAACTTTATTCAAACTAGCCAAAAACTGGAAACAACCCAAATGTCCATCAACAGGTGAATGGCTAAACAAATTATGATATAGAATAGTTCTCAGCAATAAAAAAACAATAAACCTTGATACATACAACAACATGGATAAACCTCAAAAAAAAATTATACTAAGTGAAATAAGCCAGACAAAAAAATAGTACATACTATATGGTTCTATTTACATAAAATGCTACAAAATACAAACTAATCTATATGGACAGAATAAAAATCAGTGGTTGTTTGAGGACTGGGGGCAGAGGATGTGGGGCAGAGAGGGGTGGAAAAGAAGGATTGCCAAGGGGAACTTTTGGGGACAGTGAATATTTTCATCTTCTTTGTTTTTTAAATAAATTTATTATTTTTTTTTTAATTTAATTTTGGCTGTGTTGGGTCTTCGTTGCTGCATGTGGGCTTTCTCTAGTTGCGGTGAGCGGGGGCTACTCTGTTGCAGTGCATGGGCTTCTCATTGTGGTGGCTTCTCTTGTTGTGGAGTGCAGGCTCAGTCGTTGTGGCTCACGGGTTCAGTAGTTGTGGCTCGCAGGCTCTAGAGCACAGGCTCAGTAGTTGTGGCACACGGGCATAGTTGCTCTGCAACATGTGGGACCTTCCCGGACCAGGGCTCGAACCCGTGTCCCCTGCATTGGCAGGCGTATTCTTAACCACTGCACCACCAGGGAAGTCCTGAATATTTTCATCTTCTTGATTGTAGTGATGGTTTCCTGAGTGTGCATATTATACACTTTAATATGAAGTCAATTATACTTCAATAAAATTGTTACACTGACAAGGAGAAGTAGGAAAGGAAGGCCTGAGATGTTTGGGGAAGGTCACTGGAGAATACTTTGGGATTCATGACTCTTGAAGAGAAGGATCCAACTGATAATATTAGAAATAATAATAATTATTATTGTTATTATAGCTAATGTTTACTGTCTGCTTACTGTCTTGTATTTATATATGGGGGGAAACTGAAGCTCAGAAAAGCTAAGCATTTGTGCAAGGTCACGGAGTCAGTGAGCGGTGGGATAGTGATTTGGATCCAGAGCCCATACACTCAACCAGATCACTGGAGGGTTTGCAGAAGAGACCACAGGGAGCCCTGGGTTTCCTCCAACATTAGGGAGGTGCTAGCGTGAGTCCAATCAGAGCAGTTTCCAGCCCGCCAGACTCTGCTGGGCGATGCAGACTCGGAGCTGCCCAGCCCCACGAGCCCGTCCCCTCCTGTTTCTGCTCCGCATGATCTGAGGCCAGGCAGGCACAGCCATCCTCGACAACTTTCAATTCCGGCAGCACTGGCCTCACGAATTCCAAGCCAGGATGCTGGGAGCCAGTGCTCCAAGAGACATTTGAGAAGATGAAGATGAAAGCTGTCGGGAAATGTGACACATGAAGGCATGCCTGGAATATCTGCAGGTTCAGCCGCTTCTCTGAATCCTCCCGGAGTTGGGGGTGGGGCGGGGGGGGGCAGGCACTGGGGCCAGTCATGACAGGTGCTCTAGGATGTCTCACTAGGCCTGGGAGGGCCTTGGAAGAACCAGAAGAGAGAGCAGCAGACACAGTGAAGCCTCAGGGGGTTTTGCCAGAGGAACCAGACACCGCAGAGGGCTGACGGTTTGATTAGGTCAGAGGGGCTGGCAAGGCCACACCCTCCTCCAAAACTGGCTCTCGGCCTATGAGTGAGATATGTGAGAGAATCCCACATATCCCTACGTTTTGCAGCCACCGTCAGGATGCTGCCATTCCTAGCCTGGAACCCCATGGGATCCGGCTGCAATCAAAGCGTCTGAGACAGTCACACTCCAGGGGAAGCTGACGAAGGGGTCCTGTCAGTGTTCTTGACATGAGTCAGGGGATTGTGACACTGTATCACCGTCTCCTTCTGCCGCTGACAGTAGCTCAGGCCTGTATTTCCTCAACAATTCCCCTTAGGGTAGCAGCATTGGAAAAACGGAAGGGAATTCCTACCAACCTCCCCCTTTCCAATCTCCGCCTACCCTACTCTGTCAGTTTCCTATGGCTGCTGGAACAAACTACCACAAACTTAGTAGCTTAAAAAAGCAAAAATTTATTATTTTACAGTCTGAGGTCAGAAGTCTGAAATGGCTCTCTCAAAGCGTTGGCAAGGCTGCTTTCCTTTCCAAGGCTCCAGGGGCAAATATACTTTTTTGCCTTTTCCAGCTTCTAGAGGCCACCCACATTCCTTGTCTCATGACCCTTCCACCTTCAAAGCCAGCATTTTGCCTAATGAAACATCTTTCTCACATCACATCACTCTGATTCTGACTCTTCCACCTCTCTCTTTCTCTTACAATGACTCTTGTGATTACACTGGGCTCACCTGGATAATGCAGCATAATTTCTCTATGTTAAGGTCAACTGATTAGCAACTTTAATTCCGTCTGCAACCTTAATTCTCTTCCTCCCTATCATCTGGCATATTCACAGGTTCCAGTGATCAGGGCAAAGACATCTTTGGGGAGTTATTATTCTGCCTACCACCCCTCCCCCTCATACACAAAAAAATTCATATGTCTAGTTAATTACAAGGATTAAACAGATCTTATGTTTCCAAGAAGTGGGGGACAAAGGTGAATCCTAGCAGCTTCTTCGAATTTGCTTTGGACAAGATTGGTGAACAGGAGAAATGTGGCTTTAATTCATGGCATAAAAAAAAAATCACCAATGATACCCCACTGCTCTCTCCCTGATGAAAAGATCTTGGAAGCCACTCAGGTAAATGCTTGTCTTTATAAAGGTACTTACAGTTCTCCAACTTCATGAAGGGAATGATGCCAAACCCCCAGGATATCACCCAATAGTCAGAATAAGGAGCTAGTCCTGACAAAGGGATTTTAGAAAATTCTTCCCAGCCAGAGAGACTGCCCTTTCTTAATTCTGAAAAGGTTGCCCCCTTTGGGCAGCCGATTTGTTGTCTGTTTACAAGTTCACGTCTATCATGGCCATAGTTTCCTCTGTGTTAAGCAACTAAAAGCCAGACCTGGAGTCAAACACTCATTAGAGCCCCTCTCTGGATTCCAGTAACACATGCTGCCAGCCTTAGAGCTGTGCTTGATCCAGGCTGGGCACCTGATGATGTGTATTAGTAACCAGTAGCTGTCATAACAATTTATCACCAACCTAAAATGACAGAATGTATTTTCTCACAGTTCAGGAGGTCAGAAGTTTAAAATCAAGGTGTGAGCAGGGCTGGTTCTTTCTGGAGGCTCTGGGGAGAAATTGTTCCATGCCTTTCTTCTAGCTTCTGATGGCTGTCAGTAATCCTTGGCATTCCTTGGCCGGTGGCTGCATAACTCCAGCCTCTGCTTCCATCTTCACATGGCCTTCTCCCCTGTTTCTCTTCCTCTGTATGTGTATTCTCCACTTCTCATAAGGACACTTGTCAATGGATTTAGGGCCCACCCAGTTAACCCAGGATGATCTCATCTCTACATCCTTAACTCAGGTACATCCGCAAAGACCCATTTTCCAAATAAGTTCACATTCATAGGTGTGATGAGTTAGGACTTGGACACCTTTGGGTGGCCACAATTCAACCCCTACAGAGTAGAATCTGGCCCCCAAATGGCATTGGGTGAAGTCCTGACCCTTGAGCCCAAACTCCATTCCCCCAGTGCAGGGCACACCACAGCATCACTACCCTTCGACCCTTTGCCAATGTATACAGTCTTTTCTAGCCAAGAATGCCCTCCTCTCATATGCCTGGAAAATTCCTAGTTATTCTTCAAAATCCATCTCAAGAATCTCCTTCTTTATAAGATCTTCCCTGGCCCAACTCCACAAGGGATACTGATCAAACCATCTTTGTGTTTCTCTTTCTCCAACAAAATCTTGTATGTTCTTCTATTATAGCACCTATTACAATTATCACTTCACACATCCATTTCTCCTACTTAGGCCATGAACAACCTAAGGATTCAAAGATCCGCATGCTCACATGCCTCCATTCATTCAACAAATATTTACCGAGAGCCTGATATGCATTAGGCATGTAAGAACAGCTAAGGAGAAGCACACACAACTAAGATATCTTATAATGTGAGAACACAGCTTAACCCAGATCTGGGAAACAAGAGGAAGTTCCCTGAAGACATGGTGTCCTTTGAGCTGAGGGTGGAAGAATATAGTAGAAATTAACCAGAAAGAAGAGGAAAGCGTATTCCAGGCAAAGGGGATAACATAAGCAATGACCCAGTGGTGAGAGTGAGCTTAGCAAGTTCAAGGACCTGGAAGAAGTCAAGTGTGGCTGGTGCAGGGCTGGAAGTTCCTGTACTTTCAAAATGAGGCTGAGATACAGGTAAGTGTCATAGTACACAGCACACAAGACTTGTGAAGTTGTTTGGTCATTATTCATCTTTACGTTCCTGCTTAACCAATGAATTAATGAATGAAAATTGACCGTCATCCACTGAGATCACACCAAGAGTACTTTTGCTTTTGCCAAGTACGCAAAAACAAAAAATATATATATTTATCTTTTCAAACTGAATTCGTATCCAATAGCGACTTGATTCACAAGTTGAAAATCTAGTTTCAAACAAAAATATCTTGGGTAGTAAGTACTGACTGAAAATTACCAGTATACCTGTACCAAATACTGGATTGGACTTGGTCCAAGTCAAAGATACTTCTAACTTATGAAGGAAAGAAACTAAAATAAAATTAACAAAGAGCGTAAAAATACCCACCCCAAGGAAAGGAGGTCAGGCTGCAGCATTGATTGGTCATCCAGGTCACGGACAGTGAGTTGAATCAGTAACTTGAGGAGTTTTAAAAATGGAGCTTGTTGTGGCTTCCCTGTTGGCGCAGTGGTTGGGAATCTGCCTGCTGGTGCAGGGGACACGGGTTCGAGCCCTGGTCTGGGAAGATCCCACGTGCCGCGGAGCGGCTAGGCCCGTGAGCCACAATTACTGAGCCTGCGCATCTGGAGCCTGTGCTCCGCAGCAAGAGAGGCCACGATAGTGAGAGGCCCGCGCACCGCGATGAAGAGTGGCCCCCACTTGCCGCAACTGGAGAAAGCCCTCGCACAGAAACGAAGACCCAACACAGCCATAAATAAATAAATAAATAAATAAAATAAACCCAAAGTTTAAAAAAAAAAAAAAAAATGGAGCTTGTTAAAGATAGAGAAGTTCAGACCCACCCTAGGCCCAGATCAGAATTTTCAGGATGTGGCTCAAGCCACCTCAAGGTTGCTATTAAGCAACTCCCAAGCACACCAAAGTTTGAGGGTCACTAATATAGTGCAGTTTTACTATGGCAAAATACATCTAGTGATTTTTTTATCATGAAATGTTAGTGGCATTATTTATAGTGACGCTGTAAAGAGGATGAGAACCAGGACAAATGAGATGAGGATGGCAGTGGATACTGGGAAGGTCAAAAGATGAAGGTTAGGCTCCTGAAGTAAACAACTCTGAAAGGACTGATAAGTGCTTTTCAATCACCAGTTCTCCTTGGTGGTGGAGAAGATGTTTAGGGTACTGTTATAACATGAGGTTCTTATTCTCCTAGCCCTGTACCCACTAAGGTACCACCTTGACACTTCTCCTGCCTCTTGATCACAAAGTGTGTTCACATTACTGAGAATATGAGACGTGATGGCACAGCCCAAGGGCTGAGAGCTCAAGAGCCAGGGAGGAAGCCAATCCAGTAGCCAGAGTCACCCCAGGCCTCCAAGTGGCTGGGGTAGAAGTAGTAGTCAGCCCTGAGGGACAGACACCAGTTCTCCTAGGGGCAGATGCTGTCTGTGGCTAAGGATTTGGTCCTTAAGAGTATCCACAGATTGCTCTGCATCCTATAGGTTTGCCATCTGGCCAGTGAGACTAATAGCCCCTCACAGAGAGCAGGAGGTCAATGGGACCTGTATGCCGAGCAGACACAAGGGGAAGGTGCACAGAAGCAGCCCATGGAGCGGTCCCTGCAGGGTCCCCTGACTCTCAGCCAGCCCCTGGTGGAAAGGCTTCATGTTTCCAAACAGCTCCCAAAATTATATTTTTTAACATATGAAAAACTTTAATAAATAAACGTAAGTGCTTTCTTAGAGCCTGCTTGTCTGGCCTGGGCTCCTTGGCAAGGAGAGGGAGTCTAGGGTGTGCTTAAAGTTAAAAGCTGGTGAGAGAAGTCTATGTAATATCAACGTTTGTTTCCATGTTGCCAGTAAATGGGTAAAGGCTAAGGTCTGGGGCAGGGCAAGAAAGAAGGGATCAGGGATGGCAGGTAGGCCCCAGTTCTTCCTTACTCGTTCCTACTTTCAAAATAAGGTCACATCATAAGTGAGATTCCAGCTCACAGGCCAGCCTGCCTTTGGAGAAGTCATGCAGATAACCTCAGAGAAGGGCAGCCTTAACCTGTAAGCCAAGAAGACACCTGGGCTCTTCTCTTGAGCCCTGTGCTTCTCCACCGCCCTGAGGTAAAGGGACCAAAGTTTGTGAGAGGGAATGGGAAAGAGGGTATAGAGACAAAGCTCCCAGGTCACACTGTGATAGGCTGAATAGTGACTCCTAAAGATGTCTACACTCTAATCCCCAGGACCTGTGAATGTGTTACGTAACATGGCAAAAGTGTCTTTGCATGTGTGATTAAGGTTACAGATCTCAAGACAGGAAGATTATTCTGGATTATCTGGGTGGCCCCAAGTTAATCACAGGAGCCCTTAAAAACTGAGAACCTTTCCAGGCTGAACTCAAATAGGTACCATGGAAGAAGAGGCAAGAGAAATTTAAAGAGGACTTAAATGAGTGGACTTGACCCACCACTGCTGGTTAAAGATGGAGCATGGAAGAAGAGGGCCACAGCCAAGGAATGCTGGCAGCCTCTAGAAGCTGCGAATGGTCTTCCAGTGACAGCCAACAAAAAACAGGGACTTCAGTCCTACAACTGCAAGGAACAGAATTCTGCCAACAGCCTGAATGAGCAAAGAAATGGATTCTTCCCTGGAGCCTCCAGAACGGAATGCAGCCTGCAGATATCTTGATTTTGGCCCAGTAAGACAAGTATTGGACTTCTGCCCTACAGAGCTGAAATAATAAGCAGGTGTCATTTTAGCTGCTAAATTTGTAGCTATTTGTTATAGCAGCAATAGAAAACTAATACATCTCCCTCCGTAGACCTATCCCAGTGGGTGCTGGGAACTGAGCAGGAGCCAGCCTGAGCCTTATGGGCTTGTAGCTGACTGGAGTAGGTTGTGTGAAGGTCTACACCCATGAAGGGGTTGGCTCGCTAGACCCTAGAAGATGGGGGTTTGGGCAAGGTGAGAGTAGAATCAGAAAAAGATCACCATCTTTACTTTCTATCCCAAACAGGGTAAAAGGGGTTCAGAAAAGTGTTCCCTGATTCCATGGGTGGCCAGGTGGTCTTTCTCTTTTTCTGACTAGCTCAAGCTCCTCACTGAAGCCTGCAATGATCCCATGCCCACAGGGTTCTCCCTCAGCTCTCTGGAAGCAGCCCTGGCTGGGACAGGGGACTGGAATCTGCCATCCACTAATGCAAGTAGGGAGGCATGGGGAGGGATGCACCCCAGAGGACTTCCCCAGCCTCAGCATTCTTCCTACCTATTGGGTGGGGGGAGGTGTCGTGTCTTTATCCACCCCCAGAGATGTGAAAGTCTCCCAATCACTTGTTTCCAAGGGTGGGGGTGGGGTGGGCAGGGGAAGGAATCCCTACACTGGGGCTAAACGTAGGATGGAGCCCAATTTACATCTCTGGGTTGGGCACACAGAACGCTGAGTGCCAAGACAGTGCAGGAGAAACATGATGGGCCCACAGTGGGCAGCTGCAGAGCACCCAGGGAAGCTCCTTCTCCCCAACCACAGGCTGGTGGAGGCCAGGGGTTGCTGCAGTCAGATCTGCTAATAGCACCTCTCTATCTCCTCAGGTATGTGCCCAAGGGCCTGAGGGGGAAGGGCTTTCCCAGGAGATACCAGGAGTCTTGGCCAAGCTCTCAGGAGGCCAGGAGCCCCTGAGCCAAGGGGCAGCCCCACTGCCTGGAGTGCACACACTCCCCAAGCCAGCTCAAGCTCCCATGATCCCTCCCAGATGGGCCAGCACTGTGCAGCCACTTATCCAACAGGTGAAGGGACTGCACAGACACCTGAGACCAGGGTGGGCACGTCTGTAAGAAGATAGGGCCTCACCATTTTCTCAGCTCTCTGAAAGTTGCACATTCAAGGACCTTCTTACTCTGTCCCCAGACTCCCTCCCAGCCATTCTCTTGCCACTCCCTGCCGCACTGAATCACTTCCTCCCATGTGCCATGCACACTTAGGCCTCTCTGACTTTCTGTAGCCAGACCTTTGTCTAGAACGCTCTTCCCAGTCTCATGAAAATAAATTCAAAGTCCAGTCCCCTCGTCATCCTCTCTGGGGAGCCTTCTCCAACTTTTCCTCATTTCCTACTGCAACTTGAGCAGAATCATTGCTTTGCCTTTAAGAATATTTATATTGCTTGGCCCAGACCTCCCTATGTACACTTGTTGCAGGGTAATGGTTTGAAATATTAGCCAATGAGTTCTAACCCCTTCTCATACTTTCCTTCAGCCCAGATTCCTTTCCGAATCTGAACTGAGTCATCCTTCACTGCCTTAGGGAGAGGTTGAAAGAGCAAAAGATGGAGTCAATTCTCAGATTTTGAGTTTCAATAGCCTGGTCACGAAGGGTTATGGAAACAGTTTGGTTGCTGGGAAGACTGGGGGGAATTCACAATTCACAGAAATTGAAGCTTCCTATCGTTCCCTCAAATTCCCACCTTCAGAGATTAGACCAGACCCAGGACCAGTGCAGCAGCTTAACAATATCGCAGTCTATGATCATGGTGCTGTTAAAGTTGTGCAACACACAATCTACATGAGTGTGCAGAGTCACCTTAGCACCAGGCTCTTTCCCTATTTCCACTATCTCCCCTTAGCATGGAGGCCCTTGTCCACATTCTTGGCTCCTCATGGTTACAGAATAGCTGCTATACCCCTAGGCATTACATCCATGTTCTGGGTGGAAAAAAGAGAGAAAGGCAAAAGGCTCTTGGTGAGATTTTTATTCAGGAAAGGACACCTTTCATATGGAGCTTTGCCTTGATCTCATTGGCCAGAACTGTGTATATCCTATATCCTATATCCTCTACTCATAAGGAAGCCTGGGTAATAGTCTTTTCATTTTCCAAGCTCTATTATAGGAAGGTAAGGAAGAAGCTTTTGAGTAGCCAAGTCCCATTGTCTTCCACAAGGGGAGAGTGCTTCAGGCAGGGGACACAACATGTGCAAAATTTGAGAGTAAGAGCATCCCTGCTGCATTCCCAGGGCTACAACAGTGCTAGGACACAGAAGCACTCACCAGACACCTGCTGGATGAATGAATGTAGAGATGAGGTGAGAGCATAGCATGGTAAAAAAAGCTACAAGAGGGGCTTCCCTGGTGGCGCAGTGGTTAAGAATCCACCTGCCGATGCAGGGGACACGGGTTTGAGCCCTGGTCCGGGAAGATCCCACATGCCGCAGAGCAACTAACCCTGTGTGCTACAACTACTGAGCTTGCGCTCTAGATCCTGCGAGGCACAACTACTGAAGCCCGCACGCCTAGAGCCCGTGCTCTGCAACAAGAGAAGCCACCGCAGTGAGAAACCCGCTCTCTGCAACTAGAGAAAGCCCACTCACAGCAACAAAGACCCAACACAGCCAAAACTAAAATAAATAAATTTTTTAAAAAAAGAACAGCTACAAGAAATTCAGAGTGGCTGTATTATGGCATGTGAGAAAGGAAGCAGCCAGACGAGAGGCAAGAGGATTAAGTGGGAACCAGAACACACAGGGCCTTGTGTTTGGATCTTTATCCTATGATTAATGAAGAGTCTTTGAAGAATTGTCTGCAGGGTTATCACTGGGTTAGATTTGTGTTTCAGGAAGAACATGCTGGCTGCAGGGAGGGGCACATTTTGGAGGCAGTCAAAAGGTAAGGAGTCCATTTGGAGACTATTGCAAAATCCAAGCTAGAGAAAATGGTAGCCCAGAGAATACTGTGGTAATCAGGATGGAAAGACATGGTCAGAGCCTAGAGATATTTGGGCTGCACATGACAATGGGCTGAACATGGGAGAAAGGAGAAAAGTCAAGGATAGATTCAAAATTTCTGACTTAGGTTACTGAGTCTATGGTGCTACCACTCATTGAATCAGGAAGCATAGAAATAGCAGGTTTGGGTTTGGAGCAGGGTGATGATGAATGCAGTTTGGACGTTATACCAAACCCTGTTATGTTATGCCCACACCCCATGATCTTCTCATCCTCACCTGCCCCTCAGCGTTTAGTTACCATTTCAATGAGGATCCTCAGCTGCAATCACTAATGCCCACTCACCTCATCCCTCATCAGGTTGGACTTGGAGTGATTCTCTTTAGCTATTTGAACTGCTTCTTAGGGCTCCTCATGTAGTAGACAGATGTAGTAGACAGGACTTGGGTAAATGTGCCACCAGCACCTTCTCCACATGTTCCACAGGCAGCTGTCACAAATGGTTAATTCTATTCCATCCCAGGTCCTGCAGCTTGGCCAGCAGGTTCCCAGGTGAAGCTCCATCTCCACTTCTTTGTTTACCATAATGCACTGCAGCATCTCTGCCCACTCTCTCTGCATCAATAGTTCCTTCAAGCTCCAGCCCTCCTTGGACTTGGCTTGGACCCATTGGAGCTATGGCTTCTCTGATGGATTTTAGGCTCACCAAACTGGAAGCTTGTGATCTGGTTTCTCCAACACAACCCAGAAATGCATGAGAATTAATAGACCTGACCCGTGAGGTACAGGAGAAAGGAAGAAGCCACCAGGTGAATCTTTCTCTCTATGCCTTCTACACTAAAAGAGTGTTCTCCAAGGCATGGTTCTTCTGTAAGTCCTGTCTAGAGGACATTCCATGTGCCTAAGCAACATTTTTTTAAATTGAAGTATAGTTGATTTACAATCTTGTGTTAATTTCTGCTGTACAGCAAAGTGAGTCAGTTATACATAAATATACATTCTTTTTAAATATTCTTTTCCATTATTGTTTATCATAGTGCAGTGAATATAGCTCTCTGTGCTGTACAGTAGGACCTTGTTGTTTATCCATTCTGTATGTAATAGCTTACATCAGCTAACCCCAACCTTCCACTCCATCCTTCCCTCAAACCCCTCCCCCTTAGCAACCACAAGTCTGTTCTCTATGTCCATGAGTCTGTTTCATAAACAGGTTCATTTGTGTCATATTTTAGATTCCACATATAAGTGACATCATATGGTATTTGTCTTTCTCTTTCTGAATAACTTCACCTAGTATGATAATCTCTAGTTGCATCCATGTTGCTGCAAATGGCATTACTTTGTTCTTTTTTTATGGCTGAGTAGTATTCCATTGTATATATATATATATACACCACATCTTCTTTATCCATTCATCTGTAGATGGACATTTAGGTTGTTTCCATGTCCAAATAACATTTTTTAATGAAGCTGTGGCTACTTTGGTGTATTAGTTTCCAGGGCCAGCATAAAAATGTAGCAGAAATGGATGGCTTAAAGCAAAGAAAATTTATTCTCTCACAGTTCTGGAGGCCAGAAGTCTGAAATCAAAGTGTTTACAGGGCTGTGATATATCCAAAGGCTCTAGCAGAGAATCCTTCCTTGCCTCTTCCAGCGTGTAGTGGCCCCAAGTGTTCCTTGGTTTGTGGCAGCATCACTCCGGTCTCTGCCTCTGTTTTCACAGGACTTCTCCCCTCTGTGTCTGTGTCTCTGTGTGTCCTTTCCTTTTCTAATAAAGACCCCAAACATATTGGATTTAAGGCCCACCCTAATATTTGATTCAGAATATATTTCCTAGAATATCCATGCCAAGACTTATTGAGTTTGGGACATCCAAGTAGAGATATCTATCAGGTGATTAAAACTGAAGCACAGGGGAAAGGTCTGGACTGGAGGAATAAATTATAGTATCTGTTTTGTTCATTCTGTATTCTTCTCTCTTCTTCTGGTAACAGGACCTCACCTTTACTTTAGAAAGCCATCCTTCCACACAATTCGTTGTGGTCCTGGGGGGGTTTGGCAATTACAAGCCACCACCACCACCCCAGACTCATTACATATTCCGTTGAGTAGGCCTGTGACTCCAGCTGGATTAACCAGAGCCAGGGAATGAAATAATGATATCGGGAGAGAGAAGTTCTTTCTTTCCTCCAGAGTGGTTCTCTAGGGTGATAAAACCTTGAGCTATCTACAACCACTCCTCTGCCCCCACCCACACTGCATGAGGGAGCCAGTCTGCAATAGAAGAGAATGAGGCCAATACAGGGATAGAAAAAGAACCAGAGAAGAGAATGGAGGGATAGAGAGGCCTGACAACATTATTTGAGTCCCCAGAGCCAGAAATGTCTGAGGTCAATGCTGTCTCTCAACTAGTCTGTCATACTAGCCAAAAATTTCTCTTTATTTTTGCTTGAGCTAGTGTGAATTGAGTTTCTATCATTTGCAACCAAAAATCCTCACTATATGAATGGCATCATGATTAGATACTAACATAAAAGATTAGATGCTAAACATGTGGCCCGACAAGAGCAGAAGAACTAGGGCAGAGACCCACAGAACAGGAACATTTGAGCAACAGTCAGAGAAAGTTTTGTGTGTGTGTGTGTATTTTTTTTAATTTGGTATTTTGATAGCTTTTTAAAAATATTTTATTTTATATTGGAGTATAGTTGATTAACAATGTTGTGTTAGTTTCAGGTGTACAACAAAGTGATTCAGTTATACATATAATGTCTCTATTCTTTTTCAAATTCTTTTTCCATTTAGGTTATTACAGAATATTGAGCAGAGTTCCCTGTGCTATATAGTAGGTCCTTGTTGGTTATCTATTTTAAATATAGCAGTGTGTACATATCAATCCCAAACTCCCAATCTATCCCTCCCTATTACCCTTCCCCCAGTAACCATAAGTTCATTCTCTAAGTCTGTGAGTCTGCTTCTGTTTTGTAAATAAGTTCATTTGTATCATTTTTTAAGATTCCACATATAAGCGATATCATATGATATTTGTCTCTGTCTGACTTACTTCACTTAGTATGATAATCTCCAGGTCCATCCATGTTGCTGCAAATGGCATTATTTCATTCTTTTTAATGGCTTAGTAATATTCCATTGTATATATGTACTACATTTTTTTTATCAATTCCTCTGTTGATGGACATTAAGTTGCTTCCATGTTTTGGCTATTGTAAACAGCGCTGCAATGAACATTGGGGTGCATGTATCCTTTCGAACCATGTTTTTCTCCAGATATACGCCCAGGAGTGGGATTGCAGGATCATATGGTAGCTCTATTTTTAGTTTTTTAAGGAACCTCTATACTGTTCTCCATAGTGGCTGTATCAATTTACATTCCCACCAGCAGTGCAAGAGGATTCCCTTTTCTCCACACCCTCTCCAGCATTTATTATTTGTAGACTTTTTGATGATGGCCATTCTGACTGGTGTGAGATGATATCTCATTGTAGTTTTGATTTGCTTTTCTCTAATAATTAGCAATGTTGAGTATCTTTTTATGTGCCTCTTGACCATCTGTACGTTTTCTTTGGAGAAATGTCTCTTTAGGTCTTCTGTCCATTTTTTGATTAGGTTGTTTGTTTTTTTGAGATTGAGCCGCATGAGCTGTTTGTAAATTTTGGAGACTAATCCCTTGTCGGTCACATTGTTTGCAAATATTTTCTCCCATTCCATGGGTTGTCTTTTGGTTTGTTTATGGTTTCCCTTGCTGTGCAAAATCTTTTGAGTTTAATTAGGTCCCATTTGTTTATTTTTGTTTTTATTTCCATTATTCTAGGAGAAGGATCAAAAAAGATATTGCTACGATTTATGTCAAAGAGTCTTCTGCCTCTGTTTTCCTCTAAGAGTTATATAGTATCTGGTCTCACATTTAGGTAAAAGAGACTGAAGACTAGCAGCCAGAGAGGTAGGAAGAAAACAAGGAGAGTGAGGTCATGGAAGACAAAGGGAGTGAGGCTTGTAAGAAGGCTTGGTCAGTATCATCAAGTGCTGCTGAGAAATCAAACAAAAAAGAAATGGAAAATTTCATTGGGTTTAGCAGTGGGACACCCCTGGTGATCATGATGAAAATGGTCTCATTGGACGAAAGGGGGTAGAATTTTGATGGTCAAGTGTTGAGGGGTAAGCAAGGAAGAAAGTAGACACAACGAGTGTAGAAGACACTCAAGAAATTTGGTTGTAAAGGGAGGAAAGGGACGGGATGACAGCTGGAGAGGACATGGTTGTGTCAATGAAGTTTTTTTTTTTAAGATAACAAAGATGTGAACACATTTAAATGTTGATGGGAAGAGACCAATAGGAAGGTAAAGATTACAGCTATATTGGGACTTCCCTGGTGGTCTAGCAGTTAAGACTCCGTGCTCCCAATGCAGGGGGCCCGGGTTCAATCCCTGCTCAGGGAACTAGATCCAGCATGCTGCAACTAAGAGCCCACATGGTGCAACTAAAGATCCTGCACACCGCAACGAAGATGCCATGTGCCACAACTAAGAGCTGGGGCAGGCAAATAAATAATTTTTAAAAAACAAATTGCAGCTGTAAGTGAGGGAGGAGACAGAGCAGTCCCAGGGAAGGTGAGAGGGGCTGGAATCTAGAGCATAAGCCTTCACATAGTAACAGGAGGGTAAGAGGGGAATATAGGAGCAAGTTCAGATAGGTTTGAGGTTTGATGGCAGAAAAATGGAGGAATTTTATCTGTGAAGTAGCAGCAAGGTTATTGCTGATGGCAGCAGGGGGCTAAGACGTAATGGGCCAGGGAATGGTCAGGGTGGAGGTTTGAGGAGAAGGACTGGAATGGCGCATGTGGAGAACAGGAAACAGAGCCCCAGAGGAAACCTAAAGGGCTGACCCGACGTGTGGAGCTGCTATCAGCAGTGTCAGTACAGGTGTGAAGAAGGCAAATGGTTGAGCCCACACGGGGTTGGGATTTTACAGGACTCAGGAACAGCGGAGTAGAGGCCCTTGGAAAGCAGGATAAGGAGGGAAGGGAAGGGAAGAGAGGAGGAGGCTGAGAGAGAGGCTAGAAGTAGAAGGTTGAGGACCTGGAAGTGGGAGGCTGGAGAACAGGTGGAGAGGGTGTGTTTGGGCACAGACACTCATGCAGCCCCTACCTGACACCAACCAGAGGCCACCGCCTGCCCCCAATACCCATTCACGATTTGGGTCTCCTTAACTAGGTTATGAGTTCCATGATATGCAGGGCTACTTGGCCATTGATGACAGATGAGGATAGATAGATAAATAGATAGACAGACAGACAGACAGATAGATAGATAGATAGATAGATAGGTAGGTAGATATAGATAGATAGATAGATAGATAGATAGATAGATAGATAGATAGATAGATAATAGATAGATAGATAGATAGATAGATAGATAGATAGATAGATAGATAGATAGATAGATAGATTGATTGATTTTGCATCAGGGAAAATTTTCAGTTCCTTTACCCATGAGGAGTTGCCAGGTAGGGGTCCCCACTTTTATGGCCATCACACAAGCACACACAGACATAGGCAAACACAGGGTGCAGAGTGCAGGCCTCTGGGGGCACAGGGACTGAGGCCAGTGCAAAGATTCACCGCGAATAATGCTAAAGCCATCTCCACCTTGTTTTTCAACCAACACTCCAGCCGCACCGGGCTCCCCTCTCTGGTCAAGGCCGAAGACTGATGGGGCCAGTAACAGCCTATCAGACCAGAAGCCGGCCTCCCACCCATACTCTGGGACTGATGAAGCAGGCTCCACAGAGCCAGCTGCCCCTGGCCCCCCTACAGGGAGAATGACCGAGGGCGCCAGCTGGCCTTGCCCATGGCCTGAGGACTAAGCTAAGCAGAGCGGCCCCAGGAGCCCCTGAGGGTCCTGACGGCCAGGGCATCCAGATGATTCCGTTCTTCAACCTGCCTGTGCTGCTCGTTTTCCCTGATGGAAGAGCTCCAGTTGCCCCCATATTTTGCCCAAAGAAAGCAGGGCTGAGGGGAGAATAGGGTCTGAGACAGCAAGAAGCAAATGCCTACAGATTGTCCTCGACCGTCCTTCCCAGAGAAATCAGCACTGGGCTGTGAGTAACCTCATTAGACCCGGAGCAAGGCAGGCGCCTCTGAGTCGATGGTAGGATGACAAGGAAAGAGGAGCAGGAATTGCGGGCTTTCTGGACCTCTTCTTGCCAACCAACCAGGAATACTCATGCTATTGCCAGCAAATCTGCCTAGGTTAGAGGTCTCTCAAAGTCGGTCCTCTGAGCTTCTTCTCTTGACAATTTCTAATGGTGATGCGACTTAGAGAAACAACTCCCAGAGAAGGACGTTTTGAGTCCTGGGCTAGGAGAGGCTTCCCTCCCAGGCCTCCGGGAAGCTGGGACGGAGTAAGCAAGGAGAAAGGGCATTTTCTCTTCCTGCCGCCCTGCCAGCCACCAACCCCGGGAGGGAGTGTGTGCTACCCACTGCCCACAGCTGCCCAGGTGCGGGGCTCCAGGCTGAGAACGGCTCCCTTTTACTCCCTCCATGCTGGCTGGGTCGGGGCTGAAGCTGACAGCAGGAGCAGGGCAGGCCCACGTGGGGCAGAGGCAGGCAGCTGGGGTGCTTGAGGGACAACCCCCCCTGCGATTGCCCACTCCTTGCTACTGCTCCGCGTGCCGGAGCTGGCCTGGGCCTTCACTGAGCCCCTCTCACAAGAATGCTGGGTGATTGATGACTCTGGCCTTGGCAGTGATGCAGAGCTGGGTGGGAGGTCGGTAGAGATGAGAGTCTCGGCAGCAGGGCAAGGGGTGGCTTCCTCGTGGGCCTGGCCCTCTGGCCTGACACAGTGGAACTGGTGGAATATGTCCACCTGAGTGGGGTTGGAAGGTAGCGAAAAGAGAGAAAGGGAGAGTGCCTCTCAGGGCTCAGGTTTGTGTGCATATGGGGTGTGTGTGTGTGTGTGCATGCATGCATGCGTGTGTGTGTGTGTGTGTGTGTGTGTGTGTGTGTGTGAAAACATTGCTCCTTTGTGACAAAATAGGACTGGCCTATGTGGAGGGAAAATTTGAGTGTACAGTGGAGGCTCTGACAAGGGCATGCTTTGGTGCAGGATGGGCTGGTGTTTATTGTGTTTCTCAGTCATCCATTTGTTGTATTAGTTATCTACTGCTGCATAACAAATGACTCCAAAACTTAGTGGCTTCAGTGAACAACATTCTTCATCTCACTGTTTCTGTGGGTCAGGAATCCAGGCACAGCTGAGTTGGGTCCTCTGGCATTAGAATCTCATGAAGCTACAATCAAGGTGTCAGCCTCGTCTGCAGTCACCTCAAAGCCCAATTCTTCTGGCTGTTGGCAGGAGTCAGTTTCTCACTGGCTGTCAACTGGAAGCCACTCTCAAGTCCTAGCCATGCAGACCTCTCCATGGGGCAGCTCACAACGTGGCAGCTGGCTTCATCAGAGCCAGAAAGTCAATAAGAGAGAGAGAGAGAGGGAGATGGAGTCATGATCTTGTATAACCTAATCTCAGAAGTGACATCCAGGGACTTCCTTGGTGGTCCAGCGGTTAAGACCCTGCGCTCCCAATGCAGGGGGCCCGGGTCTGATCCCTGGTCAGGGAACTAGATGCCACATGCCACAACTAAGAGCCCACATGCCGCAACTTAGAGCCCACATGCCACAACTAAAATATCCCGCATGCCTCAACTAAAAAAAAAAAAGATCCCACGTGCAGCAACTAAAGATCTGGCACAGCCAAATAAATGAATAAATATAAATTAAAAAAATAAAGAAGTGACATCCATCACTTCTGCCATATTCTACTCATTGGAGGTGAGTCACTAGGTCCAGCCCACACTCAGGGGAGGGGATTACACAGGGATATGACTACCAGGAAGTGGGATCATTGGGGGCTGTTTTGGAAGCTGCCTACCATGTCCATTAATTCATTCAGCAATTATTTAATGAGGACCCTCTATGTACCAGTCACCATGCTGAGTATGGATGATAGAACAAAACGGTGACTGTCACTTGAAGATTGCAATCTGGAAGGTGAGGCACATAGTAACTAAAGAAACACGCAAATGAATATCAAAATCTACTACAGAAAATGCCCCAAAAAGGCAGTGGGCAGTGGTGGAGGGCAGCACATTGTGCTATGAGAGCATTTCACCAGGGGACCGGGCCAGGGGGCACCCTGAGGAAGGGATGATTGAAGAAAGAGCTAACAGGTGAGGGAAGACCAGGCGTTAGCTGGGTGATGAGAAGAGGTGAGAATGGCAGGGGGCACCCAGCCGGCCAAAGGAAGAGCATCATCTATGTTTGACTGTGGTGTGTGTAGGCCAAGAGCCCGTGTGCGTGTGTGTTCTGTTCCTGGGTGGATATGGGTATCTACACTGTGTGTGTGGACATCGTAGGGAAAACAGCACTACCGGTACACTTAAAAGACTCTAAGGAAGGGACAGGAGGTGGCAGGGGACAGAATCTGAGCAGCACTCTCTCTAAACATCCAGAATTATGTTTCTTCACTCTTCTCCCTGCTCTTCCGCCCTCTCCATGCCCTCTCTGGAAGGTTTCTTTGGAGAGTCTTCTGTGTCCTCATAAAAAGCAAAAATCTGCTGATGCAGCCTAATGCATTATCCTGAAAAGCAGAGCTCTCTGGGGGAACTAGCTCTGCCCCTGCGCCTGCTCCTGCCCCAGAGGGGAAGCTCCATCCGGCAAACCAGCATCTCCCTTGTTAAAGAGACGGCCTATTGATTGAGGCCAAAGTGACTTTTTATGGGTCCAAAGACAGGAAGGTAGGGCCCCCTGTAGGAGGGAGGTGGGGGGCTATTCTGCAGCCAGTAGGAAGGACAGAGCAGGGGGTGGGAAGGGAGCTGGGAGAGCCCCTGGTCAGGACAGGGCCCCTCTGGGTGTCAATGGAGCCAGATGTGGAGGAGGCTCGTGCTGAGGCAGGATGCAGCATGACATGTGGCCCAGCCCCACACACCTGTGTGAGGCTGACGAATCCCACACACTGCCTGGTCACTCGGAGACAAGTCCAGACCTATGCTAACCAGCAGAACTGAGCAAAAGCCTACAGGATCCCTGTCCTCTAGGCACCTGAGGAGGACTTCCCTCTTCCCAGCAGCACCTTGGTAAGCTATGCAAGCAGTCGCTGTGTCTGGAATCCTGCCCCAATCCCTCAGCCTAGCAGTAAGGGTGTGACTCCCATTCATTCATGTCTTCATTCATTCAGTAAATACCCACTCCTGTGTGCCAGGCACTGCATTAGGCTCTGGAGACACAGATGTGGTTCCTGCCTTCATAGACTCTCCAGCTCAAATAGCAAGTAATCACTGAACGATTTTTCACTCACCGTGTAATGACAGTTGTGAAAGTGACATGAAGGAAAAACACAAGTGAGAGCTAGCACGGTTTGGAAGACATTATGGTGTCAGGGAAGGGGCTCCTGGTCTATATGTTGTCTTCTGGTCCTTGCTGAGCCCTGCAGAGGTGACCTGGCCTGTCCAGGTGTCAGCCTTGGTCCCCACGACATTCCTGCAAGAGTGTCCATTGCTGGCGTGACATGTGGTCCATTTTCCCAGCAGATTAAGAGTACAGTGGTCTACTCCCTTCTGACCCACCACCCATTTTTACAATGGCCGGCCCTGTCAATCCTCTGACCCATCGCTATACTGTGCTGGCCTGGGGCTGCCCTTCCCACTGTCTCTGCTCCAGGGTCCCCTTGCCCTACAATAAAATGGACCCCTGGCAGCCATGGGAGCTCCCCATAGCCAGCCATCTGCTTGGCGCCTCTCCAGGGCCCAAGAACATTTTCTTATCCCCTTCACAAACCACTGGAAGTGAAAGAGTCTCTGGGTGGGGTGAAATGAGAGGCTAATTCAGGTTCTCTGTGACAAAAAGTTCTGCCATTTATATCCTAGAAGAAATGAGACAAAGTCTCCTCCATCTTTACATCCCCGAACCCATCATGAACCATGATGTGGGGACTGAGGTACCAGCCCCACCATGTTTCTCCCTGTTCCTCATCACTTGTCCCACAGCCTGAATTTTTATCTCTTTCTGTGTCCTACTCTTCTTTCTTCCCTGTTCAAACACCCAGTCCTCTGAGCTTGGGATCTTCAGAGCCCACAAATGCTTTTTTCTCCACCACAAAGTCTGACTTTAACAAATGAAAATCTTGCTTTTATGCCCATTATAATTTCCATCATTTTAAAGCAGTGGTTCTTAACCTTAGCTGCACTTTGTAGGGACCTGAAAAGTTTCCATTCCAGGAACTTCTGATTTAATTGGTCTGGGGCTTAGCCTGGGCGGCAGGATTCTTAAAGCTCCCAGATGATTCTAGTGTGCAGCTAGGGTCAGGAACCACTGCTTTAAAGAGTCCCATTTATGAATAGCAATGATGTCTTCTTTTTTTTTTTAATTTATTTATTTAATTTATTTATTTTTGTCTGCACTGGGTGTTTGTTGCTGTGTGCGTGGGCTTTCTCTAGTTGCGGTGAGGGGGGCTACTCTTCGCTGCGGTGCGCGGGCTTCTCATTGCAGTGGCTTCTCTTGTTGCAGAGCATGGGCTCTAGGCGCAGGCTCAGGAGTTGTGGTGCACGGGCTTAGTTGCTCCGCGGCATGTGGGATCTTCCCGGACCAGGGCTCGAACCCGTGTCCCCTGCATTGGCAGGCAGATTCTTAACCACTGTGCCACCAAGGAAGCCCCAGCAATGATGTCTTTTGTCTCCACTAATCCTGTCCTCCCCGTGAAGAAACCTAAGCCTCAGCATCATTCATTGATTCAACACGTGTTAGTTGGGCCCCTTCTACGTGCACTGTTCTGGGTGCTTGGGACACAGCAGAGAACAAAACAGACAAAAATCCCTACCCTTGGAGAGGTGACATTCTAACCAGGAGAGAGACAGGCTAGAAACAATAACAATAATGTGTAGTAAATTTCATAGTACATTCTCAAGTGAAAAGTGCTAAAGGAGAGGGGAAAAAAACAGGGTGAAAGGATCCGAGAGGGAGAACGCTCATCAATCAAGCTAGACCTTATGGAAAAGGTGACATTTGAGAAAAGACTTGAAGGAGGTGAGAGAGTGAGCCAAAGCAAATTCCCAGAATAAGAACCATGGTGGATATCTCACAATATTATCCTGCTACCCATATGTAGAAGGGAGGACCAGAAGGACTTGATGATTGAATGTTGGGGTGAGTAAAAAGAATCCCTTAGGGATGACCCTCAGATTTCTTACCAAGTGTCCTTCACTGAGCTGGGGACACTGAGATCTGGAGGTGAAAGTCCAAAATTACATTTCAGACATTCTGGTATGAGGCATCTACAAGACATCTAAGTGAACCAAAATGTAGACCTGGGGGCGACCAATCTCAGCCCATGGACCACATCTGGCTTGCCATCTGATTTTTAAATTTTTAAATAATTGGAAAAAATCCAAATGAGAATAATATTTCCTGACATGTAAAAATTATGTTAAATTCTAATTTTTAAATGGTCAGAAAAAACTGAGAAGAGAATATTTCCTAACACATGAAAATTATGTAAAATTCTAATTTCAGGGTCCATAAACAAAATGTATTGGAACACAGCCACGCCCATTCATTGTCACATTTTCCATGGTTGAGTTTGCACTATAATGGCAGAGTTGAGTAGTTGGAACAGACACCATTTAGCCTACAAAGCCGAAAATATTTACTGTCTGGCCTGTCACACAAAGAAATTTGCTCAGCCCTTGCATAGACGATTGGATGCATGGATCTGGAGCTCAGGAGGATCATGTAGGCTGATGATGTGGGTGTCGTTAGCATCCAGAGGTATTTAAGCCATGGATGGCGATGAGATCGGAGCTTGAGAAGGGAAGAGGATAAGGTCAGGCCCTGAAAAACTTGGATATTTGAAAGTTGGATGGAGGAGAAAGAGGCTAGAAAGGAGATGAAGAAGCAGTAGCCAAGAGGTTGGAGGAAAATCCAGAGACTATGTTGTCATGGAAAAAAAGAAAAAGTGGGCAGACCAAGAGGTCAAAGATCAACGCTGCTGAGAAGTCAAATATCATGAGAATGGAAAGTATCTAATGAATTTAGCAACAAGAAGGTAATTAGTAGCCATAGTGGGAAAATTTCAGTGAAGCACAGAGAGAGGAGGCCAGACTGGAATGGGATGAAGAGAGGATGGCGAGGAATGGGGATGTGATATGAGGATAACTTTTTCAAGAAGCTCAGCTGAGAAGGGGACTGCATCAGCCCATAGAGATAAAATGGTGTCTAGAAGTGGAGGAAAGTCAAGGAGGTTTCATTGTTGGTCATTCTTGTTTGTTTTAACATCTGATTGATTGGAGGGTATTTGATCGGCAAAGGGAGAAAACGAAGACACAGGAGAGAGAACAGCCACGGACAGAACAAAGTGGCTTGGCCCTGTGGAAACTCACTGGCAGAAGCCCTGCCTGGGCCCCTCCTCTACCGCCATGAGCCCTTAGAAGTTGGGGAAATAAGCTCAGACAAGGGGAGCCCCCGCCCCCTATGGCAAGTGCAGTGGAAAAGGGAGGCCCTCTGGATGCAGACAATGTAACTTAAAATCCTGGCTCTGCCTCTGTGTGACCTTGGCAAGTGACTACTTGGAGTCTCAGTTTCCTCATCTGTAAAGTGGGGCTAAGCCTCCCTAGTTCACAAGACTGGTGAGGATCAAGTGTGATAGCGTTCATGCACCAGCCACTGTCTCTAACACATGGGAGACACTCAACAAACGTTAGATTCCCTCCTCCCTGTCCCAAACCACTCCCAGCCCAGCTACTTCTCAGACTTTGTCTTGGAAAAAAGAGAAAAGAATCTTGGACACAAACTTGACCTACATTCAGTGCCAAGTCTCTTGTCTTTGAGTCTCAAGTCTATTGCCTTTGGAAGAGAGGCAATTCCAGGGATGCACTTAGCCAGCTGGCCCAGACTTGGCCAGATGTGTTGTTTTGGAAGCTCCCAGCGAAGGAAGGATCCTGAGATTCCTTCTTCCAATTAGATCCTGGCATGAGCCCTCTGACCTCCTGAACTCTGGAAGCTTTTGTCAAAACAGGAATTCCTAGCCCGTTTTGTCAGAGTTCTAGTTTTGTAGGGGGTTTTGTAGTATCATGGACTGTGGGGTTGGCTAGAATTGTCAGCAGGGCACCAAACTTTCACCTCCAGAGAACTTACAGGAGAAGATGGTTTCTCGTTTGACTGCTGAGAGCCCACAGAGATCGACAGTCCCCAGCACAAAGGAAGGTGTGGCCAAGATCAGGAGACACGGCCGATGGTGGGTGGGGGAGTGGACTGACAGGCAGTGTCCAGCATTAGCACACTCGTGGGGCCATCTGCACAGAACACCTGCCTCCTGCAATCAGCCTCTCGGGCTGTGACTCAGCAGCATCCTGTCCTAAGCATCATCTCCCCAACCTGTTGTTTAGAAAAGATAAAATAGATCGATTTCCCTGGCATTTCCCTTTCAAAGCTGGCAAAGTGGCTGCAACCCCTGCTTTATACTCAGTCAGGGAAGCATTTCATCATTTTCTAGGACAAAAATCCTATGAAAGAGACAGACCAGGCTGGTCTTTCATCATAAGAGATCAGCGCAGCAGGCCAGGGAGGGAGAGAAGCCATTTGTTCTGGAAAGTGAATCAAAGTATCAAAGCCGCCTCCTGCAATTATTTAAATTAAATATTATGTTTCAATGAATGTAAGATATATAATTAATAAAGGCACCCCAGCTTTTTTATAGTCTTCCTGGACTGCAAACAGATCGTTACCAGAACAAACTACTCCCACAGTGCCCCAGATGACGGCTGTGTACTTGTGAGCTGATACGTGCATATGTGTGCGTGTGCAAGTGAGCGTGTATGCCTGTTTCTGTGAACTTGTGGCTAAGGAGTCATTTACTACAAAAAGCCCACCTAAGCCAACCTAAGTAAAAAGGCGTTTATTATAAGGAACTGGGAACATCTCGCTGTAACAGACAAGTTGGTCAGTTTCCCTACCCTGTCAGAGTCTGCACCTTCTGATTGGACCAGACCACCCCTCACTGACAGCCACAGCACATTGGACTGGGACATCTGACCCACGTGGCATTAGTTGGCTTCTCACTCCCAGAAATTTGAGACTGGGACACAGACATGTGAGTTAGTTCATGGTAGTGTACCCAGGAGGACATGTCTCAAAGACATGTGTCAGTGTTTGAATTATGTAGCGCCTTAGCACAGTGGTTCTCAACCTTTTGCATGCCACAGGATCACGTAGGATGTTTGCTAAAAATGTGGTTTCCTTGGCTGCATCCCCAGAGATGCAGGGCTCTGAATTTTTAATAAATGCTTCAAATGATTTGAATGCAGGTACTTCAACAAGAAGAGAAAGGAAAGCAGATGAGCAATGAAAGAATTTCATTGCCCCAAAGAGAAAAAGAAAGAAGCGAAAGTAGCTGCTTTGGTTGACGATGGCTTCCTTTTTCAGTTCCAGTCCTTCATAAGGCCCTTTTGTCTTTCCTGTCCTTGTTTTTTGTGGATAACTTTGATTCCTAAGATTCTCTAAGTTGGTTTCTGTTTCCTGCTACCAAAGAATTCCTAAAAGCATTTGTGCTTATGGAACCCAAGGGTATGTGAACATCTGGTCCCATTAGCCATAGCTGGTAGGAGAGGGGGCAGGACCACTTGCTACAAATGGCCATCTTGACCCACCTCTCTGACAGGTACAATAGCAGGTCCTTTCTAAGAAGGAGTGTTGTCTGGGAAGACACCCCAAACACATTTACCACAGGAGAATTTTCTGAGAGGGCCTAAGGGCCCGTGGGCGTTTATCTGCCTGTGTGTGCATGCATGTGCCCAGCTCTGGTCTGCTGCCTGTGAGCCCTGGGTATGGTATTTTCTCAGAGACAAGAGTATAACTGTGAGTGGGTGTGTGTTACTGAATCAGTCTGTGCACATGAGTGGGAGAGAACGAAGCCAAGCTGCATTCTAGGTTATAATTGTCCACATTAGAGACTCATTAACTATATCACTACATCTACTCATAATACACCAGATCATATTTAGAAATGAGCTTCTTAAAGAGATAGAACAGAGAGCCCTGCTACTGGGGCATGGTGAGGAGGGGATACCATTTGGAAAGGTAAAAGGTAATAAGGGTTGCTGCTCAGAATACCTGGGACTGGGCAGAGACAGACACCAGGAGTCTGTAGGGTCTATCCCCAGACATCCCCAGCAAGCAGCAGGTTCAGTCTGCATGGTGTGGGAATGCAGCCCGAGAACCAGGAGATAACAAGGACACAACGTGCCTGGTGAGAAGTCCCCGAGGGGTTGAGAGTTCATTCAGTGATCAGAAGAAGAGTTCTGGTACTGTCTCAACAGGATGATTTTTATCTACCTTCATGAGACTCTTGCAGCATCCTAAGAGCACTTCTACATCTCTGATAGTCACCACAATTAATTTTTCATTACACAACAGAGCAAAGAAGAGAAAACCTCTCCTTCCCATAGAGCCCACCCCCGACCCAGCACTTTATCTGTATCTCTCTGATGTCATATGTTACTTTCTATCTCATGTTGTATCATGTACATTTCCATCTACAAGCTCTTTGGAGGACACCCTCAGCCCCTCACCTAGATCCCCCTCAGATCCCCTTTTGCAGTGCTCATCCCCCAGCTTCTGTGTACTTTGCTACTAATTGTTTGCAGCTGTGACCTCCTTCAGAGGTTTGTCGTTGGGCTCCTGGAGCTGCTGCAAACATATCCACATATCTAGAGTTATAGGTCTGGGAGTGCCTAGGAGTTTACTCCCCATCCCCTCCCCACCACCTTCCAGCAATGACTAGCTGGTACAGGGTTAAAAAGCCCACCTCTCTTGCCTGAGTAGATGCAAACTCTCAGATGCAATTTGTACTCCAGAGCTCCCCAGGGGCCAGGCAGAGGTTTTGACTTCAACTGAAATCCTTCCTTTCACTGACCTTCCCCTTCTGATAGTGCTTCCTCCACTCCCTTACTGATTTCTCCTTGGAACACTTTCTTAGCAAGTCCCTTGAGCTCAAATCCTTGCCTCAGAGGCTGCTTCTCAGAGAATCTTCTTCCTAGTGTCCTAACTCTGCCCACAGCCCCCAAAAAGGCAATTCTATATACCATAGGACTTCACCTCCCTGGCCACAGCTAATTAGACCAGGTGGATTCCTTATCAATGCAGAGCCAATTAAATTCTCAAAATGGATAATCATTCTACATGTGAGAACTAAAACTATAAATCTCTTAGAAGAAAACAGGAGTAAATTTTCTCAACCTTGGGTTAGACAATGGTTTCTTAAATACACAGTTTGCTTGGACTGCTACAAGAAAATATCATAGACTGGGTGGCTTAAACAACAAACTTTTATTTCTCACAGATCTGGAAGCTGGGAAGTCTAAGAGCAAGGTATCGGCTGATTTGGTTCCTGGTGAGAGCCTTCTTTCTGGCTTGCAGACAGCATATTTCTTGATTTCTCGTGGTGTCCTCATGTGGCAGAGAGAGAGAGAGAGCAAATTGTCTGGAGTCTCTTCTTGTAAGGGCACTAATCCCATCTTGAGGGCCCTACCCTCATGACCTTATCTCCTAAATACCCCATCTCCAAATACCATCACATTGGGGGTTGGTTCTTCAACATACTTATTTGGGGGAACACAATTTGTGTGTCAATAAGCACATGAGAAAATGCTCAGCATCATTAATCATTAGAGAAATGCAAATCAAAACCACAACAAGATACCACCTCACAGTCACTAGGATGGCCAGTAGGTGTCCAAAAGTCAGACAGTCACAAACGTCATCAAGGATGTAGAGGAACTAGAACCTTTATACACTGCTGGTGGGAATGTAAAATGGCACTGCCACTTTGGAAAACATTTTGACAGTTTCTCAAATTGTTAAACCTAGAGCTACCGTGATTCAGCAGTTCCACTCCTAGCTATATACCCAAGAGAAATGAAACATATCCACATGAAGACATGTACACAAATGTTCATAGCAGCATTATTTATGGTAACCAAAAAATAGACACAACCCAAGTGCCTCTCAACTGATGAGTGGATAAACTAAATGTGGTATATCTATACAATGGAATATTATTCAGTAATAAAAAAAGAATGAGGTACTGATACATGCTCTGACATGGATGAACCTTGAACACGTTATACTAAGTGAAAGGAGCCAGACCTAAAATATTACGTATTGTTTGACTTCATTTATGTGAAATGTCCAGAATAGGCAGAGAGACAGAGGATAGATTCGTGTTTGTCTGGAGGTGTTGTGGTGGAAGGAGGTGGTGGGGATGGGGCATGACTGCTAATACATCCAGGATTTCTTCTGGGGGTGTCACGACTGTTCTAAAATTAGATGGCAGTGATGGTTGCACAACCCTATATATATTTTTTTAAAAAACCACTGAACTAGGGGCTTCCCTGGTGGCACAGTGGTTAAGAATCTGCCTGCCAACGTAGGGGACACGGGTTCAAGCCCTGGTCTGGGAAGATCCCACATGCCACGGAACAACTAAGCCCGTGCGCCACAACTACTGAACCTGCGCTCTAGAGCCCACAAGCCACAACTACTGAACCCACGAGCCACAACTACTGAAGCCCGGGAGCCACAACTACTGAAGCCCATGTGCCTAGAGCCTGTGCTCCGCAACAAGAGAAGCCACCGCAATGAGAAGCCTGCACACCGCAACGAAGAGTAGCCCCCGCTCGCTGCAACTAGAGAAAGCCCGCACGCAGCAACCAAGTCCCAGGGCAGCAAAAAGTAAATAAAATAAATAAATTTTTTTAAAAAACACTGAACTTAAAATAGGTAAATTTTATGGCATAGGAAACATCTCAGTAAAGCTATTTAAAAATAAAGCCTCTTGGGGCTTCCCTGGTGGCGCAGTGGTTGAGAGTCTGCCTGCCAATGCAGGGGACACAGGTTCGAGCCCTGGTCTGGGAGGATCCCACATGCCACGGAGCAACTGGGCCCGTGAGCCACAATTGCTGAGCCTGCGCGTCTGGAGCCTGTGCTCTGCAACAGGAGAGGCCACGATGGTGAGAGGCCCGCGCACCGCGATGAAGACTGGCCCCCACTTGCCACAACTGGAGAAAGCCCTCGCACAGAAACGAAGATCCAACACAGCCATAAATAAATTAATTAATTAATTAATTTTTAAAAAAAAGAGTTTGGTAACTCTGGTTAACTCCCATTTAAAAAAATAAAAAATAAAAAAAAAAATAAAGCCTCACAGTTGGGTCCACTGGATATTTCTTTGTATCTTCCTGATAAACGGGTTCCTCCTCCTCCTGCGTTTCTCCTTTACTACTTCCTCACAACCACATTCACAACACTTATGACACCACATGTGTGGAGGTTTTCCACACCAAGCAATTCTTTGCAACACCAGCTGGGTGTCCTACAATTCAGTGCAGTTTGACACTAACCAGAGTTAGTTAGTTAGACCCCCACAGGTTAAGGGCTTCATCCCACAAGACTGCCCCCGCCTTCACCTCAGACTCCAGTCACAAATCTAGGTTGTCACCTGTGCTTCTGAGCAACCAGCTATAAATCAGTTTCCCATAACCCCATCCTTGGGTTCAGTCATTTGCTAGAATAGCTCCCAGAACTCAGGGAAACACTCACTTATGCTTACCAATTTATTATAAATGATATGATAAAGGATGCAGATGAAGAGCCAGATGAAGAGATACATGGGGTGAGGTCCAGAAGAGTCCCAAGCACAGGAGCATCTGTCCCCATGGAGTTGGGATGTGTCACCCTCCCAGCACATGGATGTGTTCACACACCCGGAAGCTCCCTGAACCCCACACTTTGGGGATCGTTATGGAGGCTTCATGAAGTAGGCATGATCGATCACTAACAAAATCTGCAGCCCTTTTGTCCTTCCCCTTCATGGAGGATGAGGGTAGGATTGAAAGTTCCCAGCTTCTAATCATGGCTTGCTGTTTCTGGTGAACAGACCTCACCCAGGAGCCAACCGAGCATTGCCCCATTAGAACAAAAGACACTCCTATCACCCAGGAAGTTCGAAGAGTTTTAGGAGCTCTGTGCCAGGAACTGGGGGCAGAGACCAATATGTATTTTGTCTATTGTTTCACACTAGCCTTAAACTTCTGAGTGGGTTTCTGTATCCTGATGCCAAGTATTCCTAAAGACACCATGTCTCTTCTCCCTATTAGACTGTGAATTTCTTAAGGACAGGCTGTGCACATAATTCATATATCAATATGTTGCTCCAAATGCCTTGCACTCTCTTGCTCTCAATCTCAGAGGAAGAGTTACCTTTTCTCCCGCCCCAAATACACCTGTACACCTGTAATTGCCCTCATACCAGTCTATCCTCTTGAGGGCCTCCTTTTATTAATTACCCGCTTTTCCTGTCTCCGTCAAGACCCTCTGTATTTTAAAACACAGAGTCTCTGGTCATTCTTGGACCCAGGTCTCCTCAAGCTCTCCTGATACTTTCTCCATCCTTCACAGCCAACCTTCTCTGAAAACCAGACTATTCTCCCTCACCCTGTTTCCTCACCTCTTTTGTCCATTGTAGGCTGGTTTCCACACCATCACTCTCCTGGACACAGCTCTCACCGGGATAACCTATTAATTCCTCATTGCCAAACACAGTAGATTCATTTAATCCTTGTGTTGATCACAGCTTTTACATAGCTTTCTCTTGGGTCTCCTCCAGCTTCTCTGACTGTTCCTTCTCAGGATGTGTCCTGCCTCTATTTCCCCTGTCATCCCTTAAAGGTTTCCCAGGGACCTACCTTCTGCTGTAATGCCTCCTTCATCATCACAGTTCCCTTGGATGATCACATAGACTCCCAAGGTTTAAACCTCTAAAGATTCCCAAGCTGACATCTTCAGACTAGACCTGTTCCCCAAGATTCCAGCTCGTACACTTCCTAGACATCTCGACCTTGATATTCCATAGGAATCTCAAATTTGATGTGTCTAAAATGTAATTAATTATCCCCACCCTACCCCCAACTTCACAACCACCACAGACCTACAATTCAGGGAGTCCCTATCATCGTTATGCTTAATGACACCACCATCCTCTCCAGTTCTTAAGCAGAAAGCTAAAAGTATCCTCAGACCCTCCATCTCCCTCACCCCACATAAAATCTGTTAACAGGTTATTTTATTTTACATTTAATAAATCTAATATCTTCACACCCAGGGCTTCAGCCACACTGAATCATTTGTACTGCCTGAGATACACCGTGACTTTTCCCCACCTGTGGACTTTAATATGCATTCTTAACCTCTCCTTGGAATGCTTCTTCCTACGTCATCCTCCAAAACCCAACCCAACTACTGTCCTTCTTGGGAAGCATCTTCCATCATCCCCAGCAGAATCTGCTGCTCCTTTGAAACACTGGACACCAACTGCTGGACTCTGGCCCACATGCTTACTTTATCCAACTTTCCCAGCTCCCTCTGTAGCCTCAGTCCCAGGGCACAGAGGGAGGAAACAACACAAATCTAAGGGATCTTCTACCCCTCCTTCACTTGTGTCCCTGTCCTCCACCCATTTTCCCTCACCTTTCTCCTGCTCTCTTGGGCTGTGTTTCCCAGGTTCACGTGTCATCTGGCTTCTGATGGTGTTTGGCCCTTGGGGAGCACTGGCAGGAAATTGAGTCAGGGTTGGGGAGCCAGGCTATTTCTCCCTCTGCCTCTGCTTTAATTGCATCTCTGGCAGTTGCTGTGTCTTTTCCATCCCTCCAGTTCCTGGCAGACAATCCCACTTGGTTCAAACGCTTACTGAGCGCCTTCCAGCCTAGGGGTGGTAGTTCTTCCTGCTACTGTTAATCTCTGAGTTGTCTCACTGTCTTCTGTTTGACTTCTTGGCCCTTCTATCACCTGTTGTTTAACAAATTCCTTTCATTAACGTCCCTCATTTTAAATATTCAAGTGGTTTCTATTTCTTGGTTAGATCTTGACTGATCCAACTCTAAATAAGAAAGAGCTTCACTGTGAGGTGAAGACAGGAGTCTGGAGCCTTGGGAGCATAGGGGAGAGGACTGGATTAGAGACCCATGTGGGAGAGTCATTGACATAGTGGTGGAGGATAAAACCTAGGAACACTGAAGGATGGAACCATGAGAGCAGCAAGATTGACTACACAGTGGATAGGAAGCTCACTACTCATGAAGCAACCCATCCCAAATTAGTGAAAAATACTTGTTTAACATTAATTGAAATCTGCCTCACTCTAACATGCACCAGTTGTTACCATAGATCACATCTCATTTTTTCCACATGCCAGTCTTTTAGGTTTTCAGTGAGATATATCTTGCTCCCTTCCATATCTTCTCTACTGAGACATATCCAAATCTTTCCACTTATTCTTGATGGGGCAAGGTTTCTGGGGCCCTCACTCTCCTGACCTGGTTGCTCTCCTCTGGACAAGCTCCCATTTAGCAGTGTTCCTTCAAGACAGGCTCCTAGGATGGAACGCAGGTCTCTAGATATCATCCCACCTCCTTGCTGCAGACATTAAACCTCTGCTGATGCACCCAAGACTGAATTCCCTTTTGGGGCTGTGAGCCCAACTACTGGTTCACTGTGGATTTGCAGACATGTCACAGAATGGGAGAAAGGATGAGTCTTCCATCTGAGCTAAACTTGCCCATTCTTGTCCGTGGTAATTTGTTGGACAGCTCAAGATGCATTCCAATCCCCTTCTCCTTTCCCACCTCCACCCTAGAGGAGAGAAAAATGAAATTCTTTCCCAGCTTTCTCTGAACCTAGTTCTGGTCAATTAAATATGAATGCAAATCTGTTGGGAGCTTCTGAGAAAGCTTTCACCTTCCTAATAATAGGGACAGATGTCTCTGGAGCCATCCTTTCCTGGTCCTACCTGCCTTTAACACAGTTATAATGTGACTCTAAGAGAAATGCCTAGAGAATCTCAGAGAGGCTGGCCTTGACACTGTTGGGTCACTGAGCCAATGCTGACAACCACCTACCTTTGGACTTCTTATTGTGTTAGGAAAAAAGTCTGAACCAACGCACTGGGGAAAAACATTGTCAATTTATATTACAAAGAGTGAACATCCCTAATATTTAATAGAGTTTCTAAAATAAAGAAATCAACAACTATTTAGAAAAATAAGCAAGAGACATGAACAGACCATTAACAGAAAAGAAATGCAAATGAATGCCTCTTCACTATATGAAAAGATGCTCAACCTTGCTCATAATAAGAGAAATACAAACAGGGATTTCATCCTCCTCTATTACGAAGGCAAAAATTCAAATTTTAAATTTATTTATTTGGGGCTTCCCTGGTGGCGCAGTGGTTGAGAGTCTGCCTGCCAATGCAGGGGACACGGGTTCGAGCCCTGGTCTGGGAAGATCCCACATGCCGCGGAGCGGCTGGGCCCGTGAGCCACAACTACTGAGCCTGCGCGTCTGGAGCCTGTGCTCCGCAAGAAGAGAGGCCGCGATAGTGAGAGGTCCGCGCACCGCGATGAAGAGTGGCCCCCGCTTGCCGCAACTGGAGAACGCCCTCGCACAGAAACGAAGACCCAACACAGCCATAAATAAATAAATAAATAAATAAATTTATTTATTTGTTTATATTTTACTTTTGGCTGTGTTGTGTCTTTGTTGCTGCGCGTGGGCTTTCTCTAGTTGTGACGAGCAGGGGCTACTCTTCGTTGTGGTGCGTGGGCTCCTCGTTATGGTGGCTTCTCTTGTTGCAGAGCACAGGCTCTAGGCCATGCGGGCTTCAGTAGTTGCAGCACATGGGCTCAGTAGTTGTGGCTCGTGGGCTCCAGAACGCAGGCTCAGTAGTTGTGGCACACGGGCTTAGTTGCTCCGTGGCATGTGGGATCTTCCTGGACCAGGGCTCGAACCCGTGTCCCCTGCATTGGTAGGCAGATTCTTAACCACTGCACCACCAGGGAAATCCAAAAATTCAAATTTTGACAACCTACTCTGTCAGTGAAGCTCTGGGAAATAGACACTTTCATAATTTGAGGATGGGAATGCAAAATCTTACAACGCCTATGGAAAGAAATTTAGCAAAATTATCTAGGCATTCAGTCTTCAATCCAGCAATCCCACTTCTAGGAGTACATCCCAAAGATAAAATGGTAAAAATAGGGCTTCAGAAAAATCAGTGAAATCTCTACAGCTAATATCACATAATGGTGGTAGACAAAAAGCTCTCCCCCTAAGATCAGGAACAAGGCAAGGATGCCTGCTCTCTCTACCTACTTTATTCAACATTATATTGGAGCATAATTCAACAGTGCAATTAGGCAAGGAAAAGAAATGAAAGACATCTAGTCATTATTTGTAGATGACTATCACCTATGTAGAAAATCTAATGAAATTTACCAAAAACCTGCTAGAATAAATAAGTTTGCACTATTGCAGGATATAAGATCAATATACAAAAATCAATTATATTTCTAGATATCAGCAATGAACAATGAGAAGTTGAAATTTTTTTAAATACCAATTAAAATAGCATACACAAATATGAAATACTTAGGGACAAATCTAACAAAAGATGTGAAAGATCTAAACACTGAAAACTATAAAACATTGCTGAGAAAAATTAAAGATCTAAATATATTGTGTTGGGACTTCCCTGGTGGCTCAGTGGTTAGGAATCTGCCTGCCAATGCAGGGGACACAGGTTCGAGCCCTGGTCCAGGAAGATCCCACATGCCACGGAGCAACTGAGCCCGTGTGCCACAATGGCTGAGCCTGCGCTCTAGAGCCCACGAGCCACAACTACTGAGCCTGCATGCCACAACTGCTGAAGCCCACGCACCTAGAGCCTGTGCTCCACAACAAGAAAAGCCACCACAATGAGAAGCATCACACCGAAATGAAGAGAAGCTCCCGCTCGCCGCAACTAAAGAAAAGCCCGCGTGCAGTAACAAAGAACCAATGCAGCCATAAATAAATAAATAAATAAATAGATAGATAGATAGATAGATAATAAATTGTGTTCATGGGCCAGAAGACTTAGTAAGATGTTATTTCTCCCCAAATCGATATACAGATTCAAAGCCATCCCAACCAAAATACCAGCAGGCTTTTTTGTAGAAATTGATAAACTGATTCTAAAGTTCATATTGAAATACAAAAGACCTAGAGGAGCCAAAACAAAGTTGGCAGAGAAGAAAAAAGTGGGAGGACTAACTGCCTAATTTTAAAACTTACTATAAAGCTACAGTTATCAAGATAAATATTGCTGTAAATGCAGACAAATCAATAAAACAGAAAATAGAATCTAGAAATAGATCCACACATGGACAATTGATTTTCAGCAATGGTGCAAAGGCAATTTAATGGAGAAAAGATATTCTTTTCAATGATACAGGGACAATTGGCTCTCCATATGCAGGAAAATGAACTTTGATTCATACCTTGCACTATTTACAGATATTAACTCAAAATGAATCATGGATCCAAATGTAAACTAAAACTATAAACTTTTTTTAATCTTATTGAAGTGTAGTTGATTTACAATGTTGTGTTTAATTTCTGCTGTACAGCAAAATGACTCAGTTATATATATTTTTTCTTTTTCATGTTCTTTTCCATTATGGTTTATCATAGGATATTGAATATACTTCCCTATGCTATACAGTAGGACCTTGTTGTTTATCCATCCTATATATGAGTTTGCACCTGCTAATCCCAAACTCCCAATCCTTCCCTCCCCCACCTTCACTCCCCATAGGCAGCCACAAGTCTGTTCTCTATGTCTATAAGTCTGTAAAACTATAAAACTTTTAGAAGAAAGCATAGGACAAAACCTTTGTGACCTTAGGTGAAGCAAAGATTTCTTAGATATAACACTGTAAGTACACTCTATAAAAGAAAAATTGATAAATTAGGTTACAATTTTTAAAGATTAAAAATTTCTGCTCTTTTAAAAATACTGTTAAGAGAACAAAGACAAATCACAGACTGGAAGAAAATACCTGTAAATCATTTACCTGTTAAAGGATATGTATACAGAATATACAGAGGACTCACAAAATTAAGTAAGAAAACAAACAACCTAATTAAAAATGGGCAAAAGATTTTAAAAGACCAAAGAATACATATGGATAGTAGATAAGCATATGAAGATTTTCAATGTAGTTAATCATTAGGGAAATACAAATTAAAACCACAATGAGATATTACTACACAGTTATTAAAATGACTAAAATAAAAAAGAATGACCCCAGCAAGCATTGGCAAGGATGCAGAGAAACTGGAACACTGCCAGTGGGAATATAGAATAGTGCAACTACTTTGGGAAATAGTTTGTCAGTTTTTTAAAAAGACAAATATAGACCTACCACGTGTTTCAGCCTTTCCACTTCTGAATATTTACTCAAGAGAATGAAAGCACATATCCCAACAAAGACTTATAGATGAATGTTCACAGCAGATTTATTTGTAATAGGCAAAAACTATAAATGATTCAAATGTCCATCAGCAGATGAATAGATAAACAAATTTCAGTGTAACCATACGAGGGAATACTACTCAGCAAGGAAAAGAATGAACTGTTGATAGATGCAACAACATAAGTGAATCTTAAAATAATTATGCTGATTGAAAGAATATAGACAAAAAAGGGTCCATACTGAGTGATTCCATTTATATAAAATTCTAGAAAATGCAAACTAATCTATATTGACAGAAAGCAGATGAATGATTCTCTGGTGTGATAGGCAATCTCTAAAATGGCTCCTTATACTTGCCACCTCCCTTGTATAATTCCTTTCCCTTGAGAGTGAGCTGGATGTAGCTACTCTAATGAATAGAATGTGGCAAAAATGATGATATTTCACTTCTGAGATTAGGTCATAAAGAGATGATGACTTCTCTCTCTTTCTCTCTCTTAGGAAAGCAGCTGCCATGTTGTAAGCTGCCCTAAGGACAGGCTGATGGGAAACGGAAGTCATGCACTCAACAGCTTGTGAGGAACTGAATCCTGCCAACATCCATATAAGTAAGCTTGGATGCAGCTCTTCCCTTGGTCAAACTGTAAGAGGAGACCACAGCCCTGGCCAACACCTTGGTTACAACTTTGAGAGAGACCTTGAGGCAGAGGCACTCAGGTAAGTTGTGCCCAGATCCCTGCCCCACAGAAAATGATAATTGTTTGTTGTTTTAAGCTGATACATTTTGGGGTTATTCCTTACACAGCCATAGCTAACTAATACACCTGTAGATTGGGGGTAGGGGCAGGTGTGACAGGTGGGAGAGAGGGATTGCAAATGAGCATGAAGAAAGTTTTGGGGGTGATGGATACGTTCATTATCTTAATTGCTGTGGTCTCATGGGTGTATACATATGTCAAACCTTACTAATTTATACACTTTAAATATGTGTAGTTTACTGCATGTAAGTTATATCTCTATGAAGCTGTTTTTTGAGAAGTTTGCTGAAAAGTCAAGTAAGGAAAGGACTTCATCAATGGATTCAGTAGCATGGAGGTTAACAATCTAGAGTGACTTACTGTCTGTATTTGCCAGGGACTGAGGTGAGTGTAAGACATTCCATTTTAAAAATTGAGAAAGTCCCAGGCACATATGGATGAGCTGGTTACCCTGCTGATGACACTAACAAGAGTAATAGGGGCATCCATTGCGGAAGTCAATGGCAACCTTGTCAAAAGTTGTCTCAGCGGGATGATGGGAAGAAGAATTGGGGGCACTGCATATAGTCAACTCTTCTGAGGAGCTTTGTTGCTGTAGTGAGAAGAAAATGGTGGGAAGAGCTGGAGCGGGTGTGAAGTCAAGGAAGTAAGTTTTAAGATGGAAGTCATTACAGTCTGTTTGTGTGCTAAGTGAAGTAATCTAGTAGAGAGAAATTTTTTTATAATACTGAGAAGAGATACTTGCAGGAGAAAAGGCCTCCAGTAGGTGAGAACTACTTGTTAAAGGCAGTTTCCTCAAGTGTCCTAAGGCTCCCTGCCAGGCCACAGGGGCTCCCAAATGGGTCAAAGGACCCAAAAGTACAAGTTCTCTCTTCAGTTCTTAGATCCAAGTGACTCAATCTTCTATAGACTCTCATTTTGAGTCAATTCAGGGTTACTTACTAGTCAGCTAATGAATGAGTCATGAAATGTTACTAAATGTGCTATTCATCAACGAAAATGACCCCATACTTTGATTGTGTCCTTTGCTAAGAAATCTGTCTGTGACCCAATCTTTAGCAATGTTGTCAAACTCTTACCCTGCACGCACACTTGCTTATGGTTAGAATTTCACAATTTGGGGGAAGGATGCATTGTCAGTATTTCATCAGTGTTACCCTGAACTGGCTGTGTTTTTTTTCATTGCTAATGGCCTTGCCATTTTTATTATAGAAGTCTCTTTTCATTTAGCTTTATCAGTATCCATTTAGCTTTTTGTAGGTTTTTAGGTTAATTTCAGAGTCTATAGTGATTCAGATTTGCATCAATAATTTTTAACCGATAATATTCCTATAATAGACTTCAAGACCCTGGGAGTCTGATGTTCAAATGTGAATCATTCACCTCTCTGTTGACTGTAGGGGAAGGTGTCATGTGTGTTGGACTGATTGTGACTATCGGCTACTTTAATAAGTAAAATCAAATTATTGAGTTATTTTTAAGTTTTTGGGAAATTGTTTTATAGCACAAAATTTAGTAGTATGTTCATATTTTCTAAGGTAACTAATCATTTATATTGCTGGCAACATGATATATCCAACTTGTTGTGTTTCTTCTTTCTTTGTAATCCTGGAGTTTTTTCCTAGTGGAAACTCAAGGAGATGGGAGAACACAAAGCTTTATATTCTCCCTGTAGGTGCCGCAATCAAAAGATTCAGGAGCCCCTGATTGTAGAGGGCTTTTTAGGGCTTCTCAGGACAAGGATTTGTGCCGGCACAGGTCAAGTTTACATTTCCCAAATCATGTCAGCTGTGGTTTTCCTAATTCCAGGCTAGCTCACAAGTGTCCACAGGCCATTCCCTCTTCCCAAGGAGTGCCCAGAGGACACTGTGGCTTTGCTGCACAGGAATAACATCCTATTTTCTGGGCTGTGTCTTTGCTTTTTTCTTTTCTCCTTTGGCTTCTCTCTTTTCCTTGTCCCAAGATTGACTGTTCTAACTATAGTTTCTAACAGGTGTGCAGCCAGGGCAGGGAGGCTGTGGTCCAGCTGTCCCCAGACACATGGATTCTCTCCAACCGTCTTGCTGGAATCATGGGGCCCTGAGCACACTCACTGAGGGAAGATAACCCTCTCGGGGTCATGGCAGGGGGAGGGGCAAAGGCAGGGGAGGCTTCTCATTCCCAGAGCAAAGCAGAGGCCAGGAGAGTGTGGGAGTTATCCCCAGATCCGGGAGCACCGCTCGGGTTCAACAAGGAATCAGGAATTAGTTCCTATTTTCCCATTCGTGGGTGATACTGCCAAATGTCTACTCAATATCCATCCCCTCCTCGTTCTTTCTTATTAATATAACCCTCATTTGAGCCTCACCTGCCTCAGAGTAAGCACGTACTATGGGTGAAGTACTGCTGTATTATTTAAGGCACACATAAACTCACTGTGCAGAAGAGTTTGTGCCTACGCTCAGTGATTTACCTGAGATCTCACAGCCAACAGGTGGCAGAGCTGGGTTTCAAACCGAGGTCTGTCTGACTCAGAGATGTATCCTCTTTCCTCTCTACCTCCTGTCTCCCTAAGAAGAGAAAGATCCACATGCAGAGGCGGGAGCCCTAGAAAGCACCTATGATACCCAGGCTTATCTCTGAGGATAAGATCATCCCATAGAAAAGGTGGCAGTCTCTCCCCAGGACCACCCAAAATTTCACTCCCTTCTCTCAATGCATGGCCCAGAGCTTGGCTCAGAGTACAGGCTCAATGGGAAAAGAAGAAATGGAGGAGAGGAGAGACAAAGGGAAAAAAAATGAGGGAGGGAGGAAGATATCAAACAGGCATGTCTTCAGCTACCTGCCCCAGCCCCAGGTCCCAGGTTTAAGGATAGTTTATCAGTTAGGACTTACATTCAGTTAAGGAAAACAGAGATGGAACTTAAAAACATAAGAGTTTATTATGAAAAGTAGGTAGTGGTGCTGTGTTAGTGGTTCAAAGATGCCAGGTTTGCAGTCTCTGTTTCTCCTCATGGTCACAAAATGGCTGTTGTAGCTCTAATCATCATGATCTAGGCAGGAAGAAAGGAAAGCAAATCTTTCTTGGAAACCTTTAACTTATGTCTTAGTGGCCAGAACCAGGCTGGGAAATGTAAATTTTAATTTTGTTTGGTGTTTAGCAAGGCTTCTTTGCTCTGTCACCCCCTTCCCCTGCCTCCTTCTCCACTTCTCATCCCAGGAAATGATCTCTAAAGTTCAAAGGAGGCTCAGCTCACACATGTACCCTCATAAGAAAGGACAAAGCAGGTCATGCTGAAATTACGAAGATTCTAGAAGATGGATCCAAACCCCAGAAATTTCAGACTTGACTATCAGAGCACAAGCTCTGCCCCCATCTGACCCACTGGGCTTTCTGTAGCTTGATGGCTCCTCTGGGAGACCCCCTAGTCCCCAGAACACACAGAGAAGGCAGGAATTGACCACAAACATCAGGGAGCAAATTCTGGGTCAGTTATGATGTTTTCAGCTACAGGTAACACAAAACTGCAACTCAAAGTACAATATCTCTGAGAGAGTTTATCATCTCACATATCAGGAAACCCAGAGATGAGAGGAAAGGACTCCAGACAGGGTACTTCAGCACTCCAGTTTTTCTCTCTCTGGTTTTCTGAGAGCTGCCCCACTCTATGTGTTGGCTGGTAGCAAGATGGTCACAGAAGTTTCCAGGCATCACAGCTGGATGAAGAAGAGAGACTATCTCTTCCTGGGATATTTATTAGAAGTGAGAAAACCTTTCCCAAAAGCCCCCTGCAGATTTTTCTTCATGTCTCCTGTGGCCTCTTCACATGGCCTGGGCTTCCTCACACTATGGAGGCTGGGTTCCAAGGGCAAAATCAGGATAGAGAGAAACAGAACCAGATGGAAGCCATATCTCTTGTCATGACCTAGCCTCAGAAGTCCTGTAGTGTCACTTTTACCACATTCTACTCATGGAGACGGTCACAAAGTCTCACCCAGCTTTAAGAAGAAGGGAAATGGAATCTAACTCTTGATGAGGCAGTAACAAGTTCTGGAAGAGCATATGAGAACTGATACATTATGGCCGCTTTGGGAAAATACAATCTGTTGCATCAGAAGATCCTGTCACTCTCTGCATAGCCTCCCCTTTCCCACCACCCCCTCACTGATCACTTCCATATCCAGGTCTTACCTGGCATGATCTAGATCACCTGCAGAACCCTATTGCAAGGGAGTCTGGGAAATGTTGTTTGGAGCTTTCCAGCCTCTACAGGGCAGGAAGGTAAGCTGAATCAGGTCAGAATAGGTAATGAATGAAACAGCTTACAGTGTCTGCACAGCTAAGAAAGAAGAAAGAGGGAGTAAATAAATAATTGGGAAGTGGCTCGTGGGGTCTGTACCTTTTCTAATCTCTACTGTTTAACTCTTTCCTGTAACATCAACAAGTATCTATTGAGCGTCTCCCGTGTTCCAAGCAAGCTAGGCTAAACAAGACAGATAAGGATTTTAGAATCTATGAAAGACAGTCTTAGACAGAGAATCATTATAAATAACTGTATTTACAATTACTGTAAGGGCTTTACAAAGAAGTAGTGTATTCTGTCCTTCCTATTCCCACATATATATCTTGCCAGCCAGCCTGATAGGAAACTTCAGACATTAGAGACTGCCCTGAGCCTTCCATAAATCCTCTGTAGTCATTACAGGACAAAGCTCATCTAGGTGCTCAGATATTACTTAGTGTATTAACTATTCAGAGTTAAGCAGTAAAGATGAGTAAAGGTAAGTAAGTGTTTAAATAAATGTAAAATTCTGTAACAGGCTAGTATCAACAGTATCTGGACAAACTTGGCACTAACCAAAGAAAAATAAAGGCTTTGGCCTCAAAAATGAGAAAAGTTCAATTCCAGGTATAATCCCAATACTGACAAGAGTAGGCAGTGGGGTCTATCTCAAGACAGAAATGTGAAATTCCAGTGCCAAGGCCGACATTAACTACTTGTTTCAGGAGATGTAAACATTAGATTTCCTCAATATCAGCCCTGAGAAATGGAACTTAAGCTCCCAAGGAAAATCTGCCAGTTATTCCAGGGAAATGTGGGTGCTGACAATGGGATGAGGTAACCGTGATTGGACTACGTGTCTGGAAACAATTACATCCATATTGATCTACACCAAAGGTGTTCTCATGGGGTCACATGTTCAGTGACCCCAGAAGGTCTGTGTTTTAGTCTTGTTAAAATAGATTCCCCATTTGGGCTAACCACACAGGGCTCTTTTAGTAGCTAAACCAAGAGCTGTGTTGATGACATTTTAATATATATTAAATCATATGTTATTTCCTCAATTAACGTAACGAAGTCAGGGGAATAAACAGCACAGCCTCACACCCATTCTTTTCTTCTCTGATGCTTTCTTCTTAAGAAACAAACACACAGCTTCATTACCAACAAGCTCAGAATAAATTAATTGGAGCTGAAATCCGTGAAATTAGATTCACTTTTCTAATTAGCTGAAGAGTTCACAGATACCAGGGTGGTCTTTATCTCAGGCTCTCTTCTTCTCTGGAAGAGGATGGCCATTTGTGATCTCAGAAAATTAAGCTTTCCCCTCTTACATTCTACAAAGGAATTTCTGATTGAAGTGTAAATGTGAATTTCCTTTGGTCACCTGGAAGATCATTCTGAAGCTGTAAATCCTGAACAAATTCCTCATTAATTCCACCCCATGGTTGGGAGATTGTGTGATACGGCAACTTCCCTTTCCGAAGAATTTTTCTTTTTACTAATAATGTCCTCAGCTTAGTTGGCATCTTTCTCCATGGAGTTCAAAGTGATTTTGAGACTATTTGTCTTCAATTCTCACATCCCAGACAGGAGAAATAGGGGCCAAGAGAGAAAGCAACTGCTTTCCTGACCATCAAGTAAAGGAAGCTGAGGTCAGGGAGCCAGGTGCACATAGAACAAAGTTTTCAAGATGACCCAGTGAGTCAGTGGCAGCCCTGGAGCATCCCAACTCTATTTTATTCCTTACTCCCAGCTAACCAACAATCCCAATTGTCTCCCCAAAGTCTAATATTGTCAAACAGACCCATGGGGCTCTAAGTGAGAACTCTGGAGGCCTGACACTGCCCCTTCTAATGATTCACTCTAAGTGACTTAAAGTGACATAAAAGGGCAAAATTTGTCCAATGAAGGAATCAGCTCCCTGTCCATAGCAGCTAGATGCTCACTTTCAGGAATTTCCTGAATCATGTATGCATTCAGTTATTTGACCAAATTTTATTGAGCAGCTATTATATGTCAGATACTATTCTGGGCACTGCAGATAGAGAAATAATAAAATGAATGAAAATCTTTGCTTTCACAGAGGTTGTTCTAGCGGGGAAGACAAACAGTAAACAAGATAAATAAGCAAAATATAAGGTTTGTTAAATGGTGATAAATGCTAGGGAGAAAATAAAGTAGGGAGGTGGGATTTAAAATGTTAAGGTGCATGAGGGGGTGTATTTTTAGTTGGAATGACCAGAAAACACTGCGTTGAAAGAACCCGGGAAGAGGTGGGAGACCACATTGAATGCTGTGGAGGGTAACATACCCTTGTGTGGAACAGAGACTAGATGTTTTCTATAGTCTCCTTTGAAGTAAATTTATTCCTCCTGCTTATGCATTTGTGAATATGGCTGATATCTATCCTCTATAGGAGTTAAGAAATTAATTAATATCTGTACTGAGTTGAATAGAGTCCCCCCAAAATTTACATCCACCTATAACCTCAGAATATAACCTTATTGGAAATAGGGTCTTTGTAGATGTAATTAGTTAAAATGAGGTCATACTGGATTATAGTGGGCCCTAAATTCAATGACTGGTGCCCTTATAAGAAGGCCATACAGAGACACAGAGAACACACATGGGAAGACAGCCATGTGAAGATGGAAGCAGAAATTGGAGTGATGGAGCTACAAGCCAAGGAATGCCAAGGGTTGCCACCAACCTCCAGAAACTAAGAGAAAGGCAAATTCTCCCTGAGAGCCTCTAGAACGAACCAACCCTGCCAATACCTTGATTTTGGACTTCTGTTCTCCTGAGCTGTGAAAGAATACATTTCTGTTGTTTTAAACCACCCAGTTTGTGGTAATTTGTTACAACAGTCATAGGAAACCAAGACAGATTTTGGTAGCTGGAAGTGGTGCTGCTATAACAAATACCAAAAATGTGGAAGTGCTCTGGAATTGGGTAACAGGTAGAGGCTGGAAGAATTTTGAGGTGAATGATAGAAAAAGCCTAGACTGCCTTGAAGAGAGTGTTAGTAGAAATATGGACATTAAAGGAGATTTTGTTGAGAGCTCAGAAAGAAGTTAAGAGGATAATAGAGAACACTTCTATTATCTTGGAGAAAACATGTACTGTCATGTACAGAAAATTGATAGACATACGAACATTAACGATGTCTCTGGTGAGAGCTCAGATGAAAATGAGGTCACCTTTCTTCCAGTATTGGAAACTGGAAGAAAGGTGGCCCCTGTTATAAAGTGGCAGCGAACTGGGCTGAATTGTGTTCTAGTGTTGGGTGGAAAGTAGGTCTTCTACTTACTAAGGGTATTAGATAAGGATATCCTTAGTAAGGATAGTTAGTTAAGGATACTTCCAAGCAAAATATGGAAGGTGCAGCCTGGTTTCTTCTTGCTGCTTATAGCAAAATGTGAGAGGAAAGAGATAAATTGAGAAGGAACTATTAAACAAAAAAGAACCAGAACTTGATGATTTGGGAAATTCTCAGCTTATCTATATCATAAAAGACGCTAAGGCACACTCTGGAGATAACCCCAAGGGTGTGGCCAGACCTTCTACTCAAGAGATTTGGTGTGTAATTCGTTGATCCAACTAACCATCTCAACAGAAGTCAGGAGGAGAGTTGGGGTTATCCAGGAAGGACCTAGAGAGAATTCTCATGTCACATGACATGGATCCCACAAGGATTTTGAGGATGTTATGCCACCAGAAACACTACCAGCTTGGGCCAAAGAGAGCAGAGATGGAACAAAATGAAGGAACGCTACTGACTGCTGGGATTCTACAGGCAGGAAGCCAGACAGTAGAGCTACTCAACTGTGAACATGTGTTATCCTTCAAGAGAAGAAAAGAATGACTTTGAGGGGGCTCGGAGGTCAGCAGGGCTACTTGTTCCCCTAGAGAAAGTGGCACCCAAGACACCAGGGTCCCTGAGCAGCAATTTTCGTTCTCCACACACAGTACAGAAGGAGAGGAACATCAGGGAACAGCAGAGGCAGAGGCTGAGGCACTTAGGTATCAGCAGCAATCCTGACAGAGAAGCAATTAGACACCCTATCCCTATTTTCCAGGTACCAAATCAGCCTCGATATGCTGGTGAGATCCTGAAGAGGAAAAGGAAGCTCAGTAATTACTCTAATGGAATTGTCCATTCCCCTTGTGGGATAAAACTACAACATCATTATTAGGTTACTTTACAAGAAATGAAGAACGTGTGTATTTCTTATACACCTGAGTGAAGAGACTAAAATTTATGTCTACCCGAATGTTTCCAAATTGTCCTTATAAAAAAAGATTAAACCAATGAATACTCTTATAAGCAATTATGAATGGAACTGTTTCCTTAGTTGCATGAACCGTAGATGTATCTGTTATCTATTGCCATGGAAGAAATCTCCCCACAATTTAGTGGCTTAAAACAACAATGATTTATTATTTTTCATGATTATATTGATTGGCTGGGAAATTCTTCTCCTGGTTTCTCCTGGGCTTGCTCATTTGGCTGCATTCAGATGGAGGTTTAGCTGGGCTGGAAGGTTCAAGATAGCCTCATTCACATGCCTAGTGCTGTATGTCAGCTGGGGCACTTTGGTTCTCCTCCATATGGACTCTCATCTCCCAGCATTGACTTCCATACATGATGGGCTCAGGGCAGCATTCCAAGAGAGGGAGATTAGATACTGCAGGGCCTCTGAAAGCCTGGCTCTAGAGCTCACACAAGCTCACTTGTGCCACATTCTATTGAGAAAAGCAAGTTATTAAGCCAGCCCAGAGTCAAAGGGGTAGAGGATTGACTCTACCTCATGATGAAAGAAGAGGCAACATCGCTTATAAAGATGTGTGACCATGGGAAGGCAGGGTCCACTGGGTTCCATTGTTATAATGATCTACCACAAACCGCCCTCTGGTCCCAATGATTCACATCCCTCCCACATGCAAAATACACTCACCCTCTCATGAGACCCACAAATTTTCAAACAATTACAGCATCAGTTTCCAAGTCCAAGAGCTCATCATCTAAATCAGATTCAACTGTCGATGGGGCTTCTTGGGAACAGCTCCTTGGATAGTGCTCATGTTGATCCAGAGACCTATGAATTAAAAAAACAAGTTATTTGACCTCAACAAAATTAACAGAAAGTGGCAAGACAGGAATAGGCTATCCCCCAAGAGACACCTCCATTTAAAAAGAGGGTAAATGGGAGACACATAATAGTAACTGTTTCATAGCATTTTTGAAATCTAGCTGGGCACATGTCAGCAGTTCCCCAAACTCTAGGGTCAAAGAGTGTTCCTTTATTGGGGGTCTATTTTCTGCTTCCTGGGAGTAGTTCCCTAGTTATTGCTCTCTTTGTTTCTTTGCTCCACCATCTGAGACTTCTTTCCTTTTCAATAATTAATGGATCATATTTACAGCTGGGTAGCTCTCTCTACCTGCTTCCTGCCTACAAAAATTTAAAAGCCCAGAGACCTCTTTTCATTTTGCTGTTTCTGTTCCTTTTAATCCAAACTAGTAATGTTTTTGCTGGTACAATTCTCTTTAAAATGGTGTGGGTTTCCCGTGAATCTGATTGAAAATCACTGCATGCTTCAAAAGCCACATTCATACTTTCCAAACTATGTGTCTTTCTACTTTAGGTTGGTGTCAGGGTTGTGTTAGAAGCTCACGTGTCTAAGAGGATCTATTAAGCACCACCTTAAATCTTTCTGAGATCTAAACAAAGAGTCTTACAGTCATAATCATGATTCATTCTTTACCTGAGACCATTTCTTACTTTGAGAATCTTTTGCTGGCGAGAGTGTCCTGGAATCTCCATATTGCCTCTAAATTCTTCCTGCAAACTGAATAGTCTTGAGTTTCTTTTTCTCTTACAATACCTTATCATGTGCTGCTAAAAGAAGCCAATGGGCACTTTCAATATTCTTCCTGGAAATCTCCTTAGCAAGATCCACAGGTTCATTAACTACATTTTTTGTTCTCAAAGGTAACACTAATTGTTCCTGCACAATATAACACAGGTTGCCCTTTCTCCAGATCCAAAGAACAGTTTTCTCACTGCCTTTCCATTAACCACATCCTCATCATCCTTCCAGCCTCTAGCTGCCACTCAGCCCCAAAGTCTACCCACGTTTTAAGTTTTTGTTGATAGCACCTCTACTCCTAAGTACAAAGTTCTGTTTCAATTAGTCTCTGATACATTAAAAAAAGCTACCCCAAAACTTAGTGGCCTAAAGTCAGCAATCTGGTCTATGCTCAGTTGGACAATTTGTCTCTGCAGCAGATGGTTTCAGCTGACTCACTCAAGCATTTGCAGCCAGCTGGTACCTCAGCTGGGGATGGAGGAACAAAGATGGCCTCGCTTACATGCCTAGACTCAGCTGGGATGACTGACATAATTGAAGATGGCCTGGGCCTCACTCTCTGCACAAGGATTATTATCTTCAAGGAAGCTATCATGTGCTCCTTTACAGGGAGTCTCAGGAAACAGGAAAGACTCCTTAAGGACCAGGCTGAGAACTTGCACATCCCTTTCTCTGCATTCTCTTTGGCCAAGCAAGTCACAAGCCCAGCCCAGATTCATCATGGGAGAGAACTACAGAAAGGCACAAATTCAGCACCTTTGGTTCTCAATAATATATCAGTAGCCTAAAAGATTGGAAGTGGTCTGGGCCCCTCTAGGCCAAAGGAGAGGCTCTGGTCCAGAGTAAGTACTCAGTCAGTGCTGACAAATGAGCAAATGAACATGTGCGACCTGCCCTCCTCACTGACTGAGAGAGTAACTTGCCCCAGGAGAGAGAAATCCCCCAGTCCTGCCCTTTGCTGCATCGCCATCCCCTCACTGTAAGCTCTGGCTTTGGCCCCCTCCTCTCCACTCTCACTGGTAGATGTGGAGCCAAGACCGGAAGGGTAACCCTCGTAGCCACAGGTTCCCGTCCGCTCACCACTTGGAGTCATGATGCCTGGGTTACCATGATGGCAATGGGCTCTCCCCTGAAGTCCAGCAGCACAGCAGCTTGGGGCCAGAGACCCAGAATGATGGCAAAGAACAGAAAGGAGGGGGTGGGCAAGAGGATGCCGGGAATGTCCCCACCACAGCATGACCTCACCAGCCACAGAACCATAGACCATGGAAGGCCTGAGCCACTGCACAGGTGGAAGTGGAGGCCCGGAGAGGAGCCTCTGGTCAGCGGCCAGTGGCAGAGCCATGCCTCAGGCCTGGGGGTCTGACCTTTAGTAGTCCATTTATTCTCTTAGAGGGTCACTCAGCAGACACTGACCTGGATCTGAAGGCTTGCCAGGACTTGCCTCTGGCACTCAGGAGAGGGTGCAGGGGAAATAGAGTGAGCAAAGAGAGAGGAGGCCGTCCCTTCCCCAGGGATTCCCCCCAACAGAACCCTCTCTCCACCTGAGGCCTCCCGTCAGCAGGAACCCCACGAAGCAGGGCCAGGTCTTGGGAGTGTCTCTTGGTCCGGAACTTGCCGTGTTCTTCCTGGTCCATCAAAGGGGAATGTTGCCTCCCCCCACCAACCCTCAGTGCTCACCCAGTACCCCCAGCCTCTTGCCCCAGCTGCCAACTGGGACAGCCCTGACACAGCCTTCACCAGCCCCATTCCCTCAGCCCCCACCTCCCCTGACCCTCCCACCCCGTCCAGGACGCCCACCTGTGTCAGCCCCCAGAGTGCACAGCCCTGAGCTCATCAGTCAGTCACCTTCCCTGCCCCTGCTCTGCGCTGGGCCCGGGAGACAGCAATGATGCAGAGCCAGCCCTGCCCTCAGGTCCTTCCAGACGTGGACAAATAGCCATTTCCCTCTGACAAGCAGATTGATGCTTTCCTCTCAGGAGAGGCTCTTAGAGCCTGGGAAATGTTCCCCCTCTGCATCCAGAGCAGCTCTGAGGGCAAAGAGACCCGGAGCTGAGGTCCCTCTCCCCAGCCACCACCTCCTCCCTGGGATCTTCCATAAATCCTTGGGTGACAGGGAGAAAAGGACTAAGAAGAGTGAGGGAGGACTGGAGAGAGGTGCATGTCACAGGCATCCTCGTGCACACACAGACTCAGGCCTGCACATCCCGCTCAGACAGGGGCACACACATGCCACAAGGTACATGCACACAGAGACACAAACACCAGGCGCACGCTCGCACACGCGCGCACACACATACACACACAAGCATAACAACACACACACGTACTTAGACACACAAATGCCTGCACAGAGTCACACCCAGGTAAATGCACACATAAACGTACCTACTGACATAGGGCACTCCCATCATCACGCAGGGTCATGTGCAAACACAAAAATAATATGAGATACACACATGCTGCAGCCACGGCACACAGACACTTGCAGGTAGACTAGTTCGCATGAGGTTGCCCGAATCTCATAATCACAGTGGGCATGTGCATCACACTGGCTCTACCCCAGGGCTGGGCGGTGCCCCTACCCGGGTGGTCTGAAGCCTCTGAAGGGAAGAGGGGAAATGCAGAAGGGAGGAAGATGCATTCTGAGGAAGTCCTTAGCCAGGCTGAGGGATGCATCCAGTGGCCCTGGGACAGGGGAGGCTCCAAAAGAAGTGTCAGGCGATTGCAAGTCTGAGGGTGTACAGCTAGCCACGCTCCCCACGCTGCAGGCCAGGAAACTCCAACCCAGTGTCCAAAATGAGGGGCTGCTATCCGGGCCTGAGAGGGCTTCTGCTGAGAGGTAGGGAAGCAAAACCTCCCGGCCCTTGCCCTCCCTCCACCCTCACTAGGAATCCCGAAGCAGACCTGCTGTTCCAGCAGATTTCCAGGGGCGGGAGCAAAGGAATCGATGAGGCTCGGAGCATTTACAGCCAGTGGGAAAAGCTGCCCTGGGCCTCTCTGACATCAGAAATAAATGATTCTGCGAACAGAAAACCACTCAGACGCGGCCAGAATGACCAAACTAGTGAGTGCTTCCACCTTGAGGGACTGCTGGCGGCTTCTGGCTGCAGTGAGCCCTGGCAGGGCTGTCTGTGCAGCCCAGGGTCAGATCACACAGCATCCAGGCCCCAAGACCCCAACAGCCCAAGCCACAGCCACCGACATTTCTGCCAGGCAGCCTCTCAGCCCTGGGCACACGTGAGACCGGAACCTGGGGGCCCATCCTCTTAGAAAACAGCTGCTTGGAAGGATCTGTCTGTGGACAAAAATGGGGTTTTGTTTTCTTAAACAGAAAATCTGGTTTCTTTCTCATCTCACATAACTCCAAGGCTGCTGACAAACTCTAGAAAGGAAGAAACCAGTAGGCACACGAGATCCCTGGCTCATGCAGGACCCCGACCACCTGCTAAATCCCCCCAAGTGTTTCTAGGGGTCCCAGAAGGTGACCCACATGTGCTCATGGATGAAGCTGGTCAGTTGCTATACAACAGCTGCAGATTTATTCCTCTTCTGCTAGGGACTGTGTCCGCCTGACACTGCCACTTCTGCTGGGTAGTTCTGGGTCCCTCTGACACCTCTGTGGGGCCAGAGCCTGTTCCCAAGCCAGGCAAAGTGGGGCAAAACCTCTCTCCTCCCTTGCCATGCTCAGTCAGAGGCATCCAGAGCAGGGCTGCTTGGGGTCCACTGCCTTACAGAATTTTAGGGAAATGAGTTTTGCCATTCTGACCATCCCAGCCATTCTCCCCTCCTATGCCTTAGCATCCGGACATGAGCCCGTGGGCGCTGGTAATGGAGACAGAGGCAAGGCTGGACCCAGAACTACTTTGCCCCTAATGCCTCCACTGGAAAAATTCATTGGCCTGGTCACCTCTTCCCAAAGGACTGATGGTCTACACAAAAGAGGGTGCTGTCTCACCGGTTGCCAGAAATATCTAGCCTCATCTGAATTCTGGAGATGGACGTTGGTTTGGCTCAAGCAAGGAGTCCCATTATATGCAGACACCTTTTGAGCCTACAGAAGTAATGACAGCACCCTAGTAATGTCAGAAGCAAGGCCCCGGCTTGGAGCCACCCACCAGTAACTCCACCTGAAACTGCCCAACAGACAAGAACATTGTCTCCCAGGGGCGGATACTTGCGCTCTGCTCTGAGACCTGACCACCACCTGCCCCCTAGTATAGTGGGCAGAGGATCTAGACTCCCACACTCCTCGCTCTACTTGCTTCTGTTCCATACAAAATAAAGACTGCTGGTGTTGAAGAAAGGATGGATTACTGACCCAAGCTAAAAACCAATGTTCTTCCAAGAGCTCACCCCACCTCACGCCTCCAGTTCTGGCCTTAGTACCCTTGCTCAGTTTTGCAGCCTCTACCCTGCTGCTCTGAGACAGGCCCTGAGGACCCATGACACTGCAGTCTTGATAACCAGCCTCACCAGAGACCCTGCTCACATCCCAACTTCATTTCACCTTCAGTCTGACCCTGAGTGACTCTATCCTGAAAAGCTGTAGCCTGTTACCTTTGGCTTCTGTATTTACAGGGAAGTTTGAGTGTAGTATCAATCTCTGGCTGGACATCACCCAAATAACCACAATCTTCTCAAAGACGATGCTAACAGCATCCCCAAGTGTGCTCTTCTTGGGCTCAAGCAGCCCGAAGAGGATTCTTGGGAGAGAAGAGACCTCTAGAAGAGCAGATCTGTGTCTCAGCTGGCACAAAGTGAGAGGAAGGTCTCACAGTTGGCTCTGAGGACTAGGGGACCTGTTTGGGGCTGTGATCCCCCTTGGGGGGCAGCAAAGGGTGTGAAGTGGTTCAGAACATGCCACCCCCAAATATACTGCTTTGGCATGTTGAATATCTTGAGCTGAAGGCACTTGAGAGACAGCAGGTGCAGGAAGAGCTCTCTGCCCTCCCCCTTTCTACCTAAAAGCAGGTCATAAAATCTTCCCTGAGAAAGTTGATCTCCCTGCACCAGGAAGAGAAGAACGTTCTTATCAGCAGAGCCTGGGAGCTGATGCCTAAATGAGCCTGTAAAAGCAAACCTACTAAAATAACCCTTATCTTCCATTCGTTTCCCCCATATATTCTCTAGTTGCTGCCCCACAATGTACTGCCTGGTCCCCTTTGTCTTGACACATCCCCACAATTTATCGTTCTTTGTACAAAAGGGGATAGAAGCTTCTGGACCTAACGGCTTCTTCAGGTCTTCATTTTCCTTCTGAAGACTCCCATGTGCACATAAAAATATTAAATAAATTTGTATACTTTTCAGTATACAAATCTAGCAGATAGATTATACTGTTAACCGGACTTGTGCCTGCTTAATTCTTAGGCCAGCCACAGAACCTAAGAGGGCAGAAGGAAGCTTTTCCTCCTCTACAGAAGCATCTTAGAACCTAGCAGTCTGAGGAGATGTGCAAGGTGTGCTGATGATTTAATTGCCCCCAAACTTTAATAAATGCTTCAGACTTCAAAAACTCCAACATTTCTGTCATTCCTTAGGCCAATACTGATGCCTCTTGCTGTAACGCAGGGTATCAGGTTGTTGGCACTTGGGTGCTATGGTGAGACGCCAACAACGACTTAGTTCATCTCTTGACACCAGCTGCACGAGGCATGTGGAGGGTCCCCTAGATGTGAGAGATGACACCCAGGGCAGGGTCCTGCAGTGTAACCCACTATAACCAGTGTCCAGGCACCAGCCTGCCTTTGGGTTAGTCCCACAGGGGAACTAGGAAAGGGTTCCAAAAGAGAATACAGGAACCAAGAAGGGTGTAGAGGGAGGTGATGCAAATTGTGCTAGGAGAAAGGCATACTGCCCACGGCCTTGGGGACATTTGTGAAGATGAACACAGGGGTTGGGAGAAGCAGATCAAGGAGCCCTTCCAGTCCTGGAGGTGAGACATCTCTAATCCTGAAGTGCAAGCACCCAGCCTTCCGCTCTCCTGACTCCACGTGCCCTCTCTGTCTGGGACACAGAGACATGGTGCTGGCCACAGGTGCCTTCCTGGTCAGTTCTGCGAAATTCACTCCAGGCTTCTGGTATGATCTGTTTTATGTGTACATTGACCATAGGGAAAAGAAGCCCTAATATCTCTCTCTACATACATTGTGTGTGTGTGTGCGTGTGTGTGTGTGTGTGTATATCGTGTGTGTGATTACTATTATTATTATTTTTAAATCTGACTGCAGTCGGAGATGTGGTCCTAAGAGGATGATAGAATTCCTCAGAGGGAGAGAGCTGCTCTTTTTCTTGGGAAAACACCTTAATGGATCTCTTAATTATGCAAAGAGAGGCGCCAGAGCCGCTCTGGACGTGAGGATGACACAAAGAGGAAGCTAAATTGCACTACGTAAAAACTCACAGGAATTTTGGAACCATTCCAGGAGGTCGCCTTAGGAAAGGGGTCCCCCGGAAGAAGGGAAAAGTCAGGGGCTTAAGGAAAAAAGGCAGCTGCCGCAAGGAGTTCCCTGTGCCGACAGCCCTTCTGGCCCTGACACCCTAGGGGACAGTATTGATTTCCTCCCCACCACACTGGAGTCACTTTACCTAGATGTTAATGAAAAGGGTGGCCTAGAAAGCTGGAATGCTGAGGCGTCTGGATTACAGATTTCAACTATTTCGCGCCTTGGGTTGCAGATTTTTATTATAAAGCAATAAGTTGGCTTTTTGGTGTCTACATCTGCTTTTCTGGGAGTCGGGGAAGGGTGGGAGCAGCGTGGGGAACAGTGAGTTGGAGACGAGGCAACTGGCCACCAAAGAGAGATTCAGGGATTGAACAGAGATCACCCAGGGGTATCTGACTTTAGTTCTGTTTTGTGCTTTGCGAGGTCACCCTCTGTCCCATTGCTTCATCAAATCATCAGTAAAATCTGCATCACTTGCTAATGATTTGTGGAGTCCTATCTGACCTTGGAGGGATGTGATTATGCTAAGTCCTGCCCCAGCATGGGCACGGGTGATAGCAGACACTCGGTCACACCTGGGCTCCACATGAACTGAACGTGTTCCATTCAAAGCGCTGTCCTTAATTCTCAGGTTCTGTCCTTCCTATTTTTTATGATATGAGATTTTTTTTTCACATACTTACCTGACAAAATAAAAATTTCAACTTAGTATTGCCTCCCTTTTTATTTATTTTTTTTTAAAGTATAGTCGATTGACTACCTTAGTTTCAGGTGTACAACATAGTGATTCAATATTTTTATAGGTTATACTCCATTTAAAGTTTACCTCCCTTTAAAAAAAAAAAAAAACCTTTCTTACTGGTTCTTGAAATCCCAGAGTCGGACATAAAGCCACACTGACGGTCCTGCGCCTCACATGAATCTTACTGAGGTCAGAAATGCAGGGACCCTTGTGAGGAGAGTGGCTCTCCCTTTCATAAAGCTTTTTGCTGCTTCTGTGTTACCGTGTGCAGCGTTACTATTCTCTGTAGCATCAGGAAGGCCAGCACAATCTTTGAAACAATGAAACCAGCCTTTACAGGCAACAGATGAAAGTTTTATGGACACTTCATGTCCTTGGGCAAACTTCTTGGGTTTTTTCTGAATAAGCATCAGACTTAGAGGCGCATGTATTTTCATCTGATGTTCAGTTCCCAGTATCAGAATTTTTCATCTCCTCAATCATGCTTAAATACCGTTTAGTCTTTATTATACATCATGAGGGGAAAAGCCTTTTCATGGCATCTTGTAGCCTTTTTCCTTGTCCTGAAGTGCCGTGGCCCTTTCTCACCCCTTATCCTACATAAGGTCTCCACCTCCCCAGGCTCCTGTACCCATGCCTCCTCCCAGGATCTCCTTCCTCTCTGACCACGCCCAGATGAAGCTCTTCCTCCATGCTCTACCCTTGGTCTTCTTCCCTCTCCACAACAGTGCTTCTCAAAGTGTCATCTGGACCTGCATGCAACCTGTCCAGGTAGCCTGTTAAGCACGTGGCTGCCTCCTGCGGGCCTTGGAGAGGCTCTGAATCAGCCAGAGCTGGAGCTCAAGGGGACCTGAAATTACACAGAGCCACCTACGAACCTCTCTCCCTTCCCCAGGTCAGATGGAGGCTCAGTGGGCGACCACTTAGGGCAGGGCTCCTGGTGGCACATCTATCCTAGGTTTCCCATCATGTCTTTTAAGAAGGCTTCTCCCAGTCAAGATGTGCAGCCATATCTGTTCCCTTCTCTCTCCCCCACAATCAGCAAGGACATTTCTGCAGCACTGTCCTGGACCTTCAGAGCTCTCAGGTGTTCAGGCCCCTGTGCCCCAAGGTCACTGGGAGGGAACTCGTGGCCGGCGCCTCTGTGTGTGTGCAGGCAGAGAGCGAGCACAGAGCCAGGTGGCTGCACCATGCGACACTCCGGCATCTGCACATCCCTGCCAGCACTTGGTAGTACTCAACCTCTCTTTTTGCCAGTCTATCACATAACAGTCTTTGTTGTTGTAATTGGCATTTCTTTGATTACTAATGCGGTTTGAGCATCTTCTTAAATACCCCTTAGCATTTTGAGTTCCCTCCTCCATAAATTGGTCGTTACCCTTTGCCCATGGTTCTATGCGTGTTTCTCAGCTGCTTGGCTCTGCCCAGAGGCTCTTGGGAGGGAAAGAATCAGTCTGGACTCAGAGTTATCTCCACCCGCAGAAACAGCTTCCACGGTTTGGAGCTGCAGCCCTCCCTGGACATGCTCTCTCCTGAACTGCCTCACCCACACATGCTTAAATAAATGAGCAGTCCTAAACCAGGGTGAAGAATGTGCAAGACCCCAGAAGCTCAGTGACCAAGATGCTACACTGGGGAGCAGTTTATCTGGTGGGCGGGCTTCCTGGGAGGAAAAAGGCCAAATTCCAGAGGTTTTTTTTTAGCCCCTGTCGGGAAAGGCTAAACGATTGTTCCGGCAGACGCCAAGTTGGGAGTGGAGAGGGCTGGAGCGAAGCCCTGATTACCAAGGGCTCCTTGTGCCTGCTCAGGCCTCTGGCCTATGGAGTGAGGTGAGTTATGGAAGAATATTAACCTCCCTGTAGAACACGGGCCACGCCTCCTTCATATGTGCTGAGGACATTGAACCTTCATAGATGGAGCCTCCACACCAAAGACGTTGTGGGACTGTGGCCTTTCACATTGAACCCCAAACCATTCCCACACACGTTGGGAACACACACAATATGTGTGAGGCATTGTGTGAGGGCAGAGGTACATGCGTCCAGTCATGTGGGTTTGGGCAGCATGGAATATTCATTGCAACATGTGTGTGTGCCTGAGTGCTTGTGGGTGGGACATGTGTATATGTGGGTCTGCTAATGTGTAAGTGTTTGTATGAACATGATTGGGCACAAGTGGTGTGTGCATGTATGTGCACAACTCTTACAAAGGACAAGGAAGTGAGGGGTGCCATACTATGATAAATGAAGAATATGAAAAGCTCATAAGGAAAGTAGAAAAAGAAATTGTTATGGACTGAAAGTTTGTGTCTCCCCCCAAAATCCACATGTTGAAATCCTAACCCCCCAATGTGATACTATTAGGAGATGGGGTCTTTGGGGGTGATCAGGTCATGAGAGTGGACCCCTCATGAATGGGATTAGTGCCCTTATAAAAGAGACACCAGAGAGCCCTCTCTCCCTTTCCACTATGTGAGGACACAGCAAAAAGATGGTTGTCTATAAACCAGGAATAGGGTTCTCAACAGACACCAAATCTGCCAGTGCCTTCATCATGGGCTTCCCAGCCTCTAGGACTGTGAGAGATAAATGTTGGTTAAGCCACTCGGTGTATGGTATTTTGTTACAGCAGCCCAAGCTAAGACAGGAACTAAAGGAAGTAAAATTGTGTTTCTCCCTTCTCCTCCTCTTCTGTATACCTTCTATGACTTTCAGCACATGGTGACTCAGAAACATTCTGAAAAAATCTCAGAGTTGGACGGAATCATCTAATGCTTGAAACCCTTTGGCAGGACCTCCAACAAGTAGCTGTCTTCTTCTGTTCAAACACTCCTGATGGGGCCTAGGGTGTTCACTGCCACTCCAGGGAGTACATTTCTTTATCAGGTAGTTCTGATCACTGGAAATACCTTCCTTATATTACCTGAAATCAGTATCCCTGCAGATTCCACTTGCTGACACAGGTTCTATCTGACAGGTTTCACAAACCAAGTTTCTCTTCCCTGTGCCAGCTTTGTCATGGTCTCTTGAAATATGACCCCCAGGACTCAACACGATTCTCCAGACTCAGTCAGATCAGAGTAGGCAGGACGGTTGAAAAGTATTTGCCATATCCAAAACAAGGTAGGGATAGGGACTGATATCTAGAAAATTCTGAGATCTCCTACAAATCAATGTAAAAAAGACAGGCACCATGAAAATTGGCAAAGGATAGCAACCAGACAATTTATGGAGTAGGAAACTCAAAAGGCTGAGGAGTGTCTGAAAAGATGCTCAAACTGTATAGCAATCAAAGAAATGCAAGTTAAAACAACAATGAAAGATTACTTTATATGTGTTAGACTGGCAAAAAGAGAAGCTAAGTAATACCAACTATTGGCAGAGATGTGGGTGGTGGAACTCTCACCACTGGTGAGAGTGTCAAATGATGCAACAACTTGGGACAGCAGCCTGGACTGCCCAGGTAAAATAAGGAGGCACTACCCTCTGACTCAGTAGATCCTTGCCTGGGTATATAAATGCCCAGAGGCATTTTCATACAGGTCCATAAGGACATGTCCAAGGATGTTCATACAGTTGTTTGTAATTGCAGGAACTTGAAAGCAATCTGAGCATCCATCACCAGGGGAGTAGGTAAATATGGGAGGATTCAGCATTTTCGAAGCATTTAGAAGAAATGAACTTGATGTACTTGTGGCAACATGGATGGAAATTTACAACAAAGTGCTGCTTGGGAAAAATAGAACACAGAATGAGCTCTATGATATGATACATTTATATAAATTTTGAATGACAGCAATACACACTTTACAAGAAGATATACAAATAAGAAGAGTGAGATGATATCTCGTTGTAGTTTTGATTTGCATTTCTCTAATGATTAATGATGTTGAGCATTCTTTCATGTGTTTGTTGGCAATCTGTATATCTTCTTTGGAGAAATGTCTATTTAGGTCTTCTGTCCATTTTTGGATTGGGTTGTTTGTTTTTTTGTTATTGAGCTGCATGAGCTGCTTGTAAATCTTGGAGATTAATCCTTTGTCAGTTGCTTCATTTGCAAATATTTTCTCCCATTCTGAAGGTTGTCTTTTGGTCTTGTTTATGGTTTCCTTTGCTGTGCAAAAGCTTTTAAGTTTCATTAGGTCCCATTTGTTTATTTGTGTTTTTATTTCCATTTCTCTAGGAGGTGGGTCAAAAAGGATCTTGCTGTGATTTATGTCATAGAGTGTTCTGCCTATGTTTTCCTCTAAGAGTTTGATAGTGTCTGGCTTTACATTTATGTCTTTAATCCATTTTGAGTTTATTTTTGTGTACGGTGTTACAGAGTGTTCTAATTTCATTCTTTTACATGCAGCTGTCCAGTTTTCCCAGCACCACTTATTGAAGAGGCTGTCTTTTCTCCACTGTATATTCTTGCCTCCTTTATCAAAGATAAGGTGACCATATGTGTGTGGGTTTATCTCTGGGCTTTCTATCCTGTTCCATTGATCTATATTTCTGTTTTTGTACCAGTACCATACTGTCTTGATTACTGTAGCTTTGTAGTATAGTCTGAAGTCAGGGAGCCTGATTCCTCCAGCTCCATTTTTCCTTCTCAAGATTGCTTTGGCTATTCAGGGTCTTTTGTGTTTCCATACAAATTGTGAAATTTTTTGTTCTAGTTCTGTGAAAAATGCCAGTGGTAGTTTGATAGGGATTGCATTGAATCTGTAGATTGCTTTGGGTAGTAGAGTCATTTTCACAATGTTGATTAATCATTAGAGAAATGCAAATCAAAACTACAATGAAATATCATCTCACCCCGGTCAGAATGGCCATCATCAAAAAATCTAGAAACAATAAATGCTGGAGAGGGTGTGGAGAAAAGGGAACACTCTTGCACTGTTGGTGGGAATGTAAATTGATACAGCCACTATGGAGAACAGTATGGAGGTTCCTTAAAAAACTAAAAATAGAACTACCATACGACCCAGCAATCCCACTACTGGGCATATACCCTGAGAAAACCAGAATTCAAAAAGAGTCATGTACCAAAATGTTCATTGCAGCTCTATTTACAATAGCCAGGACATGGAAGCAACCTAAGTGTCCATCATCGGATGAATGGATAAAGAAGATGTGGCACATATATACAATGGAATATTACTCAGCCATAAAAAGAAACGAAATTGAGATATTTGTAGTGAGATGGATGGACCTAGAGTCTGTCATACAGAGTGAAGTAAGTCAGAAAGAGAAAAACAAATACCGTATGCTAACACATATATATGGAATCTAAGAAAAAAAAAAGGTCATAAGAACCTAGGGGTAAGACGGCAATAAAGACACAGACCTACTAGAGAATGGACTTGAGGATATGGGGAGGGGGAAGGGTAAGCTGTGACAAAGTGAGAGAGTGGCATGGACATATATACACTACCAAGTGTAAAATAGACAGCTGGTGGGAAGCAGCCGCATTGCACAGGGAGATCAGCTCGGTGCTTTGTGACCACCTAGAGGGGTGGGATAGGGAGAGTGGGAGGGAGGGAGATGCAAGAGGGAAGAGATATGGGAACATATGTATATGTATAACTGATTCACTTTGTTATAAAGCAGAAACTAACACACCATTGTAAAGCAATTATACTCCAATAAAGATGTTAAAAAAAAAAAAAAAAGAAGAGTGTATTCTAGGCAGGCAAGGAATGGAGAGAAAAAAGAACAAATTAAAAAACCAATGAAACAAGGAAAGGGGCTTGTGTGGACTGATAGTGATATGCCAAGAATCAGAGGTTGAATAAATAGCATATTTCCATTAATGTGGCCTAAGATCATATTAGCATTTTTAAGTAGCTACACAAAGACTACCAGGGTTCTATGCCAGATATTCCTACCACCCCCACCTAAATAAATGTTTTTTTAGACCTAAATACAGAACTACTCACTTAGTCCTATTTCAGCTTATCTTGGCAGATTTGGTCAATTTTTTCAGGTTATTGAGCTCTGTATGGATCCTGATTCTGTTATCCATGATGCTGCTACTCTTCCTATCTTGGTGGCATTCAGGATTAAAGTCTATGTGACCTCTTCAGTCTCTTTATTTTTTTAAATTTTTTTAAATTGAAGTATAGTTAATCACAATGTTGTGTTAATTACTGCTGTACAGAAAAGTGACTCAGTTAACATATATATATATTTATTTATTTATTTATTTAAAATACTGACTATAGTGTCCGGTGCTATACAGTAGGACTTTGTTGTTTCTCTATTCTATATATACCAGTTTGTATCTGCTAATCCCAAACTCCCAATCCAACCCTCTCCCATCCCCTCCCCCTTGGTAACCACCAGTCTGTTCTCTATGTCCCTGATTCTGTTTCTGTTTCATAGATAGGTTCATTTGTGTCACGTTTTAGATTCCACATATAAGTGATATCATATGTTCTTTGTCTTTCTCTTTCTGACTTACTTCACTTAGTATGATAATCTCTAGCTGCATCCTTGTTGCTGCAAATGGCATTATTTCATTCTTTTTTATGGCTGAGTAGTATGCAGGCTTTTTAAATCCTCTCCCATTTAACTCTTGGTAGGCATCCACTGTAGGTCAGACCCTGTACCAGGTACAGGTAATACCAAAATGTAAAGAATGAGGGCTTCCCTGGTGGCACAGTGGTTAAGAATCCGCCTGCCAATGCCGGGGACACTGTTTGGGCCCTTGTCCAGGAAGATCCCACATGCCATGGAGCAACTAAGCCCGTGCACCACAACTATTGAGCCTGTGCTCTAGAGCCCGCGAGCCACAACTACTGAGCCCACATGCCACAACTACTGAAGCCCGCACACCTAGAGCCCATGATCCGCAACAAGAAAAGCCACCACAAAGAGAAGCCCGCACACCGCAACGAAGAGTAGCCCCCACTCACCGCAACTAGAGAAATCCCGCACGTAGCAATGAAGACCCAACGCAGCCAAAAAATAAATAAAGAATGGGTCCCTGTCCTCAAGGATCTCACAGTCTAGAAGGGAGAGAGACATGAGAACCCAAGGTTACAAAGTAGCAACATCCTTGCTGCAAAGCAAGGGACATGGAAACAGAGAGAGGAAGGGCAATCAGGTCTCTCTGGGGATTAGAGAATGCCCCAGAGGGGGAAGAATTTAGGCTGCAACTTGACAGGAAAGGAATCAGCTGGGAGGGAGAGCTGGAAAGAGAGTAGCAGGAGGAATGGTCCTTCAAGGAAGGGAGTGAGCATGCATGTCTGTGTTGGCCTGCCCAATCTCCATTCCAGCTTCTCCCGGAGTCAGTTCTCCATTTTTCCTCTGGAAAGCTGTCCCACCCTGGAAAAGCTGATTCCAACCCCTGCTCCAGGGATGGGCTCAAGACCTGGACCATCAGAGCATCACCTTCCTCTCACCACTGTGATTGGTTAATAAGTGGGCACCTGACGCAAGGCAAGCCAATCAGATGCAACCAGAGCTAATCCAGTACTTGGCTTGAGTACCCATGTGAGAGGGACACTCTTTCTGCTGGATTTGTTCCTGTGAGGATGTAGTCGTCTGGAGCTGTGGCAGTTATCTTGCCACAATGTGAAGACAAGCCTATAGGAGAAAGGAACCAAGAAGGGAAAAAGCAGAGCTGAGAGATAGATGATGTGGTGACACTGCTTGAGCCCTTGGACCCAGCCACACCTGAAGCTGAGCCAGATCTACCCCTGGACATTCAGTTACGTGAACCAATAAATTTCCTTTTTGCTTAAGTCGATTTGAATTGGATTTTCTGTTCCTTGCAATTCAAAGAGTCTTGACTGGTCCAAAATGACAAAACATGAAATTAGACAAGTAGGCAAGGGCCAGATGGGAATTTAGATTCTATCCAATGGGATAAACATTGTAGAAACTGAAGAATCCAGAGCAAGGAGTAAAATTACATGATTTGCATGATTCATACCAGAGATTAGTATGGTGGCCAGGGTGGAAGATGAGACCAGAGGCAGAGAAGCAAGTTAGGAGCCTAATGCAGTAATCCAAGTAAACAAAGATAGCATCCCAAGCTAGGAAGAGGAAGGAGTCTTAGCTTAGTATGTTATAACAAATTACCATAGACTGGCTGGCTTAACCAACATTTATTTCTCATAGTTCTGAAGTCTGGAGGTCCAAGATCAGGATACCAGCATGGTTGGGTTCTTGGTAAAGGCCACCTTCCTGGTTTACAGATGGCCATCTTCTCATTGTACCGTCACATGGTGGAGAGCAGAGAGAGAAGCAAGCTGTCTTGTTTCCCTTCTTATAAGGAAGTCCCAAAGGCCCCATCACCAAATATAACCACATTGGGGATTAGGATTTTTTTTTTTTTTTTTTTTTTTTTTTAAATTTTGTAGCTACTTTATTTATTTATTTATTTATTTATTTTTGGCTGTGTTGGGTCTTCGGTTCGTGCGAGGGCTTTCTCTAGTTACGGCAAGTGGGGGCCACTCTTCATCGCGGTGCGGGGGCCGCTCTTCATCGCGGTGCGCGGGCCTTTCACTATCGCGGCCCCTCCCGCCGCGGGGCACAGGCTCCAGACGCGCAGGCTCAGTAGTTGTGGCTCACGGGCCCAGCTGCTCCGTGGCATGTGGGATCTTCCCAGACCAGGGCTCGAACCCGTGTCCCCTGCATTAGCAGGCAGATTCTCAACCACTGCGCCACCAGGGAAGCCCCATAGGATTTTAACATATGAACTTTGAAGGGTTACAAACATTAAGTCTGTAACAGAAGGAAAGGAAAGAATGGACTTAAGAGAAACTTAAGAGGTGGGATCCATTGGATTCAGGAATGGAGTAGAATTGAGAGAGACATGGGGATAAGGGAAAGGGAAGATTCTGGAATAACTCTTGGGTTTCTGGTATTGGTAACTTTATGGGCCACAGTGCCCTTCGTGGAGACAGAGAACACTGCAGAAGACACAGGTTTATAGCAGAGGAGAGGGAAGAGATGGAGGTGAGAAGGAAAGGGCAGTGATGTGTTCAGTCTGAGACATGTTGAGTTTTAGGTGCCTATGAGACATCCATTGAAATGTCCAATAATGGGTCCACAGGTCTGGAGTTCAGAAGACAGGTCCATGGCCTAACAATATAATATAATATGATTATGATACAACATACTATGAGGGGATAAGATAATATGATTCTTTCATTTCCTGTTCTCACTAACACATTACAAAAAAAACTAAGTGGCTTTTTATTTTGCTTTATTTTGTTAGAGAAGATGTGAAAGTTAAGTAGAATCTGGCTATGTTTTCACACACAAACACATACGTGCACAAATAATGACAACTCAATTTTATAAAAATGTAATGAAAATGGTATAAAAACCGTTTTATAAAAAATAAAACGTTTTATCTCTTTACTTCTCTTTGACTCTCAATTAATAATGGATGTAAAAGCAGGCCTTCAATTATTATTCTAACAAAGATAGTCCACATCTTTAAAAATTATTTCATCTGTATTAATACTTAAAATCATCTAAGAAAAAGCGAAAGAAAAAAAAAAAAGAAGACAGGTCCATAGCTATAGATATAGACATAGGGTGAGTGAAGACTTCCCAGAAGAAGTGATAGCTGAGCTGAGAACCCAAGAATGACTCAGAGAGAGCTAGGTGAAGAGAAAGGGGGAGAGCTTCAGGTAGGAGGCACTGCGTACATGAAGACCCCCAGGCCTGAGAGAAGTTGGCCTCTGCTCTGACAGTCTGGCCTTCATTTTGAAAATAATAAAGAAAATGGAGATTCCTGGAAAATGCAGCACATCCACCTCTGCCTGTATCTCCTGTGAGCCCCCAGGAGGGCTGGTAGAGAGAGAAAGTGGCCAGCACACAAGGGACCAGCCACGGCAACTAACAAAAGCCAGAGGTATCTTCTTGTCAACCTTGAGCAGCAAAGCAGCAGACGTAAGCAAAGAATAGCTAAAGCCGTTCCAAGAAAGAATTTCCTTTGAAACATCACAAATGAAAAACAAAATCCTCTTAACCTAGTGACGGGCTCCTGATGGAATAAAGCACTTTCTCTGAAACTACCCCCAAATTAGCAAAACCATAATTAGGATTACTAAATGAATAGATCAGAATTCCATAGAGAAAATATTTACTCAGGCAAAACCTCCTCAATTCAATAGCTCTTTCAATTAATTTTTTCTGAAGTTTTGGATTTCCACAGACTAATCTGCAGGCATTTAGAAGGATTTGTAAGCCACTCGCCAAGTAATTAAAAAGTGTGAAATGTCTTTGCCAGGAAGCTCTTTGGGGACCTTTTTGGTAACATACAGAGAGGAGAAAGGTATCCGAAACACCTCCCTGCAGCCAACAGGACCCTGCCTCTCAGTGCTAGTTCATCTCCTACTGGGACATGCCTTACAAACTTTCTCAAGCAGCCTAGGGTTGTGCAATGCCTTGGCCGAGTCCTAACATCGTCGTTGCCCCAGCTGGAGGGACAGAGCAAGCATGGGAGCCTCCCTCACTGTAGAACTGAAGGTTTCATCTGGAGGAAGCTAATGGATGATTAGAGCTGATAGGGCTCACACAACGGAGACGGACTGTGTTACTTTTTTTTTTTTTTTTTTTGGCTGTGTTGGGTCTTCATTTCTGTGCGAGGGCTTCCTCTAGTTGTGGCAAGCGGGGGCCACTCTTCATCGCGGTGCGCGGGCCTCTCATTATCGCGGCCTCTCTTGTTGCGGAGCACAGGCTCCAGACGCGCAGGCTCAGTAGTTGTGGCTCACAGGCCTAGTTGCTCCGCGGCATGTGGGATCTTCCCAGACCAGGGCTCGAACCCGTGTCCCCTGAATTGGCAGGCAGATTCTCAACCACTGCGCCACCAGGGAAGCCCCGGACTGTGTTACTTTGATTGTGATACTGAATCAAGCCTGGGCCACAAGTGAGATAGGCTGGGACCTGCGACCCTTCACCAAAGTGCTGGCACCTGGACAAACATTTCATCTCCTCGAGCAACAGAATACAAAGAACCTATAAGGGACGAAACACAACTGCACGCATGCGCAGTCGGGGCAATTATGAACAATAAGATACAAAAAGGCCAAACCAACTGCCATTTCTGAGGTGCCGGGAGCAAAAGCAGAGTACTGCGCATGATCTCTGCACACAGCACCACCAAGGGCAGGGGCAGACCACCTAAGCTGCCCCTCCGGCCCGACCCACCGATCTGCCCACACCCTCATCCCGTTAAAGGAACCAGCCGCCCTTCTCAGGGAGTGAGCAAGGGTTACTTGTTTTTACTCCCTCATGCTGCAGCATGAGTCCTAATAAAGCCTTGCCTGAATTCCTCATCTGGCCTCTTATCAATTTCTACTGATTAAAAGAGTCCAAGTACCCGAGTCGGTAACACATGGAGCGCTGAGATTAATTTAGAGTACCCTTAGATTTTGACGAGTGGGACATCTGGGAGAATCCTTGACGTGGAAGGTAAGCAAGGTCCTACCCAGAGCCCTATCTCACCTGTTGCCCCTGTGTTCCTTACCCGCTCACATTCCCCAACCACACGAGTCTCTTCATCTTTCTCCAAACTCACCTTTTGCCCCAGTTGTGCCCTCTATTTTAAATGTTCTTTTCCTTAAAGAAGGGAGTTGTCAGACTGGAGAACACAGGGTAAAGGTACTCAGTGCTCCATGTAGCCCTGAACCCAGGCCTGGTGCTCTTGCAGTGCAAGCCTCTGATCCCCCCTCACCAACCCTCAAGCATTCCTCCTTGTTCCTCCAAAGAAAATCCACCACACAATGCATTAGAGTCAGAAATTGATTTTGTTCTGAAGTTTCAACGGGGAAGACACAGTAGAGGGTCACATTGCAGAGCACACAGCAAACTCAACAGAAATTCCAATTAGACATGTCACTCTCCCTGCAAAGTTTCTCGTCAGCCACACAATTCCCCTCCCCCTTGACCCTTCCAGGAAGCTTCAGCCTCTACTCCTGCCACCCTCCCCCATATATTTCTCTCTCTTTCTGAAGAGAAGTTTAACTTTTCCTTGTCTTGCTTCCAATTTTAGAGTCTCCCTCCCATGACCCCACTCAACAGTCTTTGAGTTCCATCTTCTTTAGAAGGCAGTGGGAAGTTGTAAATAACAAACAGTATTTTTCCACGTCAGACCTTTTTCGCTTGTGAATGAGTGCCAGAACTCCATGGGAAACACAGTTCGAGGCCTGGCCGAGGATGAGTGAGCAGCTTTAGTGGTTCCCCCCGGAACCACCTGGGCCTTCCTGTGATCCTTCTGAAGAGCCTGAGATCCTTCTGAAGAGCCTAGCAGGGGCTGTTCCACCTGGAAGTGGGCTGCAAAGGCCTCACCAGACCACAGGAAAAAGAGACCCAGACTAAAGCAAGAAAGTGGAAGAATGGATCTTTACAGGAAAAGATGCCCATGCTTCAGTTGCCTGAGGGCAGCTTCTATAAACTATAAAATCTCAAGTCACAGGGCATTCCGATTGGGTGGTTGCTGGGTTCCCACATGCCTTGAGAAAAGGAGACAACCACAGCCTTCCTCTCTTCTTCAAGCCTTGCCCACCTATTTCCACCTGGGAAAGCTGGGATTGCCATGCCAATCCGACTCAGGTAACTGAATACAGCTGTTTCCACAGGGGTGGGTCTGAAAGCTGATGGCAGGAGAATCCAGCTGAGTCTTTAGTATCTGTTTGTACCCACATGTTGCCCTGGGGGAAAAGGAATTATAACTCTTACTCAATAGAGGAGGATAGAAAAACATATCTAATGGACTGGGGCAGCCCCAGATAGATGTCTCATTGCTGAACCCCTAGGAAGAGCTCAACTTAATGGCACTTGAATTTAAGCCTGTGACTTAGAGTTACCTGTAGGCTGGGATGAGGATGGGAGCAGTGGTTTGGAGTCCTGGCTGGTGTGGAGTGTCTGAATTTCTGATTAACCAGCAGGGGGCAGCAAGGAGCAAGATCCAGAAGTAGTTTGTAGGCTGATTTCTGCATTACTGGAAACTTTGGAAATACTGAGGAGGGAAACACTTGGAAGGATTGGACTTCCTGTTATTCAGATTGGTGGGGATGCAGAGCCTTCATACATTGAGATGTTTTGTTTGGGAGCATTTTACCTGCAGAATCCACCAAGTTGGCTGTTGTCAGATATTTATACAGATATTTACATTGATTAAGATAGGCATCTGACAGATTGTACTTTCCAAAGATGGCCACAGCAATATCACCCATCCCACATGTCCTTCTATGATGTAAACCTACCACACCCCTATCAGGAAGTTGAGTTTATTTCCCCTTTGTATCTAAGTTATCCAATATTTGCTTCATCCAATGGAATACAGCAAAAGGGATATTGCGTCAGTTCTGGGCATAGCTTTTAACTGGCCTAGTAGCTTCTTCTTCCTGCCTCTGGGAATGCTCTCTCTTGGGTCCCTTTCAGAACCAAGCTATTGACTATATTTTCTTCTTTTCTGTATTCTTAATGCTCTGGCATTTGAGGCCTTGATCTGGAGAGAATGCCCCTCCCAGGGTTAGTTCATTCCTAGACCCTCCCTTACGAGTGTGCCCTTGATATACAAACCAACAAATCTAGAGCCCACACTTCCACCATCTCCTTTATCATATTCTTACACACTAAGCCAATATCCCCCGTGCCTTATCTCACTCCAGGGCCACGTGCCAGACAACTAAGGACCACCTCCATAGCCAGGGCCTAAACTTACTCACTGTGCCTACCCTGCCTCGCCCATGCCTTCCCGCAAAAACCCTGATAAAGGCTCTGGAACATGCTCTCCTCTCCCCGATTTCTGCCTCCTGATGACCCCAGTGCTTCCTTGTGTGGCCCTGCACGGCACGCAATGCCTCCTGTTTCTAGGGATCTGTGAGTGTAAACGTCTTCCTCCGTGTCAATCATTTCCATGTCTGCATGTCTTACCATACCTGATTAAAACAAGTCCTGGGTACTCTTTAGAACAGCCACAATGTTATGAGAGGCCCAAACCACATGGAGAGGCCACAGGGAGGCATGACAGTCAGTAGCCCCACTTGAGCTCCCTGACAACACCTTGTGTCAGCTGCCAACCACATGAGTGAGCCCTCCTGGACATTCAGCACAGAAAACCACACAGCTCTAACCAACTTCTGACTGCAACTGCTTGAGAGATGCCCAGTGAGCTCCACTGAGCTAAGCCCAATCAACTCGCAGAATAATACATTGTGCTGTAAGCCACTCTGTCTGGGGGGTGGTTTGATACACAGCAGTAGATACCCAGAGCATGCATGATGTTCTTTCACCAAAGGATCAGTTCCCATAACGTTAAATCCCACGAATGGTACTGTAGCTCCTTGCTACTCAAAGCTTGAGGACCACCTGGAAACTTGTTACAAATGCAGAATTTCAGCCCCATCTCAAACTTACTGAGCCAGAGTTTGCATTTTAACAAGAACCCCTGATGAGTTGAGTGCACGTTAAAGTTTAAGAAGCACTGCAGAAGAAAATATTGACTATACTCTGCCCAGCTCCCCCTCGGATCTTTACTGGAGCTGTTCTTTCTGTACATGCAGACAGCCAGAAGTGTCTGGGAGTTTATGTCCCCTGGGGTAGCCCACACAATGACCAACTAGTATGGCAGTATGAAAGCCTAGCTCTCTTGCCTCGAGGTGGAACAAACTAAGGGGTAATTTTCTCCAGAGCCATCAAGATCAGTCTAAGGCTCGGACTTTGCCTGAGATTTCACTCTTGCTTCACCTCCTCCTCTTCCCTGTCCTGCTTTCCCCACTCCCTTTCCAACTTTTCTTACGAGCTCTTCCCTAATAAATCCCTTTTAGGTGACCCCTCATCTCAGGATCTGCAACAGGTACCTCACATGAGAACATTTCAACTAATCAGAACGTGGCACTGCCCTATCCCATCCTAGTCCCACAGGTAGTAGTTATTGGCTAACGTATGAGAACAGAGAGCATTGGGGGGATAAAAGGCCTGGGGAGGAAAAGAAGGCGATGAGCATAGACAACTCTTTTGAAGGGCTTTGCTATCGAGGGGAACTAAACAACGATGCAGGAATTGGAGAGAAATGAAAGTTGTGTTAATTACATTGCTGTATAACCCATAACTTCAAAACTTAGCAACTTGAAACAACAAACATTTATTATCTCACACAGTTTCTGAGGGTCAGGAATTCCTCAAGGTGGTCCTGGTTCAGAGTCTCTCACAAGGTTGCAGTCAAGATGTCAGCCAGGGCTGCAGTCCCATCTGAAGGCTTGGTGACGGCTGGAGGATCTGCTCCTAAACCCACTCACATGGCTGCTGGCTGGAGGCTTCAATTCCTCTCCACTTGGGCTTCTCCACAGGGTTGTTCATGACATTGCTTCCCCCATAGAGAGTGTTGAAAGAGACATATTTGCAAATGTGTAGGCAGGAACAGGGAAGGACATACTGTTAACAGTTGGTAAAAATCCTTAACTCTTGGGAGTGGGATTGAGGAGCACAGGACGGTGGGAATGATGAAGATAGACTTCCACTTTGTATGCTTCTAAATTCCTTCTGTAATTTTAAAACATTAAAGGAGAAAGCTTAAATGAATTGCCAGTAGTTGGTAATGAATAAAACTGCAAAAATATCTATGAGAAGGAGAAGTGACAAGCATAGAAAATTTGAATTGGGTCATAAAAAATATGTGGGGATAAAAAAATATGTGGATGATTTTAGAGGCATGTATCTGTCCCATGTGGGATTTCTGGAAGCAGGTTGTGAGCTCTGGAATTACTGCAGACCCCAGGCGAAATGGAAGTTCCTACCTCCACTAAGAAAACCGAAAGCATTCTGGGAATCTTCTTTCTCTCCCGTTTGCTCTCCCCAGCATAGGGGGACATCAACTCTGACCAGCCCTCGTGGCCTTCTTTCCCAGCTGCCTGTCTGGGGACCGACCATAGGCTTTCTGGTCTCATCTTCGTAAACACCTCAGATGCAAACATCTCCTGCTTCCTACGGCCGGCGTGACCATTTGCCCTGGATGTAGGGTCCCAACTCCTCCAGCAGACACAGCAACTGAAACAATTCAGTCTCAGGTTTTAGCATCAGCCCCTAAGAGTAAAGACAGGTAAATAGTTTACTCTCAGCTCCAGAAATGCACCTGCCCTCTGGCCCTGCCACAGAAGTAGCCACATTCCCTGAGTTCAAGGGACAAAGGAGCCCTCTTGAGCCTGACCCCCTATCCCAACAATGTGTGGAGCTGACCATCAGGCCCAGGAGAGGTCCTGGCTGTGTTGAAGGCAACATCACACTCTCGGTGTGGTCCTTGGCTCAGAAGCTTCCTCTCCAGGCATGACACTCAAGGCCCCCCTCATCGTACACAGATGTGGGGTGACTCAGGGAGAAGCGGGGGCTGCAGAGGCTTGTGGAAATGATGGGAACTTAGGGGTCTGCACCTATGTCAGGACAATGAGAGAACAGAGGTCTTGGTGGCCTGAAATGAGAGCTGCATGACATAGGGTAAAGCTCAAACAGAGACTGAAGAAGACTGTGGGGTAGGACTCATCCTGCTGGCTTCTGGTGCCACCCTTAGACAGAGGCAAGAGTAGCCCCTACCGAGGGTCTCTTGACTTTCTGAGTAGTGTGGTGCATGGACCAGTGCCAATCCACAAACAGTCTGTTACTGGTTCTTGATGAGTTCGCACAAAAACCGAGACTAATTTCATGTCTGTTGAATTTGTAAAACTTTAGCCTTGTATTTTGTATGGATTTTTTAAATTTCATTTTTCTAGTGATTTACTTTTATTGGATTTTTACAGAAGAATTGGTTTGGATTGGATTGGAAAATTAAAAACCGATCCGGCACCACAGAGAATTTGCAAAGCCCTGCTTTAGAAGATCCCACACATCACAAATACACAAAAAATAAATTGATTAAGGAGCACTTGGGATCTGGTGCTCAGCACGGGCACAGCGCAGGTATGCAGGTAACACGGTTCAGGCCCCAGGAAACACCACTGCCCTATGCCCTAGACACAAAAAACAACTGTGTCTGAACGTCACAAAGGTTTCTTGGCTGTGCATCTACCCACATCGGAGGCAGACACTGCTTCAGAGTAAGAGGAAGATTTGAGTGGCAGAAGCACTTAGGTAAGAAAAAAAAAAAAAAGACAAATTAATTAGCTTGTCAAATCCTTTTTCTCAGATAGCATGAATGCAGTAGTTTCTTGCAGGGTGAAGCGCCATTTCCCAGGAAGGCCATACATCCATTTTCATGCTTTTCTTTGTGCTCCAGTTCGTGGTCCACGGGATACTCATGAAATAGTGTGGTACTGACAGTTTCACATGGTGGCTGAGGAACATTTTGCAATGTTCACACTTTATTTTACCTTTAAAACCATATATATGTTAAGTATAGATACATGACACTAATTCTTCCCATCATTGCATGATTCTAGATATTACTTTAAGAGACAGTGAAATTTACAATGTAAGAGGTAGAAATTTATACTGTGAAATTAAAATATTTTGTAGTATTTTCTGTAATAATGATAACTTATCTTAACTCCGTTAAAATATTTGAATGGAATGTGTACAATTCATGGTTCACTTGCAAATTTAAATATGGTTTTTAAAATTTTGATGACCATCTCACTTATTATTGAAACTTTCTCCAAATCAAAATGAATTTTTTTAATTATCTAAGAATTACATTGATTCAAAAAAGATAGTCTAATTTATCATCATTTTCAATAGAACATAAATTGTGCAAAAATGTTGATTTTTGGTAATTAAGTAATCAAGGTCATTAAGTAATATTGCAATAAGGAAAGCAAGAAAAATAAACTTAATGAAAAGATACACAACAATTTATGATTTATGTAGATGTTGATCTTATTACTTATCTAAACATCACCAGCCGGTCCACAGAATGTCCAAACATGTGCAAAAATAATTAAATTCTGTTATCTTAACTGGCTTGCCAACTTTCATTCCTATAAAAACCACAGTGTTACACTGTGTTACACTGTAAATAATTTTTTTGATCTTATGAAGGTATATTTTTCAGGATAGGGGGATAGAATTTTTTATCTAATAGTTTATTGGCTTTGTTTATAATTTTAAATATTTACCCGTGTACTACATGGGCCTCCATTTAGTATATAGACCTGCTTAGAGTTGTCTTCCTGAGCTAGGCTAGGACCACCCAGCAGTTGACTGGAGGTTAGTGAGTTCACTGCACACTTTAATTCACTTAAGAGAGGGTGCATCAGGTGGATGGAGACATGACTTGAACACAAATATCCGAAGGGAAACATGGCTTTTAGATAATAATTATTTGCAACTGATCTCACGTCTCATTTATTCTTCAGTTAGTAGAGATTTTTGTCTGACTTTGGCTTAAGGAAGTCACTGTAGGTGTGACTGACAGTGGATGTCTGTAAGAGCCACCTCCGTGATCTTCCTTTGTGGGTGTCCCTTCTTTGATCCTGGAGGGACAGGATCTGAGCCCTGCTGAGAGAGGATGCCTCTGTCCTAGATGGTCACTCCTCCAAGCCCTGCTCTGGAATCAATGCTGCTGGTTAAGGACAGGAGGAAGTGAGCTTCCAAACATCCACAACTGTCCACCTTGCCCCAAACTAGAGGTGGAGATCTCCTATGGACAGAAAAGATCACAGTTTACCCCGGGGCCTCTGGACCATGAGCCCTGAGGGAAAGCACTGTCATTTACACCATTTCTCTGCTGAGAGGCATTTGCTTTGTTCCCAGGGTGTGTGTGTGTGTGTGTGTGTGTGTGTGTGTGTGTGTGTGTCTCCACACACACAGGCATCGTGCATGCACCTCTACGATCAAAGCTGCAATAAAACACCCTTGTACATGGGCCCTTAGGTGGAGGCTTTCATTTCTCTGGAATAGATTCCCTGGAGTGGGATTACTAGGTCAAAGGGCATATGTATTTTTAATTTTAATGGATTTTTCCAGATTGATTTCCAAGAAGGCTGTAATAATTTGTATCTCCACCAGCAATGATTTTTTTTAATTTTATTTTATTTATTTTTTTATACAGCAGGTTCTTATTAGTTATCTATTTTATACATATTTGTGTATATATGTCAATCCCAATCTCCCAATTCATCCCACCACCACCACCACCCCCCGCCACCAGCAATGATTAAGTGCACACTTTTCCCCCATATGCAATAGGTATAGAAGCCCTTTTTAATTTTGCCAGCCTGAAAGGTGCAAACTGGTATCTTATTACTACTTTAATTTACATTACCCAGAATTCTAATGAATTTCAGCATCTTTCCACATAGTTGGATAATTTTCTTCTCTGATTTGCATTACTATCATTTTATTTATTTCTCCATTGGGTTGTCTTACCAATGGGTAAAAGCTCTTTACATATTACAGCTTTGACTATCAGCTGCATTACACATATTTTTTCCAAATCTAATGTTTGTTCTTGACATTGCTTACAGTATCTTTTGCCATAAACGTGCTTTAAAAATATCTATATGCAAAAATGTCTATCTTTTTTGATCTCCTAGATTTCCAACTTTGGTTGGGAAGGTCTTCGAACCCCTAGTTTATATGAGGCCTCCTTGCCAAATTTTTATTGAAGTATAACATACATATGAAATACTGCACATATTTTTGTGGATCCATAAATTTTCACAAGTGAAAACACTCATGTAACTGGGTCCCAGCTCAAGAAACAGAACATTCCCAGCACCCTAGAAGCTCGTTCGTGTCTCCTTTCAGTCATTACCCTCCCCAAAGATTAACCTCTACCTTGACTTCGAACATCAGAAGTTAGTGTTGAAAGTTTATTTAAACGAATCATCCATATGTACTCTTTTGTGCCTAGCTTCTTTAACTCAGCAATGTGTTTGCGAGATTCATTCATGCAGTCCGCTTATTCTCATTGCTGTGCAGTATTCCTTACATAAATATACCACACTTTGTTTATCTGTCTTATTGTTGGGTTGCTTCCAATTTGGGTCTTTTACAAATAGCGCTGCTATGAACATTCTTGTACATAATTTTGGTGAATTTATGTTTGCATTTCTGTTGTATATTTACCCAAGAGTGTAATTTCTGGATCACGGGAGAGGTGTACATTCAGCTTTTGTAGGTATGGCCAGTTTTCCAAAGTGGTGATTCCAATTACACCCTCACCAGTAATGTAAGAGATGGCTTAGTTGCTCTATATCCACCCCAGAACTTGATTATCATCTGACTTTTTCATTAGGTGGGTATAAGCTACTGTTGTACTGTGGTTTGTCCTGCCAGATTTTTAATATTTTCTTTTTTACATTTTAAGCCCTTAATTCAGCTGGAATTTTATGTTTGTATATGATAAGATAGGAGTCCACCCTGACTCTATTTCAGACAAAGAGCCAGATGTGCCAGACTAAATAATATATATTTTTGCCTGGCTTTGTCTTGAGTATAAGTAGGCATCTGCCAGGTGGAGTGAGGTCGGGGACAGCACTCCAGGCTGACGGGGCTGCAGGAGCAAAGGCACAGAAGCATGAAGTGGCATGATGTGGTTAAACTTAAAAGTGTGGCAGCAAGAGGCACAGGAGGGGAGGCAGAGCCAGCTCTTGTCTTTCTCGCAAGAGTCCACAGGCACGAGGCTGCTGTTGAATGGGTGCACCAAAGAAGGAAGGATCCCCTCCATTTCTGATGTCTGGGGATCTTCTTTGAGATTCTCATTTTGAAAAGTGTGATTATGTCACTTTTAGGGGAGTGCTAACTGAGGTACTTATTATGATCTATGACATTTATTATTTCATTTAATCCTCACAATGACTTCATGATGGGGGCACTATTAACCTCGACTTAACAGATGAAGGCTGGAGGCTCAGAGAAATCAAGCAGCCTGCCCTCAGTCACACAGCTAGTAAGAGCTGAGATTAGAGCAGCCCAGGTCTGTCTCCCTCCTGAGTTCCTACTCTTTCTTCCAGACACGCTGTTGGCACTGCCAGTGGACGGAGACTTGAGCTTCCAGCCACTTTCCAAACAATGGAGCATGTGATGAAGCAGGGATTTATAATCATTCCTTCAAGCCCCTGCAAACAGACCTTGTTGGTGGCTGCTTTCTCTTCCCCAGTCACACTGAGTGGTTGATTTCTTGGGAAACTGAGTTGCTGTTCCAGACAGCAATGGCCTCTTCAGCTGAAAAGCAAGCAGGGTCATACTGAGGTGGCTACTCTGGGCCCATATGTGCAAGTTTATGAGTCCACGGAGAGAAGGGAGCGCACTCCAGGAGAAGCAGAATGCGGTGAGAGAGACAGAGAGCGCCAGGTTGCCTCTGTCCTCCGCCCCCTTCCAATTTGCAGTTCTAGGTCACAGAAGACCCAGCTGTTCTTTACCCACCTGGGAGAGATCTCTGTGCCCTACAATAACTGCCCCCCACCCCCTGTAACCTGCACTATCTCTGTTCCCCTACTGCCAGGGAGACACGGACACTCATTGACAAGAACACACTGGCACTCAGACACACATCAGACTCCCAGACACACGCAGGTGACACACAAGCTCCACGCTGGCACAGCAGAGCCCAATCCCCACTTACAGAGAAACTGCCTCCTGGAATATGAGATCCCAGAGAATCAGTCTAGCTCAAGCATTTTCAAATCATGCCATGTGAATTATCCTGCAGAAGGAAGTCACACAAATAATGAAGCAATTTCCCACCAAAGGGAAGACTATAACTGCTAGAGATAATTGTAGAAAAGTACACTGAAATTATGAGGTGCCATTTCCCTCTATCAGATTGGCAAAGATTTAAAAGCTTGATAATATCCGGTGTTGGTGGGTGTGTAAAGATAGGCCAGTTGGCAGAAAAAAATAAAGAATTACAACTTCTGGGGTGGGTAACTTGGCAATATATGTCAAAACGTTAAATGCAGCTGCCCTTAATCACAGTGATTCCACTCATAAAATTTTACATATATAGAGATAGATAACACCACACAAACATACTGATTAAGGAAGTTCACTGCAGTATTTGTTTACAAACCAGAAAATTGGAAACATCTAAAAAAATCCATTAATAAAAAACTGGCCAAATAAGTTAATGGTATACAACTACTATATATAAAATAAATAACTAATAAGAACCTACTGTATAGCACAGGGGATTCTACTCAGTACTCTGTAATGACCTAAATGGGAAAAGAATCTAAAAAAGAGTGGAGATATATATATATGTGTGTGTGTGTATGTGTGTGTGTGTAACTGATTCGCTTTGCTGTACAGCAGAAACTAACACAACATTGTAAATCAACTATACTCCAATAAAAATTAAATTTAAACAAGTTAAGTATACATACCATGGAATACTACTTAGCCATTAAAATGCTGAAGTGGACCTCTATGGTTCTGACATGGAAATATGTCCACAATATATATATATATATATATTTTTTTTTTATTCACACACACACACACTGTATTTTATTTTTACAAGACATAAATAGACTGACACCAAGCATTGTACATGGATGACCACAACAAAAGCAACAATGGTTGCAATTACCAAACATGAAACACACTCATACTATGTCATAATCACAATATATTTTTTATTGAGGGATAGTTGTTTAGAATATTATATAAGTTTCAGGCATACCACATAGTGATTCACAATTTTTAAAGGTTATACTCCATTTATAGTTATCATAAAATATTGGCTGTATTCCCTGTGCTGTACAATTTATCCCTGTAGCTTATTTATTCGATACATAGTAGTTTGTACCTCTTAATCTCCTACCCCTACCTTGCCCCTCTCCCCTTCCCTCATCCTACTGGTAACCACTAGTTTGTTCTCTTTATCTGAGTCTGTTTCTTTTTTGTTATATTCACTAGTTTGTTGTATTTTTTTAGATTCCACATAGAGGTAATAACATACAATTTTGTCTGTGTCTGACTCATTTCACTAAGCATAATACCCTCCACGTTCATCCACACTGTTGCAAATGGCAAAATTTCACTCTTTTTTATGGCTGAGTAGTATTCCATTGTGTGTGTGTATATATATATATATATATATATATATATATATATATATATATATATATATATATATATATATATATTACATTGTATGTACCACATCTTCTTTATTTGTTCATCTGTTCATGGACACTTAGGTTGTTTCCATGTCTTGGCTATTGTAAATAGTGCTGCTATGAACATTGGGGTGCATGTATTTTTTCGAATTAGTGTTTTCATTGTCTTTGGCTATATACCCAGGAGTGGAATTGCTGGATCATTGTACTTCTGTTTTCAGGGTTTTTTTTAAGTTATTTATTTATTTAGGCTGTGCTGGGCCTTTGCTGCGGCATGCGGGCTCAGTAGTTGTGGCATGCGGGCTTAGTTGCGGTCTGTGGGATCTCAGTTCCCCGACCAGGGATCAAACCCAGACCTCCTGCATTGGGAGAATGGAGTCTTAACCACTGGACGACCAGGGAAGTCTCTATTTTCAGTTTTTTGAGGAACTTCCATACTGCTTTCCCACAATATGTTTTTTACTTGAAGAAAAAGTAAAGTACAGAAGAGCACATTTTTTTTATCCCATTTGTGTTTTTAAAAACCTGTTTGTATATGTATAGACGGTATCTATAAGGTATACAAGAAACTGTTATAGTAGGTAGCTCTGGAGTTGAAAGGGGAGTAGGAGGGAGGGGAAGAGAAGGGAGGCTGATTTTTTTACTTAATAACCTTCTGTACTATTTGACATTTTCACAATGAGCATGTGTTAACTGTATAATAAATTATTTTAACTAAGATTTTTTAAAATATATTAAGGTTTCCTGTAAGATGTCACTTAGAAAAAGAGCTCTACCACAAAAATTTTGAAGAACCTTTATGCCACCCAACCCGACTGTACAAATTGCCAGGTGAAATTGTGAAAGCCTTTGCAAGTGAGGAGGAAAAGTACTGTATAGAGTAGTGGGCTAGTGTAATCTTCCAGGTTATCTGACTCTATAGTAGTCTCCACCTGCCATTGTCTTTGAGTCTGTAAATTGTAGAAAAATGAAAATAATACAAATGAGTCTTGTCCATAGCAGTACATGCATTTTGTCGGGTGAAGGTACAATTGATTTCCCCCCACTGTGGAAGAAGTCAATTTTGGATCAATTAACAAATTCATTTCATTATTCTTCATTGCCAGTATGCGTATCTGGTCTATTTTTTTAACTTTTATTTTATTTTATTTATTTATTGGCTGCATTGGGTCTTGGTTGTTGTGCACAGGATTTCTCTAGTTGTGGCAACCGTGGGCTCAGTAGTTGCAGCACGAGGGCTCTAGGGCGCAGGCTCAGTAGTTGTGGCACATGGCCTTAGTTGCTCCGTGGCACATGGGATCTTGCCAGACCAGGGCTCGAACCCGTGTCCGCTGCATTGGCAGGCGGATTCTCAACCACTACGCCACTAGGGAAGTCCTGTGTATCTGGTCGTTCTATTGTCCTTTGAACTGATGTTTAACACATCACTGGTTCCCTCATTAATTAAATAAAATCTGACGCGTGTTCATTTTATATTTTTATGAGTTACGATTTTTCCGTTTAAACAATGATCTTTTAAGAAAGTGGAGACAGTGAGGACCAGTTGACGAAGGTTAGGTGTTCTCAAATTTGTCTATTTTACCTACATCATCAAGTAACAAGGATTTAAATCCTTCCCAATTTGACTTGAATACTTACTCCGTATAGAATATCGTTAATTTATAAGATGCTTTCTCACAAATATGTATACACACAGTCACACACGCACAAACACCCTGCTGACATGTACAAACTCCCACACAGATGCAGGACCCCCCCCCCCCCCCCACGCGCGCGCGCACCACTGGAACACGGGTTCTCTTCTACAAAGCGGCTGAAGGGCTGGGGGTGGAGCGTGGTCCCTTCCCGCAGACCCTCGATTGTGCCACGCAGGGAGAAGAGGTGGCCCCCTCACTTATAACCGTGGGCCAGAGGCGGCGTGTTGCTCGGGTGCTGCGACAGGGGCTCGAGTCCGGGGAGGCAGGCCCAGCCCCATCCTCAGAGACAGCGCAACCTGGGAAGTGGGCCGCCCCCTGGAGAACCAGGCACCGCCCCAGGCGCCACACCCCGGAGTCCTGGGGAGTCCAGTAAGGCTGCCCGGAGCCGGTGGCCTCCGCACTGAGGTTTGAAAACCCTGAAGCCGAGACTTCAAGCCCAGGAGCACGGCGGCTGCTGGACTGAGCAGGGGATGAAAAAAGCCGAGGCTCCGAGCGCGGACCGGTTGAGCTGATGGCGTTTTTGTTGCGCGGAAAAAGAAATCCCACGAGAAGAAGACCCGGCGCTTGGCCTGGCCCCTGAGCCGGGAGCGGCTCGGCTCGAGACACCCCTCCCCGTGGCCCGCGCGGTCCCCGCCCCGCGAGTCTGACGCTCTTGCCGTGGGCTCTCGGCGCCCCCTGCGGGCTCCGAATGGCTCTCCCTCCTGGCGCGGGCCAGCCGGGGGAGGCGTCGGCCGGAGCCTGAGGGGGCGCCCCCAGGATGCCGGCCAGGTTGTCGGCCAGGTTGTCGGGTCCTCGGTCCCCTCGAGGAGCCGGGGGCGCTCCTGCAGGCGGGGCTTGGTTCTGATGCATCCCCGAAGGTGCCGCATGCACACATCTCCATCACCGAGGGAATTCCATCCCCATTCCGCAGATGAGGAAGCCGAGGTTCCAAGTCGGAGCCTGATGCATCCAGGGCACCAGGTGGAGTCTGTGGGACCCCAAGGCCCATCCTCACTCGCGTTCGTCTTTCTCCGCCTAGGGACCACTTCCTTTGCCCTAGAGAGCCTAGTGTGGCCACAGACTCGATGGTTTGAGGTGCACTCTACGTTCCCTCTCTGTAGGGTTTCTTGGAGCCGGAGAGGTCGCCTGGAGCATCCTTCATGGAACGGGCTGGCAAGGCTGCGGTGTGGACAGCAGTGCATGTGGAGTGGGGTTATTCCTATCTACTACAGAAGGGATGTGGAGTAACTTTACTGGAGGCAAATCTGAGAACATCATCGGTTGTGCCCTTGGACATAGGTGTGACTCTATCCTTAAGAGACGTTTAAGAAACTCAGCAGATTTTGCTGTGAGAATGTTCATCCCTCGTTGTTTGTAATAGCAAAAACTTGTGAGAAGTCTAACTCTCTACCAGTAGGTTGAATAACTACTCGTCTATGCAGCCATGAAAAATCATATTGGATAAAAAATTTTGGTGATATATCAAAATGTTCATTATATTGTTACGAAAAAATCATTACAAAACAACATATACAATAATGCAATTCCAATTTTGTGAAGATGGACGTATCCGTGTGCACTCATTAAATTAAAAAGTCTGCAAAGATATACAGCAAAAAATTAACATTGATCAGTGGGATTAAGTGTGAATTTTAAAGTACTTATACCTTTCTCGGGGCTTCCCTGGTGGCGCAGTGGTTGACAATCTGCCTGCCAATGCAGGGGACACGGGTTCGAGCCCTGGTCTGGGAAGATCCCACATGCCGCGGAGCAACTAGGCCTGTGAGCCACAACTACTGAGCCTGCGCGTCTGGAGCCTGTGCTCCGCAACAAGAGAGGCCGCGATAGTGAGAGGCCCGCGCACCGCAATGAAGAGTGGCCCCCGCTTGCCACAACTAGAGAAAGCCCTCGCACAGAAACGAAGACCCAACACAGCCATAAATAAATAAATAAATAAATAAACAAATAATTTTTTTTAAAAAGTACTTATCCTTTCTGTATTTTCTAAATGATATATACTGAATATGTATTGTTTTATGATTTATTTTTTTAAGCAGAAAAAGCCCAGTATTCACTTACCCCAAGAAGAGCAGCCTAAAGAGTTGCATCAAGGAAGTAAGAAAGAGGATTACTGGGGCATTTCCTTCCCCCATCCCAGGACAGCCACAGGAATCGTGGTCACCAAGAGCTGCTCCTTCTGAAGAACGTGACAGTGATGATACATTTTCCGAAGTGTTGATTATAACACAGTTTGCAACATGACTCAATTGGTGGATCACGCATTTGGCCACAAATCAGGAGCTCTGGAAGAAAAATCGCTACTGGATACCCACTCAAGTTGAAATGGATAAAGTAACTGACCAATGTGCCAGATTCCAGAAAGTTGACAAACATGCAGTAAGTAATGCGGTTCCTTTCATATACTAGCTCCATGCAAATTGACTGGAGCACATAGAGCAACATCTGAAATCCATTGAAGAAGGAGGGGATTTATCTGCACCAACCTGGGCTTGCAGCTCTAGGCTGTTCATGGTGAGCATGTGAAGCCATCCTGTTGATGGATTCAGTTGTGATTGGGAACGGTGGTGACAAAGTAGGCTGTCAGAAAGGAGCAAGTCGTCCATATTCTCCCAGGCAAGGAGACAACACTGAAAACTACTTTAGGCTTTTTCCTTTTGAAACTTGGCAAAGCGGAATTTGCTGAAAAGTAAGCAGTGCAGTCTGTTTTTAATTTCATTTCTCAAGAAAGCCAGCTAACTTTCATCATGACTTACTAAGCTTGTATCTTTTTTGGAAGTTAACTTTTTCGTAAACCTTAACTAAAGATATGTAGAATTTTTATGTGTGAAAATAAAATCTAATTGTTAGCATATTTTTCCAGTGAAGTAGTAGCCACTTTTTGTTTTGAAAGTTATTCTTTATTGTGCTAAACAGTACATAGTGCCAAAAACTAAGAAAAACATGTATGATAGTTTTAACATCAGGAATGACTTGTTTAAAGGAATCTGTTTGCAATAAATTGTAATGAACTGTAATGACCCTCTAAAGAAAGATTTAGATGACCCTTTAAAGAAAGATTTAGAAATAAATTGCTAGAAGTATTAATTCATTAACAACTAAAAAAAAAGAAAGAAAAACATAAACATGAATGAGGATGGCGGGAAATGAATTGCCTGCTCTTTCTGGGTGGTAGGGAAGTAACATCCACACTGGAACCTGCAGGCCCTGCCACTGCTGCTGAGGCCAGTGACCCCAAGAGCCGACCACTTGGGATGTTTGCTGCCCCTGGGCTGAGCACTATGGTCTAAGTCTGTGGTATAAAGAAGGGCTACTGCCGTAGAAGGAGATAGATGCAACTGGCTTCATTCTCAGAAGAATTTTTTTCTTTCAGTCTCAGAACTTTTTTAAAAGAGAGTGTAGCATGTCTTTAGAAATCAGAGATTCAAATCTCAGCACCCAATGTCCCCACCACCACTATCACTAACTGTGTGCTTTTGGGCAAGTTGCTTAATCTTTCCCAGTTTCTCATCCGTGACATGGAAAGAACAATATTCATATTGTGCAGTAGCTGGAAGATTTGTTATTATTCAACAAGTATTTATTGAATGCCAGGCACTATTCTAGTCACTGACTAGGACAGACAAGCTCCCTGTTTTCATAGAATTCATATTCTAATTGGATGAGATCACAATAAACAAATGAGAAAATCAGATATGAATAAGTTCTAGACAGAAAGTAAAGGAGGGAGAGGTGATAGAGCCCTACAGGCTCATGCTATTATATTGGTTGGTCAGGGAAACTCTGTGTGAGCAGATTGTATTTGAGCAGAGATATGAATGGCGGGCAGGCAGAGATCCAGGGGAGAAACTGGATAAAGGGTCCAGAGGACTTCTCTGTACTATTTTTGCAGCTTCCCGTGAATCTATAACTATTTCAAAGTAAAAAGGCTTTTAAAACGCAATTAGCTATTGATACACACTACAGCCTAGATGATCTCAAAACAATTATGCTGAGTGAAAAAAGCCAGATCAAAAAGAGCACATACTGTACGATTTTATTTATATAAACTTCTGGAAAGTGGAAACTGATCCATAGCAACAGAAAGTATTTCATCAATTGCCTGGGTACAGAGTAGGAAGAAAGGATGTCTGGACAGGAAATGGTGGGAGAGAGGGATTACAAAGAGACATGAGGAAGCTTTTGGGGTAATGGATATGCTTATTATCTCGATTGTAGTGATGGTTTCAGGGTGTGTATATAGGGTAAACTTATTAAATTGTATACTCTATTGTGAAGTTTACTGTATGTTAATTTGATCTTAATAAAGGTACTAAAAAATATTACGTACCTAGAAATAAATCATGCTAAAGATGTGCAAAGCTTCTACACATAAAAGTCTAATATGTTATTGCAAGACATTTAGGTAGATCTAAATAAATAAATGGATGTATTGTAGTCTTAGATGGTACAACTCAACATTGAAAAGATGTCAGTCCTCCCCAAACTGAAACTGATGAAAATCCTAACTGGATTTTTTTTTTTTTTTGACAAGTCAATTTGAAAATGTATACAGGAATGAAAAAAGGCCAAGGACAGCCAAGACACTCTTGAAAAATAAGGTAAAACATTTACATTATCACATCAGAATAGTGAGGTGCTGGTATGAGGACAGACCAATGGAACAGAATAAAGAGCCCCAAAACAGATCCACACATATGTAGACAATTGATATTGGACAGAGGTGGGAAAGCAGAGTCATTGAGAAATGACCGATAAAAGGCACTGCGTCAATTGCGTATCTATAAAAATTCCTCCCACAGTACACAAAAATCCATTTCAAAGTGGATTAAACACATAAACATGAAACGTAAAACCATACAGCTCTGAAAAGGTAGTATAGGAGAATATCTTCGTGACCCCAAGTAGGGAAATATGTTTTTAAACAAGTAACAAAAAGTACCAATGATAAAGGAAAAGGCAGCAATAAAAAGGAAGAAACTATTAACTACATTAGAATTAAGAACTTTATTCACTAAAGATAGTATAAAGAGAATGAAAAGACAAGCAACGTGGGTGGAAGACAAGATATTCGCAACTAACTAACATAAAAACCCTGTCAAAACCACAGTGAGACACAGATAAAAACCTTGTCAAAACCACAGTGAGACACCATTCTTTGCTGCTAACATCCTATAGAATGGCAAAATTTTAAGAATCTGTTGGTGTGTACATGGAGCAACAGAAACCCTCATATGCTGCCAGTGGGAGGGTAAACTGATGTACCACTTGGAAAGATGTCTGATATTATCTAGTAAAGTTGAGGAGAACAAGCCGCTATCATATGACTCAGAAATTTCACGCTTAGTTTATACCCTAAAGGAACTTCTATACCTGTGTATCAGTAGTGTGTGCAGAGCAATATTATATATAATAGTAAAGCACTGGGAAAACTCCAAATGTTCTATACACAGTAAAGTGGATAAATAAATTGTAGTATTTTTCATTCAATGGAATATTGTTTAGGTGCTGAGCAGCTAAAACTTAGAAAAGGTCACTGTACAGTGATCTATGAAGAGATGCCTGTCCTCCTTATAGTGAGAGAGTGGCAGCCCAGGAGGCCTGAGAAGAAAATTAAATATAGTTCTCAGGAAGCAATCATAGCAATGGCAGGGAGTGTTTTGGCATGTGTCAACATGTAGCAGACATGTGCTAGGCTCTTTTAAGATAACTCTAGCTCCCACAACCATTCAGTGAAGTAGGAATTATTCTGCAGGTAAAGAAACTGAGGGACAGAAAACGTTAACTGACTTGCTTGAGGTCACACAGATAGTGGATGGCAGAAGTGGAGTTTTAAAACCAGGCATCAAATCCCACATTCTCTCCATTTAAGTAGAAAGTGGTGATTGCCTGGCAACAACCATTCACCAGCTCTCCTTTCTTCCAGAACCCTGATTTTGTCATGATGTACCCCCTCCTCTGTGCTGTCACCCTAGGGATGGCAGAGCCAAAGACAGAACAAGCCTGGGCCCCTGACGACTGGAGAGCAGTGACATCCTGCCAGACCAGTTGAACGTTTTTGCTTCCTTTCATTTATTTTTTCCTTTATTTTAGTTTAGAAAACAACTCTTAGGCTAAGTGGTTCGAGAACCGTTAAGGTTCTTGAATGAAGAAGGAAAGGCAGTTGGAAGGCACACTTTCCATTGCCTCCCAAACATACATAGCAAGTGTTACAGAACCCAAATCCGAACTATAACATATGCTGCATGGCCTCCAACAGGGCTGGTCGACACAGCCTGCAGAGGAACGTCAAGCAGAAGGGCCTGTACGTGCAAAAGGGCTGCAATAGGCAGTGTGATAGCAGCATTCCAGGGAGCCTGAGCCATTCCACGAGAGCACTGTGGGACCAGCCTGTGCTTCCCCACCACCTGCCCCCCCCACCCCCTGACTCATTTGCCCTGTGAAGCTCTTGGGTCCCTGCCACACAGAAGCTCAAACAGCTCTGCACCTTCCACTTTCCCCTGCTCAGCACTCCCTCTCAGTCCAAGCAGTTCGTCCCAAAGTGGAAATCCAGAGCCACCACACTGTTACATCCCCACAAACTAAGAAGGTCCCTGCTCCCAACCTGTGTAGGAAGTTCTGTCACTGTCAAGGAGCTGTCATGCCCTCCTCACTGCTTTGCTGCTAACATTCTTGTCACCCAGCTCCTGTGCCTTCAATGGCCCTGCCTCTCCCCATTCAGCAGCCCATCCTCTGCACTCTGCTAGCGCCCTCCTGATGGCAGGTCAGGGAGGAGGATGTCAAATTGCCCAGAGCTGTGGCTGCAGACACAAAGCCTTCTCTTTTCAGATCCTGGGATCCTTTATTCCTTCTTTTTTGTCTCCTGGGAGTTTTCTATAACCTTCAAAGCTGTGCTCTGACACTGGCCTTTGGGTGCAGCCTGTGGTGTCCCTGGCATCAGCAAAGGCCTTGACACAGAGCAGACTTCAGCGAGCAGCTTGGATAAAACCCCAGAGGCTTGGAGCTACGGGAAGAGTGGGTTAGCCCAGGTTTCATGAGGATGTTTGGTCCTACTTTAGTTTCTGTTCCAAATGTGGGAACAAACATGCTCCTTAAAACACTTGAGATCACATGGGTTGTGTTGACTGGCATTTATGTCAAAGCCAAAGCCTTAAGCTAATTTGGGACTGACAGGACTCTTGCTAATCCCTTATATAAATATGGGATCTGCTCCTTGACCTTCCAGGTCAGGATCTTGGGTGGGACACCTGTAGCCTTCGTTTGCCTCTGAATTTTCTGGAATAAAGTTGCTTTTTTCTCTCATTTCAAGGTCCTGCGAGAGAGAACCAATAACAAAGACCATGTCTGGAAGCAATTTGGGTTGGGGGAGGGGTGACTTGAGGCTTGTCGAGTCCTTTTCTCTTTGTTCAGACTAGGCAGGGGAGCCACAGCTGCCCACTCAGGGCTGTTTTGTATAATTGCCCCAGAAATCTAACTTCTAGAAAAACAATTGGCTTGCGGAGCATTCCAAACTCATTAAATAGATAGATGATCAGAATCTGAAATGACTATTGTTCACTAAGGAAATCTTTCAAGAGGGACCATACTACCAAGACAGCTGAATGCCAGCCCCTGAGCCTCTAGTGAGGAGTAGAAGGAATCAAGGCCCCTATGATTGTGTATGAGACCAGAAGCCACATCAGGCTCCAGCATGACTGGCAACTGTCACTCATGTTCTTCAATTCCCGCAGCTCCTGCCTTTAATTGTCTGTTGAAATTGAAGTTGGTGCTGGGCACATTGTCCAGCCTCACCACCACCCACAATGCAAACAGATGCTGAGTGAACAACAAACAGGAGCCCCAGAGTACCCCCATAATGACCAGATGGGGCACGCTTGCTGCTGTCACCCACAGAGTACCAGCAGCCTATTTAGACTTTTACATGAGAAATGAACTTCCATTTTGTTCAAGCTGCTGTTGTTTGTTACCAACCTGGGTTCTTGGACTCTTTAACCGATAGAAATTAATAAGAGGCCAGATGAGAAATTCAGGCAAGGCTTTATTGGGACACATGATGCATCACAAGGGAGTGAAAACAAGTAACAGGTGCTCTTTCTGGCTCCCCGAGGTTGGGAGGCAGGGGGGCAAGCTGGTCCCTTAAGTGGAGTGAGGGTAGGGGTGGATCGGTGGGTCGGGCTGGAGGGGTGGCTTAGGTGGTGTGCCCACCCACTTGCTGGTGCTGTGTGCAGGGGGCATGCGCAGTACTCTGCTTTTGCTTCCAGCACCCCAGAAGTGGCGGTTGGCAAGGGGTCAGGAGGGTGGGAGAGGGTTGGAGTGGGAGTTTGGGATTAGCAGATGCAAACTGGTATATACAGAATGGATAAACAGCAAGATCCTACTGTATAGCCCAGGGAACTATATTCAATATCCTGAGATAAGCCATAATGGAAAAGAATATGAAAAAGAATGTATATATATGTATAAATGAGTCACTTTGCTGTACAGCAGTAATTAACACAACATTGTAATTCAACTATGCTTCAATAAAAATAAATTTTAAAAATAGATTCAAAGAAACAAAGAAGCGGCAGTTGGGTTTTGGCCTTTTTGTATCTTGTTGTTCATAATTTGCTGTGACTGCCCATGCCTGCAGTTATTTTTAGTGCCTCATAGTTTCTTTGTACTCTTGCTCCAGGAGGAGAGGAGGAGATGCTTGTCCAGGTGCAAGCACTGCAGTAAAGGGTCCCAGGTCCCAGGTTCCAGCCTGCCTCTGTTTTGCCTCTGTGGGTAAACCCCAAATTCTAGTATTGTATATTTGATAGTTGCTAATAGAGTAGATCTTAAAAGTCCTCATCACAAGAAAAAAAATAGTAACTATATAGGTGATGAATGTTCACTAAATTTATTGTGGTAATCCCCATTTTATTGCACAAAATGTATATGTATAGAAAATCATTATGTTGTACACCTTAAACTTATACAATGTTATATGTCAATTATATCTCAATAAAACTGGAGGGGGGAAAAGTTCTGGCAAGGCTAGAATGAAGCAGCAGAATTCAGTACAAAGTGCTAGCAGTTCAGCAGGTGTCCTGGGAGCCAGAAGGGAAGGCCCCAAGTGGCTTTCTCTCCACATCACTTGGCGTGGAGCACTTCCCTGCTCCTCTAAGCCTGTCTGCTCCATGGTCTTCCCACAATTCAGCTTCCTCTGCTCCCCCAAATCTTCACCTTGGAAATATATTTAATTGGCCCTATCTGACCTTCAACCTTGTGTGATCTTGCAGGTCCACAACCAAAACCAACTAGCTACAGACTCTTGGTTCAAATTCTCAGTAGAGAGAAATGGTCTCTGGCCAGCCAGTGAATTCACTGCTTTTGAGATAAGTACTGCTTCAGTCACTTCTGGGGTGGTAGGAAAACCTGCTCACTGGGGGTCATCTGGGGGAGCAGTTTCTCTGGGAACTAAATGACACGTCTCCCTGAGGAGAGAGAAGGGATAGGCAACTCTAGTGAAGACAGCTTCACACAGATCTCACTGGCTCCTTGGCTTTCTTTCTTTTCTGTGGTAGCCCAAATCTCTTCCTGTGTGAACATCTCCTTTGAAAGCGATGCTATGGTCGGGTGGGCTGGGTGGGGTGAGCCGGAGAGGATAGATGACCAGGATAGGGAAGTGCTGGTGATATGGGGCTGGGGGAAATGAAGCCTAATGCCCAAGATCAAAGCTAGAGAAATAAGATCCACTGCCAAGTCCAAAGGTCAGGGGCAGTGTGGAAAATCAGACACAGAGCCAAAGTCAGGAGCCTGCAGATCTGGAAAAATGGAAACTGGCCAGGAACAAGACCAGACCCGGCATGATGGCTGCTGAGAATGAGTGGGCAGCAAGTCTAGCTTCACTGGCTCTCAACCTAGGCTCACACACAGAAGAGTCACAATGAAGACAGGGCCTGCTGGGTTTAAGTCATATTACCAAGGGAGAAGAGGAGAAACGAGGGTTTCTTAACCCAGGTCCAAAACCCCCCTATGTGGTACACAAGAATGTGTGCATTTGTGCGTTTTCTGAGATTGTTAAAGGGAACAGCGCCCCCAAAAGGGTTATTTTGAGGTTTGAATCTGATCATCCAGCAAGGACGATCACTGCGGGCTCTCCCAGTCTCGGCAAATGCCCCGAGCAGCTGCGGGTCTCGGCCACGCTCCAAAGGGATAGAATTCCTCTTGCCACGGGTGCCCCAAGGGCTCACAGCAGCGCTGCTGCCATCTGATTCCTCGGGGGAGCGCCTAGCCCCGGGCGTGAAAGAGGATGAGCTTAGTTAACAGTGGAGGATGGGGGGCTTCCCTGGTGGCGCAGTGGTTGAGAATCTGCCTGCCAATGCAGGAGACACGGGTTCGAGCCCCGGTCTGGGAAGATCCCACATGCCGCGGAGCAACTAGGCCCGTGAGCCACAACTACTGAGCCTGCGCGTCTGGTGCCCCGCAACAAGAGAGGCCGCGATAGTGAAAGGCCCGCGCACCGCGATGAAGAGTGGCCCCCGCTTGCCGCAACTAGAGAAAGCCCTCGCACGCAACGAAGACCCAACACGGCCAAAAATTAATTAATTAATTAATTAAAAATCCTTCCCTCTACTTAAAAAAAAAAAAAAAAACAGTGGAGGATGGACAGACGGGCAGAGGGACAGATTAAAACAGGGGGAGTGTGATTTGTGCCCCTCTGAGGAACTGCAGGCCCAGCTCAAATGGGGACACCGACTGGATCAAAGATTGACATGAGGTTTGCCCGCTTCTTCAAAATCCGTCCGGTTCATCCTACTGGGAAAACAAACGTATCCGTGCCGCTCTATTTCGGGGTACGGATGGAGTTCCCGGAAGGGGTACAGCGCCTGGACAGGCCCTACGGCCTTTGTCCAACCTCCCTCAGGGCCTCCGAACCGCGAGCGCCCCCAAGAGCCAGGACTTGGACAAAGCAAGAGGGCTCTCCGCCCCTCTCCCACGTCCATCGCCCCGCCCCTCCGGGGGACCGCGGCGCGCCGGCGTGACGTGGCGCGCGTGTTGACGTCGGCACGAGCTAAGCCCGGAAGAGGCGCGGACCGCGAAAGGAGCTGTGCTCAGCGGCTCGCACACCTCTGTGTGTATGGCGCTGTGGCGCGGCTCCGCGTACGCCGGCTTCCTGGCGCTAGCGGTGGGCTGCGTCTTCCTGCTGGAGCCGCAGCTGCCGGGGTCGGCGCTGCGCTCGCTGTGGAGCTCGCTGCAGCTGGGGCCTGCGCCCGCGCCCGCACCCCCAGGACCCGGCTCCCCTGAAGGCCGGTTGTCTGCTGCCTGGGACGCGCTCATCGTGCGGCCTGCCCGGCGTTGGCGCCGCGTGGCTGTGGGGTGAGTGCCTGCGGAGCCTGCCTCTCTGGACCTCTCCAGGAGGTGCGGGCGCTCCGGGCCTCCGAGGGCCGCCTTGGCGGAGGTCAGCCGGCTTGGGAGCTGGGAGGTAGAGCCGGCGCGGAAACGGGTTCCCAGAGGTCCCCGGGAGGCCCTTCGGCACTGGTGTCCACGCTGCCTCCTTGGCGAGAAGCGTCGGACGTCTGGGACGAGCCCCGTTCGTCACTGCTGCAGGGACTCACCAGACTGCTTTTTCCTGTCGGCTGGCCCCTGCGCCCTTCTCGTCTCGGTAGGACCAGCCCCCTTCTCTCATCTCCATAGAACCAGCCGAATAGCCTCTTGCAAATCCCGCTCAGCCTGACTCCTTATAATTCGAGCCTCCTCCATTCCAAGCCCTCCTTCTCTGGCAGCTGCTCTTTGGTAGTCAGCAATGGTTGGTCTTAGCACTTTGGCGGCACCCTCTTGCTTCTGAACTACTTGAAGGTGTGGTCGCTGCCATTAGCTACCGAGTTTATTTCTTCACGCCTTGTTTCTGCTTCCTTAAATGCCGTAGTCTGGAGACCACCATTCTACTGAAACTTCTCTCTCAAAGCTCACCGGAACCGTGTTGATTTTCACATTCAACTGCTTCTTTTAACCTTCTCTGTCGACTGTTTGCAGCCTTCCACGCGTTAAGCACACCGTTCTCCTTGAAACTCTTTTCTTCCCCTGATTTCAGTGACACTGCATATTTAGGGTTCTCCCAAGTCACAGAGCCTCCTTTCTTTGTATTCCCCTCCCGCGTGTAAGTAATTATTCCCTTTACACGAATTTTAGTTCTTGTCTCAGTTCGACTTTAATATCTTGCCCTCACCACAAAAACAGGCCTTCTACTGCTCTAGTTCCTGTGAGTATTGGGACCAGAAAGGTTAAGGTAAAGCAGAGTTATCCTGAAGATTCAATTAAATAATCCATGTTATTTAGCATAGTGTCTGCTTTAACGAGCAGACACCTAACGTTAGCTACTATTTTTTTATATCAGCATATTTATCGTTTCTTCAGATGTATCCTCTTTTACCTCTTCTTTCAAGTTCAGGGCCTTTCACCTGCATCCTTTTCAGCTTCTTAATTGTCCTCCCTGGTTTTGTGAGCATTCATTCAACAAATATTTGTCAGCTGCATGGTATGTGTCAGGTCTGTGCTAGGTTCTGAGGATACAGGGATGAATGAGGCAAGGTCCCAGCCTCGTTTGTTGGAAACAAATATATTCGTTATTGTGTTAGTCTGCTCGGGCTACCGTAACAGGATACCACAGACTGGGTAGCTTAAACAGCAGACATTTATTTTCTCACAGTGCTAGAGGCTGATAGCCCGAGAGCGAGTCCTCTCTTAAGGACTTGCAGATGGCTGGCTGCCTTCTCGCTGTGTACTCATTAGACCTTTGCTCCATTCATGAGCACTTCTGGTGTCTCTTCCTCTTTTTAAACAGACACTAGTCCTGTTGGATAATGGCCTCATTTAACCTCAGTTAACCTCCTTAAATAGTTCCTACCTCCAAATACAGTCCGATCTGTGGTTAGGGCTTCAATATGAATGGGGGGCGGGGGGCGGTGAGGTGACACAATGCTGTTTGTAATGATTACGAAAAGTGCTTTGCTGAACTAGTGGTGGAAACAAGGTAGCCTTGTGTCCCAAAGAAGAATTACTGATTTTTCCCAGGATGGGGTTTCAGGAAAAGCTCCATCTGAGAAGGTGACAATCCATTTACTATTGCTACATCATAAATCACCCCAGAACTTAGTAGCTTAAAACAATGGTCATTTTATTCTCATGATTCTGAGGTTTGATTGGGTTCGGCTAGGCAATTCTCATTTGGGGTTTTGTGCAGTTTCAGGCAGATGATGGCTGAGACTGGGATCATCTCAAGGGTTGATTGTTGTTGTCGGCTACAGCCTCAGCTGTGGTTTCACCTGAACACCTACAGGTGGTTTCTCTATTTAGCTGTTTAGCTTTTTCACAGCAGGGTGACTGGGTTAGGGGAGGGAATTCCCTAAGAGGACCAGGCAGAAGCATTAATGCCTTTTGTGACCTAATCTTAGAAGCACATAGTGTTGCTTCTATCATAGTCTCAGGTCCAAATGGTTTTAAGGGGAGGGGACATAGAACACACCTGGATGGGGGGAATGTGAGCGGCACATTGTAAAAAGAACATGTGGGATGGGACATCTTGTGGCCATCTTGGAAAACATATTCTGCTACAGTGACTTGCAAGGGCCAGGCCCTGGAGAAGAAATGGAATTTCTCCACAAAAAGATGGGAGAATAAGCCCATCTAGGCAGAGAGGACCAAATGTGAAAAGGTATTTGGCTTGTTTGTGAACAGCAAGTTGGCCCTGTATTTAGGGCAAGGACCTTATGGTAGAGGGATGTCAAGCGATGATGCTGAAAGGAGCCTTTTGTATCAGGGTAGGTGATGGGAAAGCCATAAAGGCTTATAAGCAGGTAAATGATGCTAAGTTCTTTGCAGAGACTAACCAGTGGAATGTGAATTTGAGCTGTGGTTGTAACCTGTTTGACTGCTTCACGCTATTTTTGTGGGTAACAGACATCCATTGTTACCAGCATTTCTCATTACCCAGATTTTCAGCCTAAAGATGGGAATGTACAAGGAGTAGGTGGGTGCAGTACTGGTACCAGAATCTCATTTGGCAGGTGTGTGTGTGTTGTAGTTTGATCTTTCAGGAGAATACACACACACACACAAACACACACACACACATATTCACTCTCTTTCACATACTCAGTCAAGACACACAATTTGATATGACTCATAGAAAGGAAAGTCTTGAGACTCTGACGCTAGTTAAGAGTCCATAGAGCTTTTTCTTGTTTGGCAATGGTTTTCAACAGGTGAGATTTGAGAAGAGTTTGGGTGTTGTACAGTAAATAGAGACATCAAAAATGACAGGATCTTAATACTGGGGATCTTACAACAACCTTATGCAGGCAGATACAGAGATTGTCATCCAGCTTTCACAGGGAGTAAACTGGGGCTTGGAAATACTGATTTGCCCAGGATCACACAACTGTCGAATGCCCGAGGTGCAGCCTAAACCCATTCCTGGCTCCACATTCGTGCCACGTTGTTGCCACGAAGAGATTAAGAAAAAGGAACAAGTTTGTGGTGGAAGGTAACCATTTTGATTTCAGAGGAGGGGAAATGTACATTCCTGTGGAATTTTAGAGGAAGCTGGGCCCTCAGCTGCTGACAGCCAGAGGCTGTAGTTGAGGAGCAGGGTTGCAGACCTTGGAGACTCCAGCACTTAGGCTGGGGCCAGAGACTGGACCATATCACCCAGGAAGAGAAAGAAGGGAAGGTAAATGGCAAGGGTGGGATTCGGGGAGTCCCTGCCATCCATGTAAGGGGCAGGTGGGAAGGGACCAGGGAAATAAATGATAGGAGAGGTTTCAAGAAGATGGTCAATGGCGAGCCCACTGCCACATCTTTATAAAGCATGTGCTCCCTCCCCTGCTTCAGAGTCGGGCCCTGGTCCTAAGGTTCATTGGGTGAATGATGAACCCCTCATCCTAGCATTCATTCTCCCTTTCCTGGCTTCACCCTGACCTTTGAAAGCTGTCTAGCTCTTCTCCCCTGTTGAAACTCTCCTAACTGGATCAGCATTCCTGTTGTGTCCAGACACAAGGTTAATCCCTTTGTCTACATCTTTGCTTGTGTACGCTCCCTGTGGGTTTCAGTATCAGATAAATCTGGGTTTGAATTTAGGCTTCTCCAGTCATGGCCTTTGGAATGTTAGTTGACCCCCAGCCTCACTTTTCTCAGCTGCAAGCAGTGATGACTACTTCCCTATCTTAGAACGTTTTGCGGATTGGCGTGGTCTGTCTGAAAATGCCTGCCTTCTTTCTCTGTCCAGAGCACCATCCAGGGTGTGGCCCAAGGACCACTGTTCCTGCGTCTTGAATTTCTCTTCTCTACGGTTCTGTATCTTACAGCGATTATGATTAACTCTCATAATATCTCAGGTAGAGTGTGAAAGCTAGAAAGAACCTTAGGAAACGATTTACAGACAGTAAAACAGAAGAGAGGTGGTAAGGACCACCATCCTTGTCTTTAAGGAATTTATGATCCAGAAGAAACTGTCCCTCATTCCCACCCCACCCCCAAGTCTCTGATACTATGCCTGGCAGCCCTGGCTCCCAGCATCCTCTCTGCTAGCACAGCCACTTGTTCAGGCATTCAGCATCTGTTGCCTCACTTTATCTTCCAGTTGTTTCATCTGTGTCTGTGTTTTCTCAAAACTCACATTGTAATCTTTTATACATTTCTTATTGAGCTGTGAAATTCTGCCTAAGTGTCAAATGAGCATAATTTTGTCTTCTGGTTTTTTTTACCTCCCCCCCCCCCGCCCTTTAATTTTCCCCGATAAGAAAGCACCTTAGGTAACGTGCTTGTTTACATTTTAGTATGCTGTTGAAGTGCAGAGAAAGATTCTTGTTCTGGTTGAAGTATTATAAAATATAACTAGAAAGCACACCTAAGCGTACTCTGTTTACTATCTGGCACATAGTAGTGTTCAGTGATTTTTTTACTTTAAAAAGCTACCAAGTAAATTTTTTCCTCTCTAAGATTCTTTCCTTTAGTATTCATGACATGATTAGGTGGGGGATAGAAAATGTTCCTATGATAGTTACATTGTTTTAACTCAAAATTTGTTCAGTTGGGTTTTGTGTTGTGCTGCAAAATGTGCTGAACATTGTTCCTTTCAGTTTTGTTTTCCTGTAAGTGCAGCTTCCTCCATTCTCACCTTTAAAGAATCAAACTCTATTTAAAGTCTCAGCACAACTAGGTACGGAGGTGATGTGTTTATTGAAGTTGATTTTGAAGTCGTTATTTCCAAATATGGGCATATCCCTCAGTATCTGAACTTTTGCTGTCCAGACTCAGGACCCAAATCCATTTGGATACATTTTCTAGGTAGGACTGCTTGGTGGGAATGGGTGTCTCACGCTATCCAAACTCTCACTGTCTGAACGTTGGGAGCCTATTGGAGTCTGAGAGCCAGGGATGCCTGTATTCCTGTTAAGATTCTACCCTTCAGACATCTAACGTTGCATCCAGTAGAAATAAAGGACACTTCGTGTGAGGTGGGGTTGAGACCAGTTTACAAGGTGTGTTGGTTCATTATTATGTGAGGCAGTGAAAGGATTATGTTTTAAATGTATCATTAAGAACCTGCCACATGCATGTCAACGTGTTTTATGTGCTGAAAAGTATACTCACTTTTAGATTATGCTTTTCCAGTTGAACAGAGTAATTATATGTGTGTTTGACTTTAAAGGAATAAAAACATTTGAGTATTTAAATGCTGTGCGGTAGGCAAAAACCTTTTCAAAAACATGGGATTCATAGGGGAAGAATTAATAAAAGAATCTTTATGATGAGTATGCAATCAGTTTTGCGTCGTGAGGACGGATGTGTTTCTTCCTTGCCCTTGTAAACCTTCCTTGAGTGATGTAAATAATATCTAGCCCACGTCAGAACCTTTTAAAAATTGTTATTAGGTTCTAAGAGTAATGTATGCTTGTAAAAATTAGAAATATATCTGATGAAAAAGAAAATTCCTCTCCCTTACCACCATCTCGTTCCTCATCTTAGAGTTGGCCACCATTAATGATTTGATCAACAGATTTTTAAAGGAGACTGGAAGGGAAACACTGTAGTTATATATTATACACTAAAATCCAATCCATCGGGCCTTCTTTAGTGATGAGTTTACCTTCTGGTTTCAAAGCTACTCGGAATTAACCTGGAAGCACAGCCTTGTCACCAGAAGCTGTTTCAGTTAGTCATCCAGCCCCACTGGCAGGGATGGCAGAGGCAGGAATAAAGGTGCCTGTGGTGGGGCAGGAAGACCTCATTTAGCTACCCAAAGTGTTTGGAACTTCTCTCTTTTTTTTTTTTTAAATATTTTAAATTTATTTATTTATTTATTTATTTATTTTTGGTGGTGTTGGGTCTTCGTTTCTGTGCGAGGGCGTTCTCTAGTTACGGCAAGTGGGGGCCACTCTTCATCATGGTGCGCGGGCCTCTCACTATCGTGGCCTCTCTTGCTGCGGAGCACAGGCTCCAGACACGCAGGCTCAGTAATTGTGGCTCACGGGCCCAGCTGCTCCGCGGCATGTGGGATCCTCCCAGACCAGGGCTCGAACCCGTGTCCCCTGCATTAGCAGGCAGTTTCTCAACCACTGCGCCACCAGGGAAGCCCTGGAACTTCTCTTTTAAGGGATGACTTTTAGCAAAGAAACACTGAAAATGTAAGCCAGAACTTTTCCATGCACACACAGGAGGGGCCATGCCAGACAGCCTTATATGTACTTTATAATTTCTGTAGCACCAACCAAGTGATGTCGCACTGGCTTCTTATCAGCCTTTAAAGTTCATGGGTGGGTCCAGTGAACACCTGCCAAGTGATGATTTGTTACAGGCTGCAGGTGCACTTCAGTCTTTAAGGCACCACTCAGCTCTAAGAATTTCAACTGGGAGTATTTAGACATTTAGGTATTTAGTGTATTTTACCACCATCCTAATATATCTTTCGGGGGAAGGTGGATTTTGACCAAAACTTTTATTTTGCTTACTCTGCAGCAAGCAGTGTTCCTAAGCATTTATTAACTTAATCTTCACAACAGCTCTATGAGTTAAATACTCATATTACACCATTTTATAGATGAGGAAACTGAGACAAAGAGAAATTAAAAGTGACTTGCCCACATCACACAGCCAAGGTGAATCCAGACAGTTTGGTTCTGCCACCATTTTCTCAAAAATGCTAAATTTGTGTTATCATGATACTTTGTTCTGAAATGCTGAGCACCTGTCTTCTCTCTTTGTAACTAGTGTAAAAGTTTGCCAAACTGTTGCCAAGAGTCCTGTGTTCTGATCCTAAGACATACATCCAGATAAAGTAATCCTCCTTCTGCCATATGCTATTTACTTTCCAATTCAGGTTTCAAATCCACTTCATCTGTTTTTTTGTTTGAATACAGGCCTCTGAAACATTTCCCTGTTGTTAAATGCAAAGTAGTTGCCCCAGTGCTTCTGTTTCTTTCACACTGTCTCTTTCTTCCTTCCTTCCAGAGTCAATGCATGTGTGGATGTAGTGCTGTCAGGGGTGAAGCTCTTGCAGGCACTTGGCCTGAATCCTGGGAATGGGAAAGATCACACTGAGCTGCATTCGAGGAATGATCTAGAAGAAGCCTTCGTTCACTTCATGGGGAAGGGAGCAGCTGCTGAACGCTTCTTCAGTGATAAGGAAACTTTCCATAACATCGCCCAGATTGCATCAGAGTTCCCAGGAGCCCAGGTCTGTTTGCCAGTGGTAAATTAAGTTAGGGTGGGGAAAGACAGCTTGTTTGTGTGGTTTCTAAAAGCAACCAAGCAACTTTTTTCTCCAGTTTGCCCTAAGAGGGTAATTGTTAGGAATCCAGTTCTACAATGTTTTTCTCTTTTTCGAAAACTGTATCTGACCTTCCTTTAACTCTGCTGTTTCTAGTCAGTTCAATTCAGCCAGCGTTTATGAAGCATATTTACTGAAATTTTGGTTCTGGGTTATCCATTAAATTGCTCTTTTTTCGTGTTATTCAGGTTTACGGTAGGAAAGATATCTACTCCAAACTTGTTTGGGTGTCGCTTGGCTGATAACTTGCAGTAATCTTAATATGGCTGAGTCCTTCCTAAGCAAAACAAGGCCAAACCCACAGAGAAAGAGTTCTAGCCTTTGCCTGGGAACGAGGGAGCTGGGTCCTTACCTCTGCTCTGCTGGTCCAGAGCAAGTTTTCTCATCCTCAGCACTGTTGATGTTTAGGGCTAGAGAATTCTCCCTTGTGGGGTTTGTCCTGCACATTTTTAGGTGTTTAGCAGCATCTCTGGCCTCCACCCAGTAGATGACAGTCTCACTCCTCCTCTTCCCCAGTTGTGACAGTTAAAAATGTCTCCTGACATGGTCAAATGTTTCCAGGGTCAGGGAGAGGAGGGATGCAAAATCACCCTGGCTGAGAACCACTGGCCTAGTTCGGTGGCTCTCCGACCTGAGTGTGCATCAGAATCACTTGGAGGGATATTGAAACACAGATTCCTGGGCCGCACTTCCAGAGTTCTGATTCAGTGTCTGTGGGGTGGACCCAAGAATTTACCCTTCCAGCTAGTTTCCTAGTTGTGTTGATGCTGTGGTTCTGAACACCTTGTTCTGAGAGCCATTGTTCTACAGGGTAGAGCCTCTCAGAGATAGAACTTAGAGCTCCCCAAGCCCACCTGGTGATCATAAACAAAGCCCTGGGGCCTGCATGGTCCAGACACTTCCTCAAGGCTCGCACACCTGCTGCTGCACCTGCCCTCACACCTCTTACCGGCAAGTTTTGGTTGGTTGTTTGTTTAAGCATCTCTCCACCCCACCGCGTCTCACGCCCAAATTTTCTTACCTAAAATCTTCCGTTGGCCCATCACCCCAGTCTGGGTGTACTTCTCACAGGGGGAGCTCTTAATGCCATTTTTGATTGGTACCTTTCATAGACCATTCTTTATGACCACTTATTTTGATAACTATTAAGATTTTAAAGTTTTTTTTCCCTTTGAAGCCACCCATTTGAACATTAGAAATGGGCATGGGCATTACCCAGCTGAGTTTCTAAAGAAAACAGCAAGCTATTAAAACTTCAGTTACAATCATTTTGACAGCTGAGTTTGGTAGTGAGAGTCTGATCTTTTTTTTTTTTTTTTTTTTTCCTTTCTGTCTGCACAGCGCAGCTTGGGGGATCTCAGTGTTCCCCAACCGAATCCTAACCACTAGACCACCAGGGAACTCCCAAGATTCTTATCTTTTATGAAAGAATATTGATAGTTCTAAAAAGATGGCAAGTCTACTGCTTAAAAGTCTTTGAGACTGTAGTATTTAAACCACCAATTTGCTTTCTATTCTAGTTTCTTCTGCCTTTTGTTTCATAATGCAAACATTTTTTTCTACAGAAATTTTATCTAGCTTTTACATCATCTAAATTATTTCTTAACATTGTAAAACCTAAAATGTGTTATTTATCTTCCACTAGTGTGACACTTCATTTGGTGCCTTGTCAAACTCCCTTAAACTATAAGGCAGATTGACTGATAAACAGCAGTTAATAGTAACTATTATATGAAAACTCTAAAATCCACTTCATGGAATCTTAATGTTTCACCCAAGATTTTTAGTAAATTCTTCTAGCCACCATAGTAAATAAAAAATTAAGGTTAACATGTTAAAAGGCCAAATTTCAGCCTGTATATCATAGGAAGTTTTAAATTTTTCTATAGTAAGCCATTACTGTCCCGCCTGAATCCAGTGATCGGTCAGCACAAACCTTGGTTGGGCTGAAAGTGATGTCTAGCATGCAGAGTTGAGTTACTTATTCTGTGCCTCTGCGTGGGACTGGGGACTAGGAAGGTGAGGTGGTAGCATTCCTCCCAGGCAAGGCTGTGGATGAGATTTCTCAACTTTCATAATAGAGCATCCACTGTATCTCCTACTTGTCAGGTTTCCAAAACACATGAATCCGTCCTCAGCACAATGGAATACTAGCCTTGAATTATCTGCTCTCCTGCTCTAGGTCCTCAGCTGAGAGGTGTGGTGTTTAGGAGAAAACATTGTCCTCTATTAGAGTCTGTTACCTTTAGAATTTACTCCCAGGAAAGCTCTTATGTTTCCTGATGCATCAGTGTGTTTCTTCCTTTCTCAAAATCTAGCAACAAACGTTTACTGAGCACTTATTGTAAGAAGACAGTCCTTGCCCTGAAAGAGCTAGACATGCCCCCAGATGACATTAGCCCAAGCGGACAAGGACTGTAATGGAGGTTTGTTCTGAGTATAGGAGTGGCGAGTAGCAAGGGATCTGTAATCCTGTCTGGAAGGGGGGTTGTGGAGGCGGAGGTGGCCATGGGAAAAGGGAGACAAGGCATTGCAGAAGAGGTGATGCTGCAGCTGATACTTGAAAAGTGATCAGGGACTTACCAATGAATGAGAATGGGGAGGCATCCTAGTCAAAGAAAGCAACATGTGCCAAAGGCACAGAGACAGGGAGGAAGGCAGACTTGGAGAGCTGCAGGCGTGGTACGGAAGGGAGGGCGGGAGATGCAAGTAGAAAGGAAAGCAGGGGACAGATAAAGAAAGGCGTGTGTGTCTCACTTAAGAGTTGGATTTTAAAACTGATTCGGAAAGACACATGCACCCCAATGTTCATAGCAGCATTATTTACAATGGCCAAGATAAGGAAGCAACCTTAGTGTCCATCAGTAGATGAACAGATGAAGATACAGTGTGTGTGTGAGTGTGAGAGAGATGGAATATTACTCAGCCATAAAAAAGAATGCAGTTTTGCCATTTGCAGAAACATGAATGGACTTGGAGGGTATTATGCTAAATGAAATAAAGTCAGACAGAGAAAGACAAATACTGTATGATATCACTTATATGTGGAATCAAAAAATACAACAAACTAGTGAATATAACAAAAAAAACAGACTCACAGATAAAGACAACAAACTAGTGGTTACCAGTGGGGAGAGGGAAATGGGGAAGGGGCAGTAAAGGGGTAAGGGATTCATAGGTACAAACTATTAGGTATAAAATAAGCTGCAAGGATATATTGTACAACATGGGGAATATAGAAATTTTTTTTTTTTTTTTCTAAAGTTGGGATATTGAAAGCCACAAAGTTGCTAAGCGTTATAACAGGATCCTTAGGATAGGGTATATTTGCTAGGCTTCCAATGATGGATGTCTTATTTCTCTTTATTTTATTTTATTTTATTTTATTTTATTTTATTTTATTTATTTTTATGGCTGTGTTGGGTCTTCGTTTCTCTGCAAGGGCTTTCTCTAGTTGTGGCAAGCGGGGGCCACCCTTCATCGCAATGCGCGGGCCTCTCACTATCGCGGCCTCTCTTGTTGCGGAGCACAGGCTCCAGACGCGCAGGCTCAGTAATTGTGGCTCACGGGCCCAGCTGCTCCGCGGCATGTGGGATCCTCCCAGACCAGAGCTCGAACCCGTGTCCCCTGCATTGGCAGGCAGACTCTCAACCACTGCGCCACCAGGGAAGCCCTAGAAAATGTTTTATAATAACTATAAATGGGGTATAACTTCCAAAAATTGTGAACCACTATGTTGTACACTTGTAATTTAAAAAATATTATATATCAACTATGCTTTGATTAAAAAAAATTGAGTTGGATTTTAGTTCACTGTAGTATTTATTGATTGATTTTCAGGAGGAGACTGTCATAGTCATATACTCATTTTAGAAGGGTTGCAGTGCTGAAGATAAGCTCTATCCATGCTTGTCATATTTCCTTTTGTTTCCTTATCTGTTCCAGTTGCCTGGAAGCTCAAGGCCAAATTTGATCTACAGTTAAGGCAATTATACTAATTTCCAAGCGTAGCAATTTGTTTTTTCCACCTTTCCTTATAACTCATTGTCTATTAACCTATGGGGTTAATGTTTTTATTAACCTCATCTGTGTGTACTTACAAAGTCACCATGAATTTTTTTTGGAAAAAAATGGACTGTAAATTAATTCAATAAATCAAAACATTATTAAGCTTGGGTAACATAGTTATGCTAAAATACTGTCTAATAACCTTGAACTGTCTTATAGCACTACGTAGGAGGAAATGCAGCTTTAATTGGACAGAAATTTGCAGCCAACGCAGATTTAAAGGTAAGTCAAATTCCCAGATTAAAACCTGTGTCCTTCACTAGTGTTTAAGTAATTTTAGGAGTAAGAATGAGTCTCTGTCTGTTCCTTGATTCAGCTTGTGCCAGACCCTGGGGCTCTTGTTAGGAATATACTAGTGGAAGGAGAGGAGTGGTAGCTAATGCTTTCTGAGTGCTTACTGTGTGCCTGACGTTGTTTCTAGTGTTTGATGTGGATTACCTCATTTAATCCCTGCAACAACCTGTAAGGCTAGTTGGTACTCGTGCTGGTACTGCTATTGTCTTGCTTTCCACATGAAGCTTGAGGCATAGGGAAGTTCATAGCTAATAAGAAATAGAACAGGGACTTCCCTGGTGGCGCAGTGGTTAAGAATCCGCCTGCCAATGCAGGGGACATGGGTTCAATCCCTGGTCTGGGAAGATCCCACATGCCACGGAGCAACTAAGCCCGTGCGCCACAACTACTGAGCCCGCATGCCACAACTAGTGAAGCCCACACGCCTAGAGCCTGTGCTCCGCAACAACAGAAGCCACCACGATGAGAAGCCCGCACACCGCAACGAAGAGTAGCCCCCGCTCACCGCAACTAGAGAGAGCCCGCGCGCAGCAACAAAGACCCAATGCAGCCAAAAATAAATTAATTAATTAATATTTAAAAAAAGAAAGAAAGAAAAGAAATAGAACAGTTCTAACCTAGGACCCCAGAGTCCATGTTCTTGAGTACCTTATCATGTAATGGTTAAGAGCACATGGGCTCTGGAGTCAGTGCCTGAGGCTGGGAATTGTACAGTGATGAGAGAAGACGTAATTGGCTGTTCTGTGAGCCTGGATCCAGAGTGTTGAAAAATGAAGGCCACTAGATGGGGGTCAGTAGGGACATGTCTTCAAGTCTTAAGCCATTTGGTTTAAGTAGAATTAAAAATTACTGCTATGTTCAAAATAACATCTGAGTAAGAAGTTCTTTTGCTACAAGTGGAATAGGTCTGAGGGGGAAAGACAGCAAGGAGGTTATTGCTGCTGTCTTGCTGTAAAATAATTGAGGTTTGGATAGGGTAGCCAGAAGAGGAGAAGCCTATCTAAAGCCTACTAAAATGGAATCACTTGATGCTAGATCGTATATGGGGACAAAGAAGATAGGTTTAACAAAGATGATTCTAGAGTAAGTGAACTTGAGAAGTGCAGAATAGACGTGGCTACTGACGACAGAGAAAGGAAACCATAAACAGTTCTCAGGGGCACAGAATCAGAAGCCCAGAGATGGGCCCCAAAATTCAGATAAATGTTCAACAGTTTGAGGGGAAAAAATTCATATGGAGCCACACTGTACACCGAGGGATGGATGGGCTTAGATGTGGAGAGCATATTAAAGTGTGAACATTCACATTTTAGTAAGAATTAAAGTTTTCATCAAATATTAGGGTGTGGGAAATTTTTTTAAAAATAGTCATTATCTTTATAGATAGTAATTAATTCCCAAACAGAGAAAATTAGAAATTACAGGGCTGACCTTCAGAAGTATTACCAGCTAATGGATGGAAGAGAAGAAAAGATCAGTCATAAACTAATTAGAGAGAACCCAGGCCCTTTCCATCAGAATCCTGGGCATTTGTATGGGTCCATAAAAGGCCGCTCTCTTGACCCTGAGAAGTAATTCTGGCCCTGGAAGTCCTGGGTTAGATTGACCTTTCAATATTGCCCTCGTCTGGGACCAGTATTTGCTGTTGGTCTCTGGAGAAGCTGGGCCTGAGACCAGCCCGACTGGAAAGCATTCTGATTTTTAAAAAAAGAAAAAAGGGCTTCCCTGGTGGCGCAGTGGTTGAGAGTCTGCCTGCCAATGCAGGGGACACGGGTTCGAGCCCTGGTCTGGGAAGATCCCACGTGCTGCGGAGCAACTGAGCCTGTGCGCCACAATTGCTGAGCCTGCGCGTCTGGAGCCTGTGCTCCGCAGCAAGAGAGGCCGCGATAGTGAGAGGCCTGCGCACCACGATGAAGAGTGGCCCCCGCTTGCCGCAACTAGAGAAAGCCCTGGCACAGAAACGAAGACCCAACACAGCCAAAAATAAAATTAATTTAAAAAAAAAAAAAAAAGTCTGGCCTTGGTAAAAGATTGAGGAAAGAAAAGGGATATCTCTTACTCAGTCCTCACAACAATCTGATGAAGTTAAGGTATTATCACTGTTTAAAAGATAGGCGATCCAGAGACGTTAAGTAATGTAAGAGATTAAGTAATGTGCATAGGCTCACCTAGCTAGTAAATGATGGAGCCAGGATACAAACACTAGGCTCTGCCATGACCTCACCACCCTATACTGCTCTCTCAGAGAGATTCAATTTAACTTGCTGAAATGCTTCTCGACATGGACCAAGTGATCATCTGAGAACGACCGCAGATTAAGGATTAGGTATTTTCCAAAGGCAATAATAATCGTTAACACTTGCGTAGTTCTTACTGTATGCCAGGCACTGTCTTAAGTGCTTTACATTAAATTAACTCATTTGATCCTCACAGTGCCCCATAAGGGAAGTCTATTATTATCCCCATTTTGTAGATAGAAAAAATGAGGCATGGAGAAGTTAAAACTGTTCAAGGTCACATACCTAGTAAGGAGTAGAGCTGGGATTTGAACCCAAGTAGTCCAGCTCCAGCGTCCATGCTCTTTACAGCCAAGCTATGTTGTCTCAGAAATAGACCCTGGTGAATATAGTAAAGGTAAATTCAGTGGAATGGTGAAATAGAAGCCAGATTGCAGAAGAGAACAGTGTCTTTATGGAATATATTTTGGAATGTAGCCAAGAATTAGAAGTAGATGTTGGATCTTGTCAAATGCTGCTTCTGCATCTTTTGAGACGATCGTGTGGTTTTTGTTTTTTACTTTGGTATATGGTTATTACATTGATTTTCAAATGTTAAACCAACCATGTATCCCCAGAATAAACCTCACTTGCTTCTGATGTATTACCCTTTTTATATATCGTTGGATTCAATTTACTAAAATTTTGTTTAAAATTTTTATATCAATTTCCCTGAGGGATATTGGTCTGTATTTTTCTCTTCTTGTATATCTGTCTGGTTTTAGTATCAGAGTAATACTGACCTTATAGAATGAATCGGGAAGTATTTCAGTTTTTTTAAAAAAGAGTTTGTGTAGAATTGGTATCACATCCTCCTTACATGTTTGTAGAGTTCACCAGTGAAGCCCTCTAGACCTGAAGTTTTTGATACGGGAAGGTTTTTAACAATTTCGATTTAATAGATAAAGAGAAATTCTGATTTTTTATTTCTTGAGTGAGCTTTGGTAGTTTTACCTTTCAAGAAATTTGTCCATTTCATCTAAGTTGTTGAATTTATTGGCATAAAGTTAGTCATAATGTTCCCTTATTCCTTTAAGATCTGTAGCATCTGTAGTGATGTTCTCTCTCTTTCCTGATACTGGTAATTTATGTCTTTTTCATTTTTTCTTTTCCTTGATAAGTTTGGCTATAGGTTTATCAATTTTATTGATCTTTTCAACAAACAATGAGCTTTCAGTTCTACTGATTTTTTTTTTTTCCTGTATTTTTCTCTTTTCTATTTCATTGGTTTCTGTTTGCTTTGAATTTAACTTTCTTTTTCTGGTTTATTAAGGTAGTAGCTGAGGTCACAGATTTGAGACCTTTGTTTTCTGGTAGAGGGTGTTTAGTGCTATAAACTTCCCCTTAAGTACTGTTTTAGCTGTATCCCACAGATTTTGATACTTTTTGTTTTTATTTTCATTCAGTTCAAATGCTTTCTGATTTCCCTTTGATTTCTTGAGATGAGGTATTTAATGGACTGTCTATGGACTACTTAGAAGTGTGTTATTTAGTTTCTAAATATTGGGAGGGTTTCCAGATATCTTTCTGTTATTGATTTCTATTTTAATTCCATTGTGATCAGAGAATGTGCTTCTCTGATTCCTATTAAATTTATTGAGACTTTTTTATGACCTAGAATATAGTCTATCTTGGTGAAGTTCAATGTACACTTGAAAAGTACATATTTTTCTGTTTTGGAGTGGAGTGTTCTATATATAAATGTCAGTTAGGCCAAGTTGGTTGATAATGTTGTTCAAGTCTTCTATATTCTTAATGATTTTCAGTCCACTTGATTTATCTAATACTATCGAGAGAGGGGTATTGACATCTTCAGCTATACTTATGGACTTGTCTATTTCCCTTGCAGTTCTGTAACTTTTTGCTTCATGTATTTTTAAGGTGTTATTAGATGCATAACTCTTTAGAATTGTTACATCCCTCCACAAATTGACCCTTTTATCATTACCAGGGATAAAGAAAATAATTTCATAATATTCTTTGCTGTGTAATTTATTTTGATTAAAATAGCCATTCCAGCTTTGAATCGTGTTATGATATATCTTTTTCCATCCTTCTGCTTTTAACCTATTTGTGTCTTTATATTTAAAATGTGTTTCTTGTAGGCAGCATATAGTTGGGGCTTGCTTTTTAATACACTTTGACATTCTCTGTCTTTTATTTGGGGTGTTTAGACCATTTACATTTAATATGATTGTTGCTATATCAGATAGGTTTAAATCTGACACCTTGCTACTTGTCTTTAGTGGTTGCTTTAGGGTTTATAATGTACATTTTTAGTTTATCACAGTCTGCTTTCAAGTGATATTATTAAACCACCAGATAGAACGTAAGAACTTTAAAATAGTGTACTTCCATTTCTCCCCTCCAGTCTTTATACTATTATTGCCATATATTTACTTCTAGATAGGCTATAAATCTCATTCTATGCTGTTAATATTTTTCTTCAAACAGTTAATTATCTTTTAAAGACATTTAAATAATAAAAAGATCTTATATACTTATCCAGAGTTACCATTCCTGGCGTTCTTCATTCCTTTGTTTAGATCAGTATTTCCATCTGGTATCATTTTCCTTCTGCCTAAAGGATTTCCTATTTCCTGTAGTGCAGATCTGCTGGTGATTAATTCCTTCAGATTTTGTATATCTGGAAACTCTTTCAGGCTAAATTGCAGCAGGATCTGTAGGGCTTACTCAGTTTTTTTCTGTTTGTTAGGGATCACTGTCCTTTGTTGCCCAGTGCCTAAATGTTTTGAAAACCATTGTTTCATAAATTTTATCTGTTTTGTTGTTGTTTCAGGCAGGAGGGTAAATCTGGCCCTTGTTATCTCATCTTGGAAGCTGAAGTTCTAGCCAAGAATTAGAGAAAAGAAATAAAATTATAGGGGCAAGACTTTTCAGAATTGGCAAATAGCGAGCATGTGTCGAGAGGGAAGTGTATTTTCACCCAGAAGCTGGGATTTCTTAGATGCATGAAAATGCCTGTGTACAAACAAGCAGTTAATTAGCAAGTAAAAATGCCTTTGGAAGCTTCTGGATGGGGCATATCAGATCTGAAATGGTGACAATCATCTTTGAGGACTTTCCTTCGAATCCTGGTCCAGGCCCTCATGGTTCAGGGGCTTTGAGTCTGTTAACCTGGTCATGAGTGGGGCCAGAGCTGGCATGGCAGAAACAGCAGCAGGTGTGACGTGGCTTCTAGAAGGAAAAGCCAGGAAGAGGCCCAGGTTGGAGTTGAAGAAAAGGTTTTTAAAAAGTTGCAGCGCACCTCCCCCCATACTTTCTGAATCGAGGTGCTCTTTTTTTTTTTTTTTTTTTAGGATACTCTGAGCTTTAATATGTTACTGTTGTAGGTTAAGAGGATTTTATTTGCAATGAGTTTTGAAGAGATTTATTCCAGACTTTTATTTCTTAATTTCTTTTGAGACAGGTCTTCCATTGAAATCACTTACAAAAACCCAGATTTATAGAATTGCCATTACATGATGCTATCTTTTTTTAATTTAATTTAATTTAATTTATTTATTTATTTATTTTTGTCTGTGTTGGGTCTTCGTTTCTGTGCGAGGGCTTCCCCCAGCTGCGGCAAGTGGGGGCCACTCTTCATCGTGGTACGTGGGCCTCTCACTATCGCGGCCTCTCTTGTTGCGGAGAACAGGCTCCAGACGCGCAGGCTCAGTAATTGTGGCTCACGGGCCCAGTTGCTCCGTGGCATGTGGGATCTTCTCAGACCAGGGCTCGAACCCGTGCCCCCTGCATCAGTAGGCAGATTCTCAACCACTGCACCACCAGGGAAGCCCAATCGAGGTGCTCTTTAATTCTTCTATTTGGAAGGCTATCTTGTTCACAAAGCAGCTAAGTATAGTAGGGAGCCTGATCCCACAAATTAGGTCAGCTGGTTGATTATTGTGGTTCTTTTCTATACTGTGTAAATTCAAACAGTTGTTTTCATCTGGCAGTTTTGAGCAGACAACATCCTGTATCTGTTTGCCTACACAGGATGTGAGTCAGTTAAGAAAAGAGAGAAAGTGAGGTACAGTGTGTCTTAGTCTGCTCAGGCTGCCCTGATGACAAAATGCCATAGACCGGGTTGCTTAAACAACAGAAATTATTTTCTCACAGTTCTGGAGGCTGGAAAACCCAAGATCACAGTTCCAGCAGGGTTTGGTTTCTGATGAGAGCTCTCTTTCTGGCTTGCAGACAGCCACCGACTTGTGTGTCCTCACATGGCCTTTCTTTAACAGGTGTGGTGGAGAGAGATCTCTCTCTCTCTTTTCCTTTTCTTATAAGGCCACCAATCCTACTGAATTAGGAACCCACCCATATGACCTCATTTACCTCCTGAAAACCCTATCCAGATATCATCACATTGGCAATTAGACTTCGACATGGGAACTTGGGGTGGGGATGGGGAGGCCAGACACATTCAGTCCCTAATAGGGTGCATGGGATTCAGCAGCAGCATAGGTACCTGTGTAACATGTGTGACATGGGTCTTTTGTCAGCCTCTCATTTCTGGGTACGTTGTGTCTATAGCCCCCAGGCCCTGGTAGTAGCTCTTCTAGTCTGTACCTCCAAACCAAAAGCTTTCAAAATTGGATTTGGAATCCAGTGTTTTGTTGAAATGCATAGAATTTCTGGATGTACCTTACTGAACAGATTCCATGGGACAAGGGACAGATCTCCTGATAGACTTCGTATTGCTTGTCTCCAGGTTCTTCTTTGTGGTCCGGTTGGTCCAAAGCTGCATGAACTTCTTGATGACAATGTATTTGTTCCACCAGAGTCACTGCAGGAAGTGGATGAGTTCCACCTCATTTTAGAGTATCAGGCAGGTAAGAGGAAATGAGTAAGTAATGGTGTAAACCTGGTCAGAGGGCTGTGTGTTGTCAGATGGGGGCATCACTGTGCTAGACATTTATCTTTGTAAATTGGCAGGATCCTGTTCTTGCCTTACCAAAAGCTTCCTGGCCCCTGGTTCTACTGAGTTGATACTGACCATTGTCTCAAGGGAGAGTGATATAGAGTATTACAGCACTGAAGAAAATTCCCAGGTCTGCAAATGTAATTGATCTGAACCCAAGAGATATCAGGCTGTAGGAAAGCAAGCATCTTGAATAAAAATGAAAATGTGTTAAACACATATATATAAAGTTTTTCTTTATTACTAAGAAGAGAGAAGGGCAGGTAACATCGGCTGAGCTCTGTGCTGGGTTCTGCCCTAGCGCTTTCTGGTCAGCTGTTCCAAGCTGCTTAGGGTTAATACCAGGCCTCTGGCAAACTTCCTGTGAAGCATTTTATTTTCCCTTGGGTGCGTAAGTGGAAGTGTTTTGTATATAACAACACATATTATTTCCCATTACATAATGTTCCAATGTTTATAACTCCAAATCCACCCCATCCCACCCTACCCACCCCCAGTAGATTTTGTGTGTTATACAGACTACAGATCTGATTTCTGAGAGAATCCTAAATACCTGAACGTATTCTAATTTTGTTTATTTGATTCCGTGTATTTTCCCTGCTCAAAACTCAGACTCTTGAATTTCTGATTCAACACATTATTAATTCACATTAAAGATTCAAGCATCTAAACAGACTAATTGGTACCTTAAAGCAGTACTTGCTTAATATGCATCAGTGAACTGCTTCCAAGTCAGACGATTAAGAGAACCTCACCTACTAGAGTAATTGACTTTAATATAAGACACAAAATATAGTGTATCTTAAAAATTATGCCTTCCGCCAAGTACAAAAAAAAAAGAATTGTTTCTTGTTTCTGGTTCTCTTTTGGGTGCTTACTAGAATGAGGGAGTTAGGAAGGGCAGGGTCAGAATATTAGAGACAAGATGTTGGAGTGAGCAGTTCCCATTTGCACAGTTTTTGAGTTTCTCTCAGTGGGAAATCAGAATGATGGCTCTTACTGCCTGAAGGTAGTGGTATGGAGCGAGCTGCTCAAATGAAAGGCGTGAGCAAGTCTGTTGACTGGAAGGATCTAGAAGAGCTGAAGGTATGCCTTTGAGGCGCTGCTGCCGCTGCCAGTTCCAGATTCGTCTCATGTCCGCTCTGCTGGCGCTCACATCATGAACTTGGGACCTTTCTGGTCCCTGTGCCTGTCATTTTCCCTGGTGACTACAGAGTAGAGAGACTAGTTTCTTCACCAAGACTTTGCTGTTGTATTTGACAGCTGTGCCTTGTATGTGGTTCAGAAGACAGCACAGCTTATCTTGAAAGGAGGTTGTCTCCATCCTTGGGTTTACAAGCTTCCCATTTCAGTTTTTCTTTTCAATGCCTTATTTCTTAGTACAAAGCAGTGGCCTTCCATTCAACTTTAGGTAAAGTTACATTTTCATCGGCCCATGGAGGAAACCTAGTCTAGCAGCCCTCAGGTCAGCTCTCTTAACAGAAATCCATCCGCTGCTTCTCTCTAACCTAAATGAATAAATTCCCAGAGGGGATTTGTCAACTTTTTTTTCCTTCTCTCCTACCAGACCTTTCCAGAGAAGCTTATTTTCAGGCTTTGGGCTGGGGATCCAGTGAGTCATTGCATAGGTTTTGCTGACTTACTGACTGAAGGGCAAGATCATAAATTGAGAGAAGGGATCACTTAAGGGAATAAATTCAAAGCTTAGTGAGAAAAGAGGGGCGTTGAATATTATTACGGGCTCACCCTGTCTACGTTTCAGTCATTTTGCTTTTCGGGCCGCTCCATCAGTCAGTCCTGCGTCCTGTGGAAACCGCCAACGAACAGCTCTCACATCCCTCCTTGTCTTTGCCTTGCGGAAGCCTGTTTATTTTTGCCTCTCTCACTTTTTCCCTGAGGAAATTATTTTGTTTTGAATGCCATGTGGCTCTTCTCTCCTAGGTTGAGTTAGATAGTGCTTCTTTGCAGTTTCACTCTGAGTGGCAGTTCCAGGTCTCTCCTCGTGGAGAACACTCATGTTGTGTGTTTTTCCCATTGTACAGCGTCTTGTTAGTTGGGGAAGTGTCCGTTTAGAATTCATACCCGCATCTTTTGTGTCATGGACATTGGAGTCATCGTTCTGTTCTCTTCCTCGTGCGTTCTTTTGCTGATTCGGTCACGTGGCTATATGCTGCGTGTGGTGTGAAGCAGTAGAAATATGATGATAGAAGAAGACACAGGCCCTACCCTCAGTCCACATTTCCCTACAGAAGGTGGAGTCTTGAATAAATGATTGCACAGTTACGTGCCAAGCCCTATAGTAAGGCCCACTGGTGGCCCAGGGAAGGAGGTACTGTAATCGAGTCTGCTTGGAGGTGGCAGAGTTCGGAAAGGCTTCCTAGGGGAGGCCGTCCCTGCGTTGGGTCTTCAGAGATGAAGCAGAGTTGGAATGCTGCTGTCAGCTCTGTGGATCACCATTGGGTATTTTGTTTGGACAAATAATAAAGCATGGGCCAGGAGTTAAGAAAGGAACATGGTGTTTTAACAAGTATAACCATTGCATCAGGTTTTAGGAAATAGGTGATGTTTTCTTTCCTGTTATACAAATGACCCACGTATGAAGTGTTTTTCAGAGGAATGGATTCGGTAAAGGTGAACTAACTCAGAGCAAAGGAAGGATGGGTTTTCCCCGCCTTGACACCCGCTCTAGAGTCAGCCCCGCCCCTCCCCCCACGCGCACTCTGCAGGGAGGCGGGGCTGCTGTTGGCAGAGGCCCAGCGGAGGAAGCAGGAAGCAGGGCGCTGACCGGGGGCACATCAGCCGGCAGCGTGAGGAGACCCTCTGCTGGGGTGGCTGCCGTGGGGAAAAATTTTCTGAAGGAATAACCAGTAAATGATAAAACCAACGGAAGACTAGGTTTCAGCATATGGACTTTGATTTTGTAAATGGGACCGGTCCTTTGCGTGGAGGGAGAGCTGTGTAACCCTAGGTCACAAATCCTTGCCCCCCCCAGTCTCGGGCAGCGCGCCAGGCTGGGGGTGACTGCTCCTCCTGGTGCTCGGGGGACATGGCCTCTAAGGCACTGCCTCAGGCTGAGTTTTGAGATTTTCAAGACTTTAAGGAGAGGAATGTGGGATGCGCATGGGATGGCACCGAGTGAGCTTGGGGAGGCCTCTCCACCCCCCACTGCCCCCCTCCCCTAGGACTCGGGCACTAGCGCACTCCCCTCAAGTGCTTGGCAGCTGGGGGCTCTCAGTTGGTAGTTCCCCACCTGACTGCACATCCGGGTCTCCAGGGGTGGGGCCCTGCCACCTGCACATTAAAAACTAGGTTCCACCCGAGATGCGGCCTCCTGGCTGGTGCCAAGGGGCACTCCTGTAGCTGCACACAGACTCCCAGCTCCTCCCCCCGCCCAAGACGCCACCGGGGAGGGTCTGGCCTCCCTCTGCTTGAATCAGATTAGTGAACGCTGAGTGGGCACTCTGTGCAGGGGACTGTGACCAGGCTGTGGGAATCAGGGACGTACGGTGTTGGGTGGGATGGGGCACAAACCTGCGAAAAGTGAAGTAATGACACAGGTTTGAGTACTAGTTAACATAGTAGAAGAGAGGACTCAAAGCAAAGTGATGAATCACCAAACCATGTAAAGGAAAATCTCTGTGGACCCTCAAAGCAGCGAGAGTGCACCTCAGGCTGGAGCGGTTGGCAACCCTTTCGGGAGGTAGTAACACTTGAACTTAGTCTTTTATTCATTATTCATTATTCCAACTGTTATTCCCAAGCAGCTCGCTCACGGGAGGCTAGAGTAGCCAGATACTCTTAGCTTCCGGATCAAGTGCCCAGGAACCACCAGTGGGCGGCAGGGAGGAGGAGGTACAGTCATTCCAGCCTCCTTAGGTCCCAGCTGAATGACAGGTGCTGGGGCGTTATTGTGAGGTGGAAGGTGCTTTGGGAAAGGCAGCATGTCCTACGTTCGGGGACCCGCATGGTGCCCACTGTGCACCGGTGTTTGGAAGTTGTGCTCTGCGACTGGGGGGGACACAGGCGCCCTGTGTTTGGACAGGAGAGCTTCCCTGGGACTCAAGGGGAGCTACTTGCCAGCTCCTTGACAAAGGCACACAGCACCCGTGCTGTGTTTCTGTGTTTTTGTGGGGCTGGGGTTGGGGTTTTGGGTTTGTTTCTTTCTGACCACCATCCTCCTGGCTGCGGCACCATGCTTCCCTTAGGCCATGGCAGCCAGAGTCCCCTCAGCCAGAGGCCAGCCTGCCCAGAGCCAAGGCTCTAGTGAGGCCCCCGCCAGCCCCCGCACAGCTAGGAGACTTAAAGCCTCTTCCTTTTCTTCCCATTGTGTTGACTGGGCTTTTCTAGGGGAGGAGTGGGGCCAGTTAAAAGCTCCCCATGCCAACCGATTCATCTTCTCCCACGACCTCTCCAACGGGGCCATGAATATGCTGGAGGTGTTTGTGTCTAGCCTGGAGGAGTTTCAGCCAGACCTGGTGGTCCTCTCTGGATTGCACATGATGGAGGGACAAAGCAAGGAGTTCCAGAGGAAGAGACTCTTGGAGGTAATAGCACTGTTACGGAATTTCACAGATTGCAGCTAGTGTTTTCCTTCAGATCCCTGCCTCCCTTGGCCTCTGCAGCTTGCGCTGCCTTGCCCTGGGTCCTGGCCTCCCGGGACGTGTCGTGGCAGCCGAGAAGCCTGCCTCCCGCTCCAGCGAGGCTCCTCATGGGGTCCTCTCAGGCACGGGCAGCATCTTGCGTAGGACAGATCAGAACATCGTCTTGCCTGAGCCTCTGCTTCCCGTGCTAAACTGAACGTGGCTGCAAACTGCAGTGTTTGTAGTTTGTGTCCTTTATGTTTTCTGTATCATCTCATTCACATCAGCTGTGCTGCAGATTCACACCGCAGTTGAAGCTGACTGCTCGGTTTAGGTCCCCAGGAAGAGGCTGGCTGCGTGAACGTGCAGGGGCAGTTCCTTGTGCGCTCTGAGTCCTTAACCCCAGTGCTTCTCTGCAGAGCCTGGTTTTCCCTGGTGGGAAAAGCCTCCCTTGTCCACAGTGTCTGTGGCCGCCCACGTGGCCGGGAGCTTTCATGAGGATGCACTGCCTCTCGGGACCTGTTCCTTCCCTCTTGCCTGACTTCCTTCTGTTTCTGATGGCAGTGCTCTCCTCTTGTCTCTGCAGGTCATGACCTCCATTTCTGACATCCCCACGGGTATTCCAGTTCACCTGGAGCTGGCCAGCATGACCAACAGGGAGCTCATGAGCAGCATTGTGCATCAGGTAACCCACGGGCAGCACGCGGGGGTCACTGAGGTGTGGGTGTTGTCTCACTCAGACCTGGGTCCATGAGATCCAAGTCCAGGAGCCAGGACTGTGCTGGAACAGGATCTCCTACTAGATTAGGAATATGGCGGTGTTACTGATGGGTTCTTGGGGCGTGTTTCTCCTTCTGGAATGGGGAAGTTGGAAGTGAATGCCTTTTGCAGCAGAACTCAAAGGAGAAAACTGAAAGCCCAACTTGGGTGCTTTCAGTTGAACTTCAAGAAGTTCAGAGAAAGGAAGTTTGGGGGGATGCTTCACTCCCTCACCATCAGGCCCTGAGGTGTTCAGCCTTTGGACAGTAGCAATGATCAGATAAATCCAAGAGTGTGACGCTTAAGAGCACAGACTTTGGAAACCAGGGTTGGAATGCCAGCTTTGCCGCTCGCTAGCTTTGTGAACTTAGGCAGGTTAGTTAACCTTTCATTTTATTGTTATTTAACCTCTTTAATGGGTAATATATTCATGTGATTCAAAACTCAAAGAATATTAAAAGATATACAGTGAAGTCTCGCTTCCTCCTGCCCCCTGTATCCACTGTTAGTAACCTCTTTACTAGTTTCACCTGATCCCTCCAGAGTTATTGTGTACATATATAAGCAAATATGGGAATATAGCCTTATTTTTTCATCCCTTTTTACCTCCAAAGATAGCATAGCATACTGCATACACTGTTGTACACTTTGCTTTTTTTCACTGGATGCGTTTTGGAGATCTCCTCTTTGTCATCACGTGGTTAGAAGAAGCGTGTGGTGCATCCCGTGTCTTTAACTCCAACCAAAGCTGGGCATTTGGCTCTCTGCCCTTTGCTGTACCATACAGCGCTGCAGCAAGTAACTTTGTACATGAGTTTATTTTGCCCATGAGCAGGTACATGAGTATGATAAGTTCTCAGAAGTAGAATTGCTAGATTGGGGCACAAAAAGCATTTGTAAGTTTGATATTGCAGTATTCTCATCCATGAGCACTGTACCAGTTTACTTTCACTAGAATTCTCTACAAGTGCTTGTTTCCTCATATCCTTGCCACTGGAATGTGATTAAAAACATGCTTTCTTGCCAATCTGACAGGTAAAAAGTGGTATTTCAGAATAATTTTTTTTAATAGACTACTTTTTAGGGCAGTTTTAGGCTCACAGCACAGGTGAGCAGAATGTAGAGCCCCATGTAGCCCCTGCCCTCCACACCCAGAGCCTCCCCCATCAACATCCCCTGCCCCAGAGTGGGGCGTTTGCAACAGTCAGTGAGCCTACATTCACATGTCATCATCACGCAGAGTCCATCGTTTACATTAGGGTTCACTCCTGGTGTTTTTCAGTATCTTTTTTTTTTTACTTTTTGGCCACAACTTGCAGCATGTGGGGTCTTAGTTCCCTGACCAGGGATCGAACCCGCACCCCCTGCAGTGGAAACGCGGAGTCTTAACTGCTGGACTGCCAGGGAAGTCCCATTCGGTATAATTTTTATTCTCGTATTTCTCTTTTTGAGGTTATTTTTTCACTTCTTTAAAAAGCCATTTTTATTTCATTTTCTGTGTAACTGTCTACTTAACCTTTCTAAGCCTCGGTACCCTTATCTGTAAGATGGAGGCAATACCTCCTTCCCTCAGAGCGTTACAGTAAGAAGTGAATGAAATAGAGCCAGTAGCTCAATGTCTAACACAGAACATGCAGTAAACGGAAGTGGTGTTACGTTAGCAAAGGGACAGGCCCTTGATTTTATTTATTTTTTTTTTTTTGCCACACCACGCAGCTTGCGGGATCTTAATTCCCAGACCAGGGATTGAACCCACGCCCTCGGCAGTGAAAGCGTGGGGTCCTAAACACTGGACCGCCAGGGAATTCCCAGGCCCTTGATTTTTTTAAAAATATATGCACGTGCACACACACCCCTACATACCCACAGGGCTCATCTCTCTTGCACAAACATTCACCATATGCAGGTCCCTGGCTCTAAGGAAGGAAGTGCTAAGTAAGAAAGATAGTAAGGTGGACATAGTGGTACCCCTCAAGATAGAAAACCATGGCTCTTGTTTGGTGCCCTTTCACACACAGTGTTATTACTAAATTCAGTCTTCCTAACCCACACCTGCCTAGAAAGCTTAGATCAGACGTGAAGCCACTCTCCTTGCTTCTTGGTGTTGTGTGCGAGGAACCCTTACAACCCTGCCTGTGGGCTTCTCCACTGTACTGGTGTGACACCTGCTGACATTCAGGAACCGAGAGTCAGGCTCCGTCAGTGGTGAGAGCCTCTGCTGTGTGTGCAGAGGCAAAAACTGGGCACCGTGGAAAGCAATACAGAGTGTACACCTCTACCTTTGTCTCCCAGCATATAAACAGAAGACTGGCTCTAATACAGAGTTACTGCAACTTTCCAGTTTACCGCAAGTGATGATGAGTGTGGAGATAGAGGTGTAATAGCCAAAACAGGGACCTTGATCTGTCACTTCCCCCCGCAGACTTCAGGGGCAGGGAGTCTTGTGGTAAAGAAGAAAGATGCCGGCCCTACCTGCCTTCCCTGACATTAGTCGTTGGCTGTGTCCTAGGATACTTAGGAGCTAGATGTCCATCAGAAAAAGACCCGCATTTTGTTTTTGTTAGCAGGTCTTTTCTGCTGTGACTTCCCTTGGGCTGAATGAACAGGAGCTGTTATTTCTCAGCCAGTCGGCATCTGGACCTCACTCTTCCCTCTCTTCCTGGACCGGTGTTCCTGATGTGGGCGTGGTCAGCGACATCCTCTTTTGGATCTTGAAGGAACATGGGAAGAGTGAAAGCAGAGCCTCAGACCTCACCAGGATCCACTTCCACACGCTGGCCTACCACATCCTGGCAACTGTGGATGGACACTGGGCCAACCAGCTGGCGGCCGTGGCTGCAGGAGCTCGCGTGGCCGGTACGCAGGCCTGTGCGACAGAAACCATAGACACCCGCCGAGTGTCTCTGAAGGCGCCCCGCGAGTTCATGACCTCCCGTTCGGAGGCCGGCTCCAGGGTCATGTTAAACCCAAACGAGCCAGTGGTCAAATGGCACAGGGAGGGAGTGTCCTTCCACTTCACACCAGTGTTGGTGTGTAAAGATCCTGTTCGAACTGTGGGCCTCGGAGATGCCATTTCAGCCGAAGGACTCTTTTATTCAGAAGTACACCCTCACTAGTAGGAAGATTGTTGTGGGTCATTTTTCTGAAGGAGGAAAACTAGCCAACCTAAGAATGACAGGAATTAAGTGGTTTGGGAAACAGAATTGAGAGTGTCAAAACCGTTTCTAGATCTAATTGAAAGACAGCCAAAGAAACAACAGCAGATTAAACTGTACCAGATACATTCCAGCCAGTTGACGATTACACAGAAACATTTCAGGTTTTAATCAAAGTTCAGCTATTTACTAACAAGACTGGATTTTTCTTCTTGTTTTTTGTTTTTTGTTTTTTTTATGTTGTGTGTTACAGGGGTAAAAACTTGATTCCCAGATCCCCTCTTCAAGTATTTTAGGCCTGACTTCTTTACCCTCGAGAGCATGTCGGTTTGGAGAAAGCACTCCTCCTTGCCCACCTCGGAAGCGCATGCTCACTCATCCGCTCCCCTGTCTCTGGTGAAGTGCAGCGTGAGTTCTCGCATTCTCTCAGCTCAGCGCCCATGGCAGGATCATGATTTCCATTCAGTGTTCTAATGAAAAAATTTAATGAGCACACCTTCTCAGTCTTCTGCTCTCAAACTTAGGGCAGAGCCACAAGTAAGGACAAAACAGGCCCTCCTGTGCTTCAGAGACACAGCAGAGCCTGGGAGCCTCGTGGTTGCCTTGAGGGAGCCAGTCACTCTGCAGTTCAGGAGCCTGGCTGGCTTGCAGGGTGGCGCTGTGAGCTGAAGGGCTGCGCCTTCCTGCCCTGGCTCCTTAACTGTAGGCTGGCTGGTCAGAGGCTCCTGTGCCTGGGCCCAACCTCATTGCCCAGCTCTGGACGTGCTTTCTGCAGTAGAAGACTGGTCTATGTTCTTTCTGGTCCTTGAAGGCATTTTACAACTGGAATATGCTTCTGGGTGTATAACAGATCATGTGTGTTTTACATTGACACATCACATCCATTAAAGAGTTTGACCTCATAAGAGTCCCAGGATCATGAATAAATGTCATGTTATGTATTTATTTTTTATAAATCAAGGAGACTTCAGCGTGCTTTTAAATATTAAAAATTTACATTTCAGGAATCCTAAGTCTGTTTGTGATTGATTTCATTTCTACCACGACTCTGGAGCCATATAAAATGTAAATCATTTTGTCTTGACTTGTGACTTACATGTTCCTCTGCTCTTGAGGTGTTTGATTATCTTGTCTTCCCCATCACTAGGTTAGGCAGCCCCTCACACTGAGTCTGAGCTGTAGGTCTGTCCTCTGGTTTAAAGTGACAGAAGAGGGACTTCCCTGGCTGTCCAGTGGTTAAGACTCCATGCTTCCAATGCAGGAGGCACGGGTTTGATCCCTGGTCTGGGAACTAAGATCCCACATGCTGTGCGTTGCGGCCAAAAAAATTAAAAAAATAAAGTGACAGAAGATACTAGTATCAAGTAGTCAAACCAGTATGACCCAGCAGTTGGAAAGAGTGTGGTGAGCCTTCTTAGTGTGTTCAAAGAGCAGTATAGACACGTGTCATCTGGTGGCAGGCCAGCTTAGGTCACAGGTAATCATTCACGCTGGGCTCACAGCAGCAGCTTCTGGAATCTCAAAGCTACCTCAAGTTCTCCATTTATGACCTTCCCCCCTGCCTTGCATGAGAAGGAAAGGCTTGATTACTCCTTCAAAGACAACTTAAGCCTAGAGAATTATGCAGCTTGAAATTCAAAGCAAGTAGCTTATTAAAATCTCTGGCTGTTACCTCATCAGTCTGCCTTGAAGCTCAATTAAAAGTAATTAAACCACCTTCTAGTCTATTTTTAGAAAAGCTTAAGTGAGAAGAGATTTCTATTTTCCCAAGAAGAGTTAGAATAACTCATCACTTATGTTCTAAACCTAAGCAGCAGTGCTCTCCATGTGACCTTTTTCTTACAGGCAGCCCCTGTCCTTAGCATATTCTCAACATTTCTCCAGTTTTCACTGGTGATGTCGAGGAAGACGTTCAGGAGACGTGGGCAGCATGTACCTCAGAGCAGTGTTTTTCAAAAGGTGGGTTTTGAACGATTAATCATTACTAAATCAACTTGGTGTTTATAGAAAGTATCAAAGTGCTTCATACATTATGGGGATAATTATTCTAAGTATTGTTTTGTAAAACTTTCTGTATTCCTGAATGTGTGTGTGTAGATATGAATATACATGCACCCCTCTGTGAATGTCCCACCTTGTTGAGAAGTAGGCTAAGCTTTGGAAGTAAGATTAACTGGGCTGTATCACCCAGGACAGACAGGTGGAGCCAGAAGTGAGTTGGAAAGGCAGGAGAAACAAGAGGTGGAGCTTCAGGCCCCTTTGCTTTGAACTATATTTTACAGAGATTTCCATGTATGATTTTATATGAAGAAGAAAAGCTTGAAAATCCCCTGGACTGGAAAGGGTGCCCGGTGAAAAATGATCCTTCCTAAAAATGTTCTAACACTCACTCTTGAATTCCCTTGAAATTGATTTAACACCCAGGGAAAAGCTGCAGCACACAAAACACTGTCAGAAGATAAGAATTCAGCCAAAACTCAGTAATATTTATTGCGCAGATTCAGTTTGCATTTTATTCTCTTACTCTGTCAAGTTTGAGTGGGGCAGAGGTAATTATTCATCATCAGAAGAAATCCAAATTCTGTACAGGGTTTGAGGTGGTGAGTATTGTATGACATTGGACGAGGTACCTTTCCTGAGCCTCATTTTTCCTCATCCCTAAAACAGGGCTAGTAATGGTCCTTACCTTCGTAGGGTTCTTAATTAAAGAGGAATGCGGAGCAAAGTATTAGCACAGTATGTGGCATGTATATAAAAGTTTAATAATTGTCAGTTACTATTACTAAACTGAACAGGCAATTTTCTGGGTCTCTTTAGGACTACTGAAAATCATTGAAAAGCTACCACAATGATAATTTAACATTTTATTTTTTGGTCTTTTTTTAGGTAAAGATTTTCAAACAGTGAAACTACAAATTTTAAGTCCATTTGGTAAGTATTGAGAAATGTATATACCTAATCTAACCCAAGTGCCTATCCAGATACAGAATGTTTCCATCATCTCAGATAGGTCCCTCAGGCCACTTCCAAGTTATCTTCAGCCTCACCCTCAACCCCAGACCCCTGAAGCACCCACTATAATCTTTTTCACCATAAATTAGTTTTGCCTGTTCTGGAACTTCATAGAAATGGAATCATACAGTATTTAGTCCTTTTGTATAAAGCTCTTTTCTTTATTTTTTTGTTTCCTCACTGATTTTTTTTTAAATTTTTGTTGAAATTTACAATGTTGTGTTCGTTTCAGGTATACAGCAGAGTGATACATTCTCTTCCATTATAGGTTATTACAGAATACTGAGTAGAGTTCCCTGTGCTATACAGTAGGTCCTTGTTGATTATCTATTTTATATTTAGTAGTGTGTATATTTTAATCCCAAACTCCTATCTCCCCCCCCCTTCCCCTTTGGTAACCATAAGTTTGTTTTCTATGTCTGTGAGTCTTTCTGTTTTGTAAATAAGTTCATTTGTATCATTTTTTTAGATTCCCCATATAAGCGGTATCATATATTTGTCTTTGTCTGGCTTGCTTCACTTTGTATGATAATCTCTAGGTCCATCCATGTTGCTGCAAATGGCATTATTTCATTCTTTTTAATGGCTGAGTAATATTCCATTGTGTCTATGTACCACATCTTCATTATCCATTTATCTGTCAATGGACATTTAGGTTGCTTCCATATCTTGGCTATTGTAAATCATGCTGCAATGAACACTGAGGTGCATGTACCTTTTTGAATTATGGTTTTCTCTGGATATATGCCCAGGAGTGGGATTGCAGGATCATATGGTAGCTCTACTTTTAGTTTTTTAAGGAACCTCCATACTGTTCTCCATAGTGGCTGTACCAATTTACATTCCCACCAACAGTGTAGGAGGGTTCCTTTTTCTGCACACCCTCTCCAGCGTTTGTTATTTGTAGACTTTTTGATGTTGGCCATTCTGACTGTTGTGAGGTGATACCTCATTGTAGATTTGATTTGAATTTCTCTAATTAGCGATGTTGAGCATCTTTTCACATGCCTTTTGGCCATCTGTATGTCTTGTTTGGAAAAATGTCTTTTTAGATCTTCTGCCCATTTTTTGATTGGGTTGTTTGGGGGTTTTTTTTTTTGATATTGAGCTGTTATGAGCTGTTTGTATATTTTGGAAGTTAACCCCTTGTCAGTTGCATCATTTGCAAATACTTTCTCCCATTCTGTAGGTTGTCTTTTCGTTTTGTTTATGGTTTCCTTTGCTGTGCAGAAGCTTTTAATTAGGTCCCATTTGTTTATTTTTGTTTTTATTTCCATTACTCTAGTAGACAGATCCAAAAAGATATTGCTGCAATTTATGTCAAAGAGTGTTCTGCTTATGTTTTCCTCTAGGAGTTTTATAGTATCCAGTCTTACATTTAGGTCTTTACCCATTTTGAGTTTATTTTTGTTTGTGTTAGATAATGTTCTAATTTCACTCTTTCACATGTAGCTGTCCAGTTTTCCCAGCACCACTTATCGAAGAGACTGTCTTTTCTCCATTGTATATTCTTGCCTCCTTTGTCGTAGATTAATTGACCATAAGTGCATGGGTTTATTTCTGGGCCTTCTATCCTGGTCCATTGATCTATATTTATGTTTTTGTGCCAGTACCACACTGTTTTAATTACTGTAGCTGTAAAAACCCTTTTTGTTCAGCATAATGTTTTTGAGATTATGTTGTTGCATGTAGTTTGTTGCTTTTTGTGGCTAAATAGTATTCCACTGTGAATACAGTGTTTCCGTTTGGGGCTTTTATGAATAATGTTGTTATCGACAAGTCTGTGTGGGCATTTTCCTTCCTCTTGGGTAAAAATACATGGGAGTAGAGTTGCTGGGATGAATGTATATCATGAGATAAGTGACAGACCTTTCTCCAAAGTGGATGGCCCATTTTACACTCCCACCAATGATGCATGACAGTTCTGGTTGCTTCTTGTTCTTGCCAGTATTTAGAGTTGTCAGTGTTTAATTTTAGCCATTTTGATGTGTACATAGTGGTATTTCATTGTGGTTTTATTTTGCATTTCCTTGACGATGGACAAAGAACGTTTTCACATGCTTACTGGCCATTCATATATCTTTGTGAGGTGTCCAAATTTTTTGCCCATTTTTTTTTTCATTTGGTTTGTGTATGTTGTTGTTTGGGTTATTAGTTTTTTTATTATTGAGTTGTAGGAGTTTTTATATTTTCTGGATATAAGTCCTTTGTCAGATGTATTTTGTGAACGTATTCTCCTTGAATATATTCTCAATCTGTAGATTGATTTTCATTTTCTTCATGGCATAATGGGAAGTTCTTGCTCCTGTTTTTTAAAAATTTTTTTAAGACTGGATTTAATAGAATTCACTGGTGAAATCATCTGAGCCAAGAGTTTGCTTAGGGTAGCTTTTGATTTATAGATTCAATTCCTTTGACAGGACCTATGACGCCTTTACATTTCATCTTGTTTCAGTTTGGGTATGTTGCATTTTTCAAAGATTTTGTCTATTGCATCCAAGTTGTTTTATTGTCATAAAATTTTTCATAACATTCCTTTACCTTTTCCATGTCGTATAGGACCTGTAATGCTATCCCCTCTTTCATTCCTGATATTGGTAATTTGTCTCTTTTTTCCCTTCATCAGTTTAGCTAGGGATTTGTCAGTTTTTGTGCGTGTTTTTTCATAGAACTTTTGACTTCTTAGATTTTTCTTTAATATTTTCTGTACTTTGGGTTTATTTTGCTCTTGTTTTAGCTTAAGGTAAAAACCTTTATCAGTGATTTTCTACCTTTCATTTGTTCTAATAGAAGCATTTATAGCTCTAAGTTTCCTTGTAAGCACAGCTCTTAACTGAATCCTACAAATTTTGTTTTCATTATTCAGTTCAAAGTATTTTCTAATTTCTCTTTTGATTTCTTCCTTATTACAAGTATGTGTGTTTAATTTCCAAATATGTAGGTTTTCTAGATATTATTTCTAATACAATTTCATTGTGTATAGAGAACATGTTCTGTAAATTTCAATCTGTTGACTTTTGAGACTTTTTGTTTTAATTTTATTTATTTATTTATTTATGGCTGTGTTGGGTCTTCGTTTCTGTGCGAGGGCTTTCTCTAATTGCGGCAAGTGGGGGCCACTCTTCATCACGGTGCGTGGGCCTCTCACTATTGCAGCCTCTTTTGTTGCGGAACACAGGCTCCAGATGCGCAGGCTCAGTAATTGTGGTTCACGGGCCTAGTTGCTCCGCGGCACGCGGGATCCTCCCAGACCAGGGCTCGAACCCGTGTCCCCTGCATTGGCAGGCCGATTCTCAACCACTGTGCCACCAGGGAAGCCCCTGAGACTTATTTTATGGCCCAGTATTTGGTCTGTCTTGCTAAATGTATTATGTGCACTTGCAAAGAATGTATTTTCTACAGTTACTGCTTGTAGTGTTCTATAAATGTCAACAGAAATTGACAAGCTGGCCCATATGTCCTTTTACACTTTTTGTCTAATTAATTCAGTTGCTGAAAGAAAAAGTGCTAACATATCCAACTATGATCGTGGATTTAATTCTATCAATTTTTACTTGATGTACTGTGAAGTAATGTTAGTTGCATACATATTTATGATTTTCTACTGAATTGACTGTTTATTATGAAATGCCCCCCTTTATTTCTGGGAACACCCCTTGTTTTGAAGTCTCCTTTATCTAACATTAATATAGTACTAGGCTTTTTTTATCCTTTCTGTGCTTTTTAACTGAAATGTTTAGTCCACTTACATTTTTAAGTCTAATTACATTTTAATGTAATTATTGACATGACTGGATTTACATTTAACATTTTGCTATTTATTTTTCTCCTCATTCCTTCTGTTTTTTGCCCCCCTCTCTACTGTCTTTTTATTGGGTTGGCCAAAAAGTTCCTTTGGTTTTTAAGTAAAAAGATGCATTTTTCATTTTCACCAAGAACTTTATTGAACAACGTAGTCACCGTTTTCTTCCACTGCCTTCTGCCGTTTTTCAGGCAAGTTCATAATTCCATCTTCCCAAAACTTTTTATCTTTTTGAGTAAAGAACTGTTCCAGGTACCTTTTACAGTCTTCCAGGGAATTGGAATTTCTTCCATTAAGAGAATTTTGTAAAGACCAAAGTAAATGGAAATCCGAAGGTGCAATGTCTGGTGAACACGGTGGATGAATCAGAACTTCCCAGCCAAGCTGTAACAGTTTTTGCCTGGTCATCAAAGAAACATGCGGTCTTGCGTTATCCTGATGGAAGATTGTGCATTTTCTGTTCACTAATTCTGGACGCTTTTCGTTGAGTGCTGCTTTCAGTTGGTCTAATTGGGAGCAGTACTTGGGATTAATCACTTGGTTTTTCCGGAAGGAGCTCGTAATAGAGGACTCCCTTCCAATCCCACCATATACACAACATCACCTTCTTTGGATGAAGACCAGCCTTCGGTGTGGTTGGTGGTGGTTCATTTCGCTTGCCTCACGATCTCTTCCATTCCGCATTGTACAATATCCACTTTTCATCATCGCCTTGTCACGACTTGTTTTAAAAGCGGAACGTTTTCATTATGTTTACGTAGAGAATTGCATGCAGAAATACGGTCAAGGTTTTTTCTGCTTAATTTACGTGGAACCCAAACATCAAAGCAATGAACATAACCAAGCTGGTGCAAATGATTTTCAGTGCTTGATTTGGATATTTTGAGTATGTCAGCTATCTCCTGCACGGTATAATGTTGATTGTTCTCAGTGAATGTCTCAATTTGATCGCTATCAATCAACTTCAACTGGTCTACCCGACCATGGAGCATCCTCCAGCAAGAAATCTCCAGCACGAAACTTTGCAAACCACTTTTGACACGTTTGATCAGTCACAGCACCTTCTCCATACTCTGCACAAACCTTTTGTGTTCCAGTTGCGTTTTTACCTTTCTCGAAATAACAAGCATAATATGCCAAAAATGCTTTTTTTCTTCCATCTTCTACATTAAAATGGCTACACAGAAAATTCAATTTTGATGATAAAAGTTTTTTTTACTTGCGCACTGATATGACAGCTGTCACAATACAATCTAACAAAATTGTTTTGAATGAAGTTAAAGACAACTAAGGGCTACTAGAGCCATCTTACAGGAAAAAAAAAAACTTTTTGGCCAACCCAACAGCTATGCTTCTTTGCATCTTTTTAATGGTTACTCTAGGGATTAGAATATGCAGCCTTAACTTTTCACAAACTATTTAGGATTAGTTTTTTACCATATCATGTGAAATATAAAAACCTTTCAACCATAAGTTTCCATATACCCCCTTGTCCTTTAGTTATACATATTAAACCTCACATATAATGTTATAATTTTTACTTGGAACAGTTATGTGTATTTTTTTTTAATTAAACCAAGATATTTTACATTTACCCACTGGTTTATATTTGTTGTCTGTGGGAGGATTGGTCCATTGTGAGCTACTCTCTGTTATCAGACAATAGGGATTTTTCCTTAAGAACAAAATGATCATTGTAATCATACACTCCAAAATTTTACTTCATTTTGTACTAATATTATTGAGTAAGAAGAACACTTTTCCCATTGCTAGTTCATACTTCCACTTTCTTGCCTCTAATTTGAGCCATCTAAAACCATGTCTGTATCTGTAATTGTGTACTTGGTCTCATTTTTCTAATTGTCATGTAATTTTTCTGTGATGACATGAGCAACTCCCATACTAGGAATTAGAATAGCTCCTTTCTCAACAGAGTGAATGAGAGACTGCAAATCCACAAACCCCAAAGACTGGGCAGGTACAAGGTTCTTTTAAAAAGTTTTCATTGTGATCCCTCATTTTTATACCTGAATAACAACTTTCCCCAAAGGGATGATACATAATCTTTATTCTGAAAAGTATATATAATGTATTGATAACATCTGGTCAGTGGTATCATTGATTGTCAAATTAAAAATTCCTCAGTTAAGCAGCTCTTCCTTTTTTTTAAATCCTTGGTGCTGATACCAGACCAGCCCTTCATCTCTACTTCTTTTCATACTGACATGATCTGGCTCTACACTCTGATCTCTCAAGAACAAGATATAGGGACTTGTTCTGGATGCTCTTGGGCAAGTGCAGCTGGGATACTCAATAGGTTGGGCCTCAATTTAAAGAGCTTGTTTCATCATTATTTTTTTTTCTTTTAAATTTAGACTATTAGAGCTGGATTATTAATCCAAGATTTGTGTTTGCTTCAGTGGCTGATATACCACACAGCCCAAGGATCAGCTCAGCTAAGACAGACAAGGCTATGTCATGACAGGACTACTGCGCAGAGGTCTGTCTCAGACTTTCCTTCCACAGAGGAAGGGGTCAGCCAGCCAGGAGATAAAGTCCTTTCCAACGCAGATAGCATCACATGCCCTGCTGGCTCTTGGCACTACATACATAGAGCCGAAGCCTTGCTCTCAATTCTTAGGGAACCTGTCTGGGCCATCTTCTCTCTCCTTCCTAGCTGATGGGGCAGCAGGGGACTGCGTAGGCCTCAGGCTCCTCGTGATCATCATAGCACGTTCTGCGTTCTAGTTCACGATGCCCAGGGAACGTGCTGGCCTCCGTGCTGCCTGTGTCATGGGACCTTTCCTAATCTGGAACATCCTCGCCAAAGAAACCCCAACTCTGGGTTCATCCTACACCTATTTTTCTGTTATTTGTGCTGATGCTTCAGTTGGTTGTGCTTCCACAGTGGGCTCTGGCTCCAGAGGAAGAGATGGTGGCTTTGTGAGCTGGGATGTTCCTCCGGCACCTAGTAACAAAACAAACAGCTTGAATTCTCAGTTCCCATGGTTCCAGAAGAAATCAATATTTTCACTGTCAAATTTCAAGAAGAAACCCCATATCTTCTGAGACTAGTGGGACTGTGGCATATCTGGGCAGCTGTGAAGGAAGACCACAACTGAAGAAATAAAGTAACAGTCAAGTCTGCCTTCAATGACCTTATAAAAGAAATGTTTAATTACTTGCACCATGCTGACTTAATGATAAGGCAGTGAGAATTAAAGCAAGACTACATAACGAAAGGTGCTGCAATGTATTTCTAAACCTGAGTATTGTAAAGACCCAGTGTACCGACATCCAGCTAAGCCTGCCAGTAGCTGTTACCTTTTACACAAATTGCCTTAAGGAAACAAGTGACAGTTTGGCCACCCTTGGACTTTTTTCCCCTTCTAGTCAGCACTACATTGGATGTGTCCTGAGTCTGAAAAGCACAAGCCTCATTCAAAGCTGTAATCTCTTTGCAGGCACATGTGGCTTGTACCCATAGGTCTTCATGTAGCTGTGTGTAGCTTCCTACCTGAGGGGAGCTTCCTATGTGCGGCTGCTGAAGACATTGCCTGTCCTAGAGCTTGATTAGAACCCAGAGGCTGCTGGAAACTGGCGGCTTTACTGGTTGAAGTGGTCCGCTGCTTTGATTTGGGATCTTTAACTGGTTTAGTCCAGACCAGTGCCTCCCCGACCTGGAGAGCAGCTCCCAACTTCTGGGCCATCTCCACCATCTTGTGCCCAAGTGGGAAGGAAAAAAAAAAAAAGTCAGGTCTGACCGGCAGAGACAAGCCTCATCCCAGGTCTTCAGCAGGCAGGTGGGGATTCGCTGAAATAGTGTCTGCTGTACTAGCATTTGAGGGAGGAAACACCTACTGCAAAGAAATCATTCTCAAACAGCAGAGACCACATTGCCCTGAGTGGATGGCAAGGGAGTTCTTTAAAGGCTCTCAAACCCAACAATTCAAGTTTGGTGCATTGTTGGACTAAATTCTTGCCTTTCCTATGTGAGGAGAATGGGAGGAAGCTACAAAGAGACATAATACAACTCATTTGAGCTGAGGTCTATCAATAATAGATAAAACTCAGTAAGCCTGAATTTCCTCTTACTATTTTCTTCCAGGAAAGTTTCTTCTCAAGCTGTTCTTAATTGAAGAATTCATGCCACTAGGAACGTCAAAGCCAAAACAGGCATGAGCCTATATAATACCTTATATTTGGGTTATTTGGTCTTGATTCAAAAGTCTCGTGACAGCTTGCTTATGACTCCTAGGAGCTAAGACTTACCTCTGGGTCAAATTCCAGAGAGCTACTGTCCTTGAGTAGGTTGACTTTCTTCTCCATCTCCCGGTACTGGGCCAGGGCGCCCCTCTCCTCTCCCTGGTTGTACAGCAGCACAGCATAGTTCAGGTTTACCAAAGGGTTACCCCTGTGCAAACAGACAGGGATTCTTATGGAGCTGGGGCTTTGCAACACATGGTCATTCAGAGATCCTTCTCACTGCACAAAAACAAAACTGGCTAAGTACAGACAGCTCCACTCCACAGCAAGGTGGGGTACACACGTGTTGTGTGGACCTTTGGAGAAGAATCAGGGAATTAACTGCCCAACCAGCAAAGCAGGTACTGGGACCAAGCCTGACATCTCGGCCCTCAAAAGAGACGAAAAACAGGTCCCTACCCTGCTGCCTAACAGAGGCCAGTGGAATAAATCCCAGGAGAGTCAAGTGTATCTTAAATTAAACTGAGCCCAGAGTCCCATGTGACATTCCAGCGAGCCCACAGCTATCAACAACCCAAGCCCACTGACAGCTCTCACTTCCTCTGGCCTCCTGACTACTAAGGGCTGGAAACGTTTTCTCAGAGTCAGCGTTGGGTCCTGCTGAGCCACTTTGTCCTCAGGAGCCACGTCCTTCGCACGGAGGCCCGCTGTGCACAGAGGCACGGGGAGCAAGCAGCTGGGTGGGCTCGGCAACGCCGGGGCCGTGGCGCCACCTCGCGGCTCTGCGGCGTCCAGCCCTCCCAGCAGCGTTCCCGACGGGGCGGCTTACTTATCCAGGCGGACTGCTTCTGCGTAGGCTCTCCTGGCGTTCTCTGTGTCTTCCAGATTGGTCAGAGCCACTGCAACAGAGAAAGTGAGTGCGGTGGCTGAAGAGCCCAGCGGAGAAAACACAGGGAATGTTTCAAGACGGCGGTTCATTCAGCCGCCAAACCTAACTCCTGCTGTGCCCGCCCAGCTCCTGGCACCACCGTCTGCGCAGCCACTCAGCTTGGATTCCGGCTATCATCTTGTTCAACGGTCCCCTCTCCACAGTCAGTCAGCAGCCGGGTTCCGTGAATTCCATTTTTTACAGCTTCTTTGCTGACACTGCCCTGGTTTAGTCGTGTCAGGCCTTCCGTTTTGTTCCCCAAGGGCACTGTCCCGCTTGCCACAGCGCAGGCTGCCAGGTATCTCGCTGACTGAGACGAATCTGACCGCGTCACCGGCCTACTCAGGAATGCTCACATGCTCACTCCAGCACCCAGAACCGGACCTTTAAACTTTTGTTTAGCAACAGAAGGCTCTCCCTTTTTAAATCAGCATTTTCTGAACGCCTGACCTATAACACAAACAACAGCAGAGCTGCTCTGGAAGCCCTGCCCGCTCCACCTCCCCAACTGTTCATCTACTTCTGCCAGACACAAGAGGAGATCTAGGAACACAGTTGGGAAAAACAGAGCCTCTGGGATCAAGTGTACAGTCCCTGTGCTGTACTCAATGGTCCTCCATACTCTGACGCCAGACTACCTCTCCTGACTCATCTCCCACCACGTTCTACAACACTATTGCCCACTAATGGCCTGGTACCTCCTGCAGTTTCATGGCTGCATGCCTTTACTCAGGGACTTCTCAGCCATTCTGTACTACTGAATTCCAGCTTATCTTTCACAACTCAGTGTGAAGACCATCTCTGCTTTGTGAAGTTACAATTGCTGCTTATGCCCTACGGTACAGCTATTTGTTCACATTCCTGTATCCCATTATGACTGGGGTATCTTTATAGTCAGACAGCCCCCAAATAACCACCACTCAATTTGCTTTTGCAACCTTTCTCTTATAAATCAGAACCTCACAGTAATGACCAAAAACACCAAACAAACAAACAAAAACCAAAAAGACACCTGAAGACTACTGTCAATGAGAACATGGAAACTGCTTTTAGGTACACATTTTGTAACTTTAGTATAAGGAGAAATATCCCCCAGAAAGAATATTTAGTCAGTACTTTTATATTGTACTAGCAACAACAATAGACTAATTATATAATGACAACAAAACCAGTAGTTAACATTCATTGTGTCTAATCATGTAATCCTCTCATCAACCCTATGAGGTATAGCTGGTAAGTAGTAGAGGCAGGACCCCACCTAAAGCCCAAGATCTTAACACCTGATGATAACTGGAGCTTGGCTGGATTCAATACATGAACTGTCATGGGAAAACCACTGTTAAAAGATGAACTAGAGACGAACCTGATTGAACCTGCTGGTCTCTGAGTGAAATTCCCCTAAGTGAGAAGCAACAAGGTGCTCTGTCATCTTTTTCTTTCATATTTCTTCAAACTCTAGGACAGTAATCCAGATTCCTATGGGATCTGCAAGGGAATGCCTTCTATGGGACATTTAACCACTGGCCTCCTATGATTCTAATTCATTTTTCCCTGAGTACAGACTGCGAAAGGGGTTCTTCACACAAATGTATCTTACCAGCCAAGAGCATGTAGAGCTCCCCCGTCTTTGGCTGGAAGTTGATGGCTGCACTGAGAAAATGGAAGGCTGATGCATACTGCTGCATAGTCAAGTGGACAAGGCCCAAATTATACAGAATCTTCCAATCGAAGGGTGCCAAGTAGTTGGCTCGTTTCAGGCAGCTGATAGCCTAGAGGAGAGAGCGGGCACTCGGTGAGAGGCTGGGGCAAGCTGGCAGAACCAGTAACTGAACACAAACCAGGAAAATGAGGAGACACTCACTGCCACGTATTTCTTCTTGCCAAAGAAACACATTCCAATGTTATTCCAGAGTGGAGGACTTTCTGGAACAGCACAGGCTACAACTCTGTATTTGGTGAGGGCAACATCAAAGTCCCCATGGGTCTGCATCATGCTGCCTGCTGCCAAGATGGCCTGAAAACATGGGATGTGGAAAGTTGGTAATTCAGTCATTCCCAAAAGGCTGTCGCGGTGAAGTAGGCGTCCTGAGTCTAGATACTCCGCAGGCGCATCAGCACTGGTGGGACTGAAAAGCTTCTCCCAGGGACCCATATACTGTATCCAAGCTATTGGAACAAACGCTCATGAGGAACACTCCCGCACCCCACACGGGCTCTCTTTGGCATAATACAGAAAAGTCACTGACTTTACCCAGCTTATTTTTTTTCCTACTGGTGGCCAGGGGAGCCACTATTTCAGAGTATCAGGGCCCTGTAAGTAAAAAGCACCTTTAACCCGTTCCCTACAGCCCCTACTTGGTACACCAAGTGCTCTAGACAACTCAGGTGCACCTGTCCTTGGCCACTAAAGGTGCAGCTCCTTCTGCCACAGGGCAGAGGGTGAGTCAGCCTTAGGCTTCACTGGTCAAGCTTTTCATGTCTCTAAGGAAAAGGGTTAAGGTGGGGTGCTAAGTCAGGCTAATACGACTTCCAAGGTAGGACTGAGTCTGTACTGTTAACAAACAGCCGGTCTTGCTGCATCTCCCTCAATGATACATATCCACATGATGATCTCCTCCTCCCCGAAGTCGTATCTGGACAAGAGTTGTAATCTCAGATTCATCAGGAATCAAGTCATTTCAGCAGATTTATTTCTGACAGTAGTTATAGAGGCTCTGCCAATTTCCTAAGTAACATATAAAACTTTACCAGCACTACAGTTTTGCTTTCTGCATAAGTTAACAGGCCCAATATAACAAATGTGCTCTTTTAGAAGATAAGAAGCAGAACACTGACACTTCACAGTATTTTCAAATGAGAGCCACGTTTATTTATAACTTTTCTAAGGAAAAAGTACTTTCTCAGATACACAGAACGCTTTCTAGGGCCAGATCACCTCTAGGAGTGGTGGGACCGTCTGTGTGAAGGCTCTGGGGTTTGACAGCCTGCAATACCTTGTAGTTGGTGGGGTCGTAAGTCAGTGCATTTCCAAGATGTTCAAATGCCTTCTGGTAAATGCCGAGCTTGGGAAAAAGCAAAAGCCAGAGAATTACATCGGGGGGGGGGGGGGGGGGGGGCGGGGGGGGCGGGACGGTAGTTAAGGAGACTGGCCAACCACTCCCTCATCAGACACACCCTGACTTTTCCGGGTTCTTCTGACAGAAAAAGAACTACAGATACCGGATTCTTAAAAAAGAAAATTAAGATCCCCACGTTTGTTTTCCCTCCTATTTTGTTGATTTGTCCCCTGATAAGGTCAAAGTAGCTGTTTGCCAGGAACCGCCTCTGCCACACTAGTGCTGTTCCACGCCAAGGCCTCTTGGCAGGAAATGGGCTGACTCGCGCATCTCCCCTGGGGCCAGCCTCCCAAGCCAAAGCCCAGGAAGGCCCAGGGTTAAGCTCCTTTGAAAGAAAAATGAAACAGATGAAAAGGCCACCACAGAGGCAGGGCTGGAGGCAGGATCTGCTAAGCGGGCAACCTGGGGCGTCGACAGGGTGTGTGGGGCAGGGAGAAGCCCTGAGGGATCCCTGGGGCCTCAGGCAGACACAGAACAGCGATGGGGCCAAGAGAATCCCACCCACACTCAGGAATGTGGAGGGGAGAGGAGACTTTTTATTCTAGACAATGCTTTGCCTTCTCTCTTTTCTAGAGGACGTGGCTGGGAAGAAGGAACAACAGAAATGGCCTTTGCCCCAAAGCCCTAGCGGTACCACAGCTTCTCCTCCCACCACAAAATGCCAGCCCCTTTGACCCCAGTTGTTTCTCGTATGTGTTCTTGCCTTGGTTGGATAAGAATTATAATTGCACTAGGCTCAAACAGATTTATTTGCTTCTGATTTGAATGCTGAAAATTAAGTTAATTCCTTTAGCAGACAAAGAATATCAAATGCAGAGAGTAAAGTTCATGTCCTTCTTATGACCTTTCGTAAGTTGTGTTAAAGTAAAAATGCAGGAAAACCACAACACACACAAACCCAAAAGCACTTCTAACGTCAAGGCATGGATGAGTAAAGAATTCCTCTTACCTGGAGGTAGAGTAATCCTAAAGTTGTGAGAAGTTCTGTATTTTCTGGTGAGAACCTGCAACACAGAGATGCTCAGAGGGAAACAAGATGTGTAAGAGAGACACTAAGATACACACATAGTAACTCACCCTTGTGCACTACCTGAGACACCACTGCGCCTCCCACTCCCCGTAGGAACTCTCAAAGGGATTTGGGAATTCCCTTCAAAAGTAGGTCACCTCAACCCTAGCTACAGGGAGGATAGCTCAGCAAGAAAGAATGGGACTTGGAACCCAGACTCCTTTCGCAGGACCTTTTCTTAGGGCCAAAGTCCTTAGAAAGAACCTATGGAATATTTTGTGCCACTGTCTTGATTCACTGATAGAATTCAAGAATAATGCCCTATAAACCAAGTCAGTCTAGAACACACACGGTTTTAGTCCTTTCCCTCTTGTGAGATTTTTTTTTTTTTCCTGTTCTCACCGCACTCAATGCCAGCCAGCATAATTTCCCGTGTAATTTAGGATCCCAAGGCCCCTAATGCTCTGCTCTCCACATTAAACAAAAAGCCATACTAAACAGCCAAACTAAAGAAGGAAGACACATACCCGCTCTAGGAAAGAATTAGCTGTTGGCTTTGTGGAGTAAACACGGGCTTAAGTAAAAGAGTATCTGCCTTTCCAATCCCTCGATGATATCTGTCTTTGTCACAAAGCGAAAGCAACACTGCGCTCACATGATCTGACTACGGGATCAGCAGACAGCTGCACCAGTGAGAGTGACAGAAGGTGAAGAACTGTGTCTCCTGTTTCTAAGCAATGAGGTAGGGTGCCGGTTACCTATGGGGAGACCAGAACCACAGGGGCCAAAGCCCCAGCCCGGGGAGGCCTGAGCTGGCCAGACAGAGCTTATTCACTTCAACTGAGTATTCGCCCTTCACTTTCTGCCATAAATACCCATCCTGATCACTTCCTCCCCCAAAGCAAGTAAGTAACTTCCATGATTCTGGTGGGTGTCCATCCCCCCACCAAAACATGACTACTCTCTCCAAAGCTGCGGGTCATAAACAATGGTTTCTATAATCTCAGTGAGGCTCCAAATGCTCAGTTGACCTCTTTTCTCCTTTGAGAATTTCAGTGACTTAAGTCCTTGACCAGCCACTAGAAGAATGTGTGAGCTAATGTAATTTATGTGAGCTAATAAGCTCAAAGAGCCAACTTATAGAATGCAGGGGTCAGGGATCAAAGCTTCCACCCAGCACCAAAGAGACTTTAACATACGCTACATGGCCTCCTTCCTACTTGTCCATATAAACGTAGCCTCTTGATGACAGAAGTCTCTTTTGTAGCTTAACAAACCAAAGGATTTTTATGTCTTTTCAGATATAAAATATGGTTGAAGAAAATTCCAAAAGCAGTGTTGTGACTAATATAACCAGAAAAGTTACTATCATGGTAGAAGACAGAGGTAATTAACAAATTAATAGAAATCTAAGTTTAGTTCAAAGTCTAATTATCAGGAATAATAGACTTTGTGGCCTTAAACCACAGATGAGGCATTCTATTAACTGACCAAACAAATGAGACACTAAAGCATTTTGCTACAGCTATCCCACTTAAAACAAACACGACAACACCCCAGACAGAAAAGACAAGATAGCATGTGTCCCTAGAAAAGAAACGCAGAACACCACACTGGGAAAGCCAGTCAGTTACGTTTTCAAGGGGGATTTGGCTAACCCTAATGATATTTTTCAAAAGCATGATATTGGTCTCAGGCTAATGAGGCCAGATCTTTATTACTCAATCAGGAGATTTCTCTCCCTAATATCCTGAAACACAACACCTTTTATAAAGTTTAAAACCACAGTGGCAGACTGCCAGCTGACTCCAAAATCTGCTCTCTCCTTCCTCCTAGGCACATCTGCCCACCTCCCTTGCAGCTAGATGTGGCCACCTCACTAATTTCGAACCACAGAATGTCAGCAGGAATGATGTGTGCAACTTCCTATTTATTCAGTACTTAGCTTCCTATACCACCTCCCCCGACCATAGCCTGGAGCACAGATGCTACAGTAAGTCAGCTGCAGCCATGCAGGTGAAGGCAACAACCTAAGGAATGATGAGGAAGGAACATGGGAGGAACCTGGATCCCAGACTGATCTTGTGGAGCAAAGCTGGCCAGCTAGGCTAGACCAGCCACACTGATGTGTGAGAAAGAAACAGGTCTGTCTTCCTTATTTAAGCAATCGGGAGCTCTAAACCTTAGCTTAACAGTTACTCTGGCTCCTTCAACTCACAATGTGTAACCAGTCACACGTGTTCTCTCTTAGACTTGGGAGTTCATGTCTGCTCCCATTTTTGTTTTAGTTTCTCACTGCTCTAAAGGAACAGACACACTTACTCCACTGCTTTCTTGTAGATTTCGATGGCCTTGTCCAAGTCTCCCTCCAGCAAGTGGATCTTGCCCAGCATTATGTAAGTCAGATCATGCCTGTTAAGATGTAGGGCGTTGTGCAACTGGTCTTGTGCCTAACAAGATTGACAGAGTAAAGAGAACCAGATCACTACCGTGAAAGGACAATGACCTTGTATGGCTAATGTAAAGACAGAGCTCCTGCTATACTCATGTAGGAATATCACATTTCAGCAAATGCCCCACTACCCAAAAAACTAAAACATACCCAAACCGTGCTTGCTCATAGGACAGCTGGCAATATGGAGTGTCTGCCTCTAGAGCCACTTGGGAGGCTTGTACAGATGATCAAACTTCTTGAGAGTTTTCTGCTTTCTGATATTCACACCCATGACTCATATTTCATAAGTCAAAAGGGGTATCATGGTCTGCCCCAAACTCGACCCCAGCTGCACCGCTGACCAACTGCACACCCTTCCCCAGGGTGGACCTCATTTTCCTCACCAATATTTTGATGAATGAATGAATCCTCATTTATGCATTCAACATGTATTCATCGAGTGCCTGTTGCTCTAGGTACCAGTACACCAGAGCTAACGCAAGAGCTTATGTCCTCGTAGATGATGAAAAGGGCTTCGCTTAGTCCTTCACCGATTCAACAAGTACTTCTATAAATGCCAGGTACTGTATTTGCTTAGCCTGTGGGCTTTATAGTAAAATCTAAATATAATGCTTCTCCTCCATACAGGTCTGACCAAAAACCAATTCCACCTCTCCCTGGGCTCAGAATAATCCTGTGAATAGATATGTACTTACTTGAAATATCCTCTGAAGAGAGAAAGCTCCTAACCAAGTGTGTAACACTGAACATCTAGATCTGCCCAGAAAACCTAAGGGACCCACTAAATATGTATATTTTATTTACACAGATATAGGTATTATTTATTTTTATATATCTCACAGGAGCAAAAGTTATTCTCATACCTCAACTGCTGATGTACAGGGTTTTTTTGCATACCCCTGAGGGACTGATTAGGTTGCATCAGTTTACAAATTGATATATATTAAACACTGTCAAATGGGTATCAACTAATTCAGAGTCTCAGTCCTGTTAGCAGCACTGGAAAAAGGAGAATAAAACTTCATAATCACTAAGTGGGAGCTTTATGAAGGAAACTCTACCCAGCCCCACTATGATTAACTTTTAGAGTTCTCTATAATTTGGTCTATCTCTCAATTAAGATATATACATTTTTTCCCTTATCTGAGTAACAGGGTGAGTGCAAATGTTTTATCTGATGTAAGAGCCTTAGGCACTACAGCCTAATCACAATGAAATATAAAAATGAAACATAAAAATCTCACACGGAAAATAACCTTAAAAACTGAAACTCTCAGAAATCAAATCTATTTAAGATTAAAAATTCATTTCCAATGACCTTAAGAACTAAAATCAGTTGCCACTGGAGCATAAGATAGCTCACATGGTCATAATTACACTTTTAAGACTTACAGGTCCACTTTTTGATATCTAAGTTTTATTGAACACTTGTGTTTCCATTCTGGAAAATTAAACTAGGGGGTGGAAAATAAGAAGAGAGGAAGAAAGCAATTAGATTGCCATTCCCTAATAATATTTCTAGAATTTGTCACTTTCTTGTTAAAAGCAGGGAAAAAAAAAAAAGATGAATAGTGACAAACGAGAATAAAAATGGGGATAAATGTATATGGCAGTTTCAATTTTTACTTCTAAAAATCTCGGCAAGCAGTAGGGATAATACAAAATGAGCAATGGCGCCGCTGTAGCAAGTGTACCCTCAGTGAAATCCCCAGCCAGCCGCTCAGCCACCAGCACCATTTCTGTAAATTACCTTGTCCAACTGTTTCAGGTAAATGTAGCAAACTCCTAGGTTATGACAGATCTCCTACACACAAAAGAAAGGAAAACAACTTACTAAGTTCCACAGTAACTATTAGAGTGAAACAACAGGTGTCTAGAGATTATTATTGCTTGGCAAAATGTAAACTTTAAAACATGCACTATGGTTAATTTTTTTACTTGAATCTTAAACAGATTATAAGAGATAAAAGCAGAATAAACCAGTGATCTTCCTGGGTCTATTTAGTACCTTGGGGTGCATGCCCAGCCCATTCCTACACCTTTTTTCCTCTAAGAGCTGCTCACTGAACAAACCCTTTGTCTCCTCTTCTCAGAAGAGACTACCACAGCCCCTGCTCCAACCCTAAGGAGGTGTGTGTGTGTGTGTGTGTGTCAGTCAGTCCTTTTCCTAGGAATCTAGGAATTCACTAGGTGGGATGGACTTGGGGACTGACAGCGCCATCCGGAGGCCACTAGGATGGAATACATAGATGTAATTGGAGCCGATCTTTAGAAGACTAGAGCACAGGTCAGCAAACTCTGGCCCACGGGCCAAATCCATCCTCTGCCTTTTTCTGCAAATCAAGTTGTACTGGAACACAGTCACGACCGCTTGTTATGTATCGTCTACAGTTCTTTCACACTAGAACTTCAGAGTCAAGTAGTTGCAACAAAGACTGTATAAATCCACAAAGCTTAAAATATTTACTAACCTGCCCTTTACAAAAAAAAATTTGCCAACCTCTGATCTTCAGAAAGAAAATAAATCAAGCAGAAATGCAGAGAAGCTACCTTGGTTGCTGACATCTTTCCAGTTCTAGTTCACTGCAAGACCAATCTGTATTTCCTGACCTTGTGTTCTGTAAAATCTCCCGAACTCCCTTATATTAAACCTCCCTTTATTTAAGGCAGCTTTAGAGAAAGGAAAATGCAAGGGTGAGAAAACTGCTCCTGGGAAACAGTAAGGACCATCTTGTTAGTAGTGTGGGGAGGTGGAGAAGCACATTCGGACCCAGAAGTGTCCCTCTTGGAAGAAACATGAACCTTATAGGGCTCAGAGACAACAACCGGTTTAATGTTTTCCAAGTTCCCTAACATAACAACAAAATAGCAATCAGTGATTCTATGCCAGATGTTTTTCATATACATTACTTTAATTTTCCCAGCAAATCTGCAACATAAGTATAACAATTCTGATTTCAGAGGTAAGAAAATGGAAGCTCAGAGAAGTTAAGCAGTTTGCCTAACTTACGACAAAAAGTATCAGCACTGGGATGTTTTTTTCTTAGTTCTAAATCTTAAAGAATTTCAACCATATATAAATGTAGACAGAATCACCATGTACTCATCATCCTGCTCCAACAATCATCCAATCCATACCCCCCATCTCTCCCACTACTTTTGTAAGCAAATACCAGATAGTATCACATTTTATCCACAAATATTTCAGTATGTATTTCTAAAGGATAAGATCTCTTTTTTTTTAAGCTACCCACAATACCATTATCATACTTGAAAAAAAATTAGTAACTGCTGATACTGAATCATGTTCAAATTTCTGATGAATGTCTCACATTACAAAAAAAATTTTTTTTTCTTAAATCACAATCCAGGGACTTCCCTGGTGGTCCAGTGGGTAAGACTCGGCACTCCCAATGCAGAGGGCCAGGGTTCGATCCCTGATCAGGGAACTAGATCCCACATGCATGCTGCAACTAAGAGTCCGCACGCCGCAACGAAGATCCCACATGCCGCAACTAAGACCCAGCGCAGCATGCATGCATGCATACATACATAAATTTATTTAAAAAAATCATAATCCAAATAATTTCCACACAATGCAAAGCACTGGGATTTGAACTCAGGCCTGTCTCTAAAACTTGTATACCAGACTTCCCTGGTGGTCCAGTGGTTAAGAATCCGCCTGCCAATGCAGGGGACAGGGGTTCGATCCCTAGTCCGGAAAGATCCCACATGCCGCAGGGCAGCTAAGCCCTTGTGCCACAACCACTGAGCCCGTGTTCTAGAGCCCACAAGCCACAACTACTGAGCCCATGTGCCGCAACTACTGAAGCCTGCGTGCCGCAACTACTGAGCCCACATGCTGCAATTACTGAAACCTGCACGCCTAGAGCCCGAGCTCCACAACAAAAGAAGCCACTGCAATGAGAAGCCCACGCACCGCAACAAAGAGTAGCCCCCGCTCGCCGCAACTAGAGAAAGCCCACAGGCAGCAACGAAGACCCAGCTCGGCCAAAAAAAAATTTTTTTTAAATAAAACTTGTATACCTTCCACTTCATCACCCTATAAGAATATACACAGGGAGCTGGAGAGGAGAAATGTAGCCCTACTTGTCCTTTAAATGTACTGGAAGGTAACTAAGCCGTAACCTTTTAAAATCATTTCTCATAGATATTATTTGAGAAAGCAGTAGCAATATGCCTTAAACAAACTGACAACCAAGAAAATTTGTGAAATTTGAAAAGGAAACTAGAACAAATCAGAGTTAAATCCTGTCTTTCATGGGGTGAGAAGATGCAGCAGACATCCTGCAAGGGCAACTGGTACAGTGGAAAGATCACAGGCCTAAAGTGAGGAATCCTAGATTCTAGGCCTGAATTCTGGCTCTGGTTCTGCCACTACCTCACTGTGTGCCCTTCAGCAAGTCACTCCATCTCCCAAAGCCTCAGCTTCCTCATCTATCAATACAGGAAATTCTCCCTACTTAACAGCTGTTCCACAAGTCAAATGAGATCATGGCGGGAGGAATTACTATTCCCCTGCTGCGGCCAGACTGTGGAATACCCTGATGAGTCGAAGGATGTAGGGCTATAAGGTTTGCTGCAGGCCACAGGCACTCATGAAGCATGTAGGGCAGAGAGTGGCTGTTTGGGGAATGACCACCTCTACTGGCACCAATGGACTGGTTATCCCAGGTGAGTCAGTAACACCAAATGAGCTCTTTCAACCAACTGGACAAATTGAAAGACAGTCTCCATTCCCCCTGTCCTGTCCCTGAGCTCTCCTGTCTCACTTCCTCTCTGTCTCCATCTATGGGCTCATTTTCTCTTCAGCTCAGCCCTTCAAACTGTTTTTTCCAGGACTCCATCCTCAGCTCACTGCACAGTGAGCCCATCCAATTTCATGGTTTTAATTATCACCTTTTAAGTTGTTGACTCCAAACGGTGTATCTCTAGCCCAGAACACTTGAGTTTCAGATTTCTATATCGGGCCATGTACTGGATACATCTCAATTTAGATATCCTACCAGAAGGTACAATTCATCACGTCCATAATCTTCTAGGAGACAGGACTTAACTCTGATTTGTTATCGTCACCCTCCCCCAAAACTTGCTCCTCTTCCTCCTGTGCTTGCTGTCCTGGTCGGTCGCCCCATAAACCCCCAAATCCATCTGTGCATCTGCAGCCCACTGCCTGGCACACGCACGTTCATTCGTTGAAAGAAGGACTAAGTGAATGAAACAGCAACTCCATTTTCCTTTATCTGTAGCTTTACTTTGGCCTTTGGCTATAAAATACTCAATGGCAAAAAGACTTAAACATCTCAGTCTTTAGACCTGCAGACGAAAAGTGACTGACAAAAATAATAGTGCTGTGGGACTTCCCTGGTGACACAGTGGTTAAGACTCCACACTCCCAATGCAGGGGGCTGGGGTTTGATCCCTGGTCAGGGAACTAGATATCATGTGCATGCCGCAACTAAGAGTTCACATGCCACAACGAAGGAGGCCACGTGCCGCCAACTAAGGAGCTGGCGAGCTGCAACTAAGGAGCCCGCCTGCCGCAACTAAGACCCAGTGCAACCAAATGAATAAATAAATATTTTTTTAAAGTAATAATGATAGTGCCACAAGAACTGCAGGGAAAACCCATGCTAGCTCTTTCTACTAATCAATCTAATCCTTCACTCTTAGATATGTCTTTCTAAGAATCATCAGATAGTTTGAAAAAACCAATAGCATGAAAAAGAAGAACCAAAACAGAGGAAGAAAAAGATAATTGTGGAAAGCAGAATAGAACTTCAAAGGGTCAGAGACATGGAGAGGCTACTGCAAGAAAAGACAAAGTTCTTAGAAATTAAAGATATAACTACTGAAATAAAAAATATTGAACAGGTAGGCTAAATAACAGAATGTGAATATAGCTAAAAACAGAAGTGATGATCTGGAAGATAAGACTGAGGAAATGTCTCTGAATGTACAGCAAAGACAAGGAGGTAGAAAATATGAGAAGCAAGTTAGGAGACAAGTAGAACAGGTACAGAACACGTCTGATAGAGTAGAAAACAGTGTGGCAAATCCTGCTAGTTATTTACCTAACATTCATTCTCTCTGTTTACCTTACCAACAGAACCCTAATTTTGTTTAGAGTGACAATATATTTCCCAAACTTCCTTACAAAAGGGGTAGTTGGTGTGATGTAAGTGAAAGTCTGTTGGGGACTTCTAGGAAAATTATACTTTCTTGATGAAGGTTATGTCCTTTTCTCTTTGTTGCTTCCTCTTTCTCCCTACCTAGAATGATGATGTGATGTTAGAGCTGCAGCAGCCATCTTGTAACCATGAAGAAAAAGCCTCAGCATTGACATCGTTGGCCCACCAAATCAATGTTGGCAACTGCTTACCTGGATTTCTTGTTTCATAAGAAAAAAATAAACTCCGAATTTATAAAGCCAATGTTTAATAAAATGTTTTGTTGCAGTTACACACAATCCCTAACTGATACAAAGAGACAATAGAGAGGAAAAAATAATCAAAGAACTACTCAAAAAAAAAAACCTTGCTGACCCAAAGAAAGGCAAGGGTTTTCAAAGTGAAAGAGCCAACTGAATGTCCACAGATAAGGGGGATAAAAGAGAAAAGAAACACATCTAGACAACTATTACTGACATTTCAGAACTCCAATGATAGAAAATCCTCAAAGCTTCTAGAGAGGAAAGTGGGGTTATCAACAAGAATCAGACTGGTAACAGACTGCTCATCAACAACACTGACAGCCAGAAAACCAGGCAGCAATGTCTGCTGAGGTATGAGGAAACATGATTTTTGATCTTATACCCAGCCAAATCATCGATCAAGTGTGAGGATAAAATAAAGACAGTTTTGGCATGTAAGAATTCAGTAATAATAACAAGAGATAGCCATATGATAAATGGAACCATTAGCATGTCACTAATAACAAAGTTCCCTACTTACCCAATCTTTCTGGTTAAGTTTAGCTGCTTCATTATATACTTCAGTGGCAGCTTTATGTTTTCCCAAAAGAAATCTGGGGAAGAAACCATTTTCTGTGATTATTAATGCAAAGCTTTTACAAGACTACAACCCCACTAGTCCCACATCTGACTCATGTTCCAGCCAGCAGAGAATTCGGGAAGCCTCTTCCCTGTAAGCTGGCTGTGCTGGTTTAGCCAGTGAGGCTGCTGTACACCAACAGCAGAAGCTCTCTTGGTAGGGACAGAATTGGTTCCAAGGCCTTGGGCCCATTCTACACCAATTTTAGTCAAAGTCTTCTGTAATTTATTTTCTACAATGTACTACAAATGTAGACCAAAAAAGAAACAAGCCAAACTAATTACCATGTTAAACAAAAACTGCCACAATTTTTCATCATGATCTATTAGGGACAGGCCCTTCTCTCCCAAACTAAGTCTCTTTCCTTGATACTGGATCATCACTCTGGAGACACACGGGAAAATCAGCCTCTATGCAAAGACAGTGCAGGTTATGAATGACAACGTAGGTAAGAAAGTGAGAGTGGGAATTCCACAGAACACTTTACTACTCTGGAGTAGTAAAGCTATTAGTACTTAACAGCTTATAAGGACAATGGAGGTTGCCTGCATCCAGGAACCCTCAGGGCATTCACTCAACAAACACTTACTAAAAACCTACTGTGTATCCAGTATTATGCTAAGTGTTGGAACAGTAGGTGAGAAAAATTCCATGGGTTGCCAATACGATTAGGGTACTTGAGGCACAAAATGTTCCTATTTATATGAGAAACATTATCAGTGGTCCCCCATCAAACTAGAATATACAGTGTTTGAAATACTCAGTTCCTTTATACTAGTTATCTCATTTTCTCAAATTTCAAAATTAATCCACACTCTTCAAAGTGAATCTATTATACCCATTAAGCAACCCTCCCTCTATGTATCCGGCTGCCAGAAGCAGCTCCAGCCTGAGAATGCACTTTACGTTGTTCTCTGTCAGTGCCCTAGGGCCTACAGGCTGCCAGTACTCACAAAGATCTGGCCACCTGCTTGAGGTTATCAGCAGACTGAGGGCTGAGAACAGCACAAGTCTGAAAGAGTTCTAGGGATTCTTGGATATTTCCTTCCAGGCGAAATATCAATGCTGCCAAGAAAGAGAAAACACAGAAAATAAAATCATGTTCTAGGAAGAATGGAGCCTGACATCTGAAAAACTGGAGACGAGGGAGGTAGGAAATCATATCAAAGAAATTCTTTGGATAATTGTGTCTCTAATACAATCAGATATGACTTCAGATGGATTGAAACAAGCAGCAAAGTTGTTGATGAGCTAAAACCTTTTTTTTAAGGTATCTGGAATCTACCTATTCCTCCACTCCCAGCTTCCACCACGCAGATAATCGGGTATCTTGTAAATTATCCCACAAACTCTTCACTATAAGAACATTCTTATAGCTCCTCATCAGATGCTCTATTTATCATGATAATTCCGACATCCACCTGATAGTTTTCAGAGAGTACACTCAAATGGGGCAAGTGCAACCAATTAACTCAAGTCCAACAAGGAGATGCTGGCAAAGAATGCAGTAATATTTCAGACTTGGTTTTCAGTATAGCAACCAATCAGAATCAATCATTTTTCAGAAGAATTTACATGCTTAACTACTATCAGGCACTATAAGTCTGGAACTTGTGATATTGGGAATAAAAGAGCATTATTTGGGCTTTCCTGGTGGTGCAGTAGTTAAGAATCTACCTGCCAATGCAGGGGACACGGGTTCGAGCCTTGGCCCGGGAAGATCCCACATACCGCCGCGGAGCAACTATGCCCATGCGCCACAACTACTGAGCCTGCGCTCAAGAGCCTGCAAGCCACAACTACTGAGCCCACACGCCACAACTACTGAAGCCCGTGCACCACAACGAAGAGTAGCCCCTGCTCGCCACAACTAGAGAAAGCCCGCACACAGCAACAACGACCCAATATAGCCAAAAATAAAAACAAATAAATAATTTATTTTAAAAAAAAGCATTATTTGCCATGATATCCTAGATATGTCAATATCTTACCAATTATGTCAGAAAATTATATATTAATTTGAAGACTACAAATGCAATGAGTGGTAAACAAAACCATTCATTTACATCAAAGAGTCAAAAAGATAATTCCTGGGAAAACTAAGGATGCTACTTTGGGCACTACAGAGTAAAATTCCAGTCAGTGGTTCCTATACTTGATTTCTGATGAATTTCATTTATTCTCTGTTTTATCCTGTATACCTCTAGGCTTCTTCCCTTCATCCTGACTCACCTTACAAAAAATCCTCAAGCTTTTCCTCATCTCTTTTAGCTTGACTACAAGGAACCCTTCCAAAAGCCTCTTCTGGACGTGAAACTGCTGCATGAGGTAGGGACCCTAACAACTGTTCTGAAAAACACTAGCCGGAAACTAGAATAGGGGTGAAGGATAGTAGCAAGTTTTTTAAAGAGAACTAGTCATTTCTGAGGTCAAATCCAGCACAATAATCATGTTCTGATTTCAAAAAACAGTAATACTAAATAAGAGATTTGTGGAACATTTACTTGAATTTAAGTATTTCGTAAGTTGTTTGCTCTTTTTCCAGAACGTAGGCAGAGTGTGCACTTCTCTGGCAAGAAGAGAAGAAATATACGTCTTACCTTGGACATAGATAGCATATTCACATAACCCCTGAGTTTCCTGAAGCTGTTCTTTGATAACATCCTGAAAAAGAAAGAAACAATACTTCTGAGTAGTGGTTAAGTGTCTTCAAGTGTTTTTAAGAAAAGGTAAACATGGACAAGGAGCGCATGTAAGAAATCTACGATACTAATGATGACTAATAAAGCAGTTCATTCGGATTTTTTTTTAAATTTCAACTCTTGTTATGATTGCTTATTCTAGAACAGGGGTCAGCAAAGTACAGCCCACAGGCCAAATCCGACCCACATAGCCTATTTTTGTACAGGTCTCAAGCTAAGAGTGGTTTTTTTATTTTTAAAGGGTTATTAAAAAATAAGAGAAGGTGAAGTATATGAGACAGAGACTATCTGTGGCCTGCAAAGCCTAAAATATTTACCATCTGGCCCCTTACAGAAAAAGTTCACCAACTCCCATCTACACTCTAACTAGGCAGGCTAAGAAAACTATGAAAAGATTTCCATGCACCATTATAGTTGCTAGGAGCTCTCTGATGAGCAAAGTACAGGCTCTACCTTTGTCCTATGATGGGCTAAGACCAGGGAGCTATACAGCTCAGAGGGCAATCACCTGATTCTAACCTGGAGAATCAGGGAAGGCTTTTCCAGGCTAAACCGTTTCAAATCCTATGTTAGCAAGGGATGGAGGAAAAGCTGTGGTGGCCCAGAGAGTCAGAGAGAGAAGGGCTTCAAATGCCATGCTAAAAAAGGTCGAGAGCAATGGGAAAATCGTGATAAATTTTAAGTGGGAAGTAACCAGATTCTATTTGCTCCATTTTTGGAATATTGTGGAAATAGATGGAAAGGAGGCAAGATTAGAGGCAATGTTGGCATAAGAACTCTTGTGGTTAATTTAAATAAAAATGACAGGGATTAACTAAGGCGTGGGGTGGGGGGGGGAAGTGGACAATGTCTTGAGATAGTAAGAGAAGGATCTCCAGAACTTGATGATTATCTATATTATATTAGGGAAAGTGGGTCAGAGGATTCTGACACAGACAGCTGGGTGAATGATGGTACCTATCCCCGAGGCAGGGAACAGGAGAAGGAATAAGTTTGGAAAGAAGAAGATAAATTCAGCTACAGAAAAGATGAATTTGAAATGCCTGGGAAGCATTCAGTATGTATCTCTAAGATCAGGAAGAAGTGTGTGGAATGAGCAGAGAAAGGAGTCAAGGACAGAACCTAGAAATAGCCCCAACTCTTAAGAAAAAAGCAAAAGAAGAGAAGACAAAAGAAAGGAAACAGAGAAAGTGGTCAATAAAGGAAAAGGGAAATAAGAAAAGGATAAAATCACAGATGAAAAAAAAATCTTTCAAGATCCATACTGGAACATTGCTAGTTCTTTTACATTGTCATAGGTACAAATGTCACAGGTATAAAAACTACAACCTTAAAAGCATTACAAAGCTCCGAATGCCAAAAAACGAGAATACCAGGGATATATTTTGCATGATGATACTATTCTCTGCCAGCAAGTATGTAACGTATATAGTAAGTTACCAAAGATACAGTTTAGAGAAAATACAAATGGTTTTAAAATATATAAAGGACCAAGCTCACCATACTAAAAGAATTATAAAACTCAATGAAATACCATTTTTCACCTATCCAGAGATCAAACAGTTAAATACTATGCCATATTGAACATCTGCTCTCCACCATGAGACCAACAAGTCCCAGAGAGCGGCTGCTCCTTCAGCCTGGTCTTGAAATGAGAAGACACATGGAGCACACTTGAACCTGACCCACAGGCTGTGGTCAAACCCAGCCAACCTACAGCCAATCTGAAGGCCCATGAGTAATAAGTATCTGTTGTTAGAGGCCACTGACATTTCGAGGTTGTTTCTTAAGCAGCATTATCATAGCAAAAGCTAACCAATACACAAAATGCAGAGAAATAAGATTTCATACATTTTTAGTGAGAGCTAAACTGTCACACAAACTGAGTGACAGACACAGTTAGTTGCCTAACCAAAGCCTGCCTCTCATGTTCTCTATCATTGGCCTCTCACCTTGCATGCTTCATAATCCTTCCGGATATAGTGGAGATGTATCAACCAGTTCTGCTTCTCCAAAATAGGAAACTCTGGAGCAGGGTAGCATATTTTGACAAAACAAACAACACAGTCATTGTTAGGTTTTCTCCTTGAGCATTGTCCTCAACTAACCACAAGCATACTGTAATATCATGTTAAATTCTTCATGCTGCTGACCATAAGAATGCAGTGCATCAAAAATGTGTGGATTATTAAATTAAGAGATACTTGTCCTACTATTACACATTGAATATATACTTCTGTTCAGTTTTGGTTGTTTATAATGTCAGTTTCTCAACTGATAACTTGCCTGAAGAGAAAAACAGAATCATTCTTTCCCTCTTTCCCTCTCTCTCTCTCCCTGGTTTTAGAACGTGAATAAGATGACTTTCCAAAGGATATTTCAGGAGTGTTACTAACAAAATATACATACCATAGTTAATATCATATCTGATAGATCAGAGGACCAAAAATAGCTAAACACAGTCTTAGCAATAGCTCAAATGTGAAACATTATACTGTTGCCCAGGAATGAGAAATCAACAAGAAGAAAAATATTTGAGCCACTGATTCATGATACAGAAACCCTGAGTTACTATCCCTTTGAATTCAATTAAAATACAGGTAAAAATTCATTAAGAAATTATTTTTCTATGGTAAAAAGGAGGACAAGTATTCACACCAACCTCAGAACAGTGGTGACCTCAAGGAAGGAAGAGGGAAGAGTAGAATTAGGAAGCAATAAAAAGGAGATTTCAACTGTTGAATGCTTTATTTATCAAAAAAATTAAAAGCTCTAAAGTATACATGGCTAAGTGTGTTTATTTATTAAATCTGGCCTGTAAGTACACAGGTGTTTGTATTTTTTTATGCATTTTAATACATGCTTGAGGTAATCCCTGTTTTGTTCTGTTTTAATGATCATTTTCTTTTTGTTGTTTTTTGTTGGCCACACCCCGCAGCACGTTGGATCTTAGTTCCTGACCAGGGATGGAACCCTGCACCCCCTGCAGTGGCAGCACGGAGTCTTAACCATTGGACCACCAGGGTACTCCCAGATTTTTAAAAATGTAAAAGAAAGGGTATAGCAGGGGAAGAAAGGGAAATGATTTGTAATCATTTGTAATCACTCTGTTCCAGAACCTTAGGCGATATATCAACGGAAAACCCAAGACTTATATGTCCATAGTATGACGGGAAGGAAAAAAAGCTTACTATGACCCAGAATTAACATTGCAGGAACACAAAAATTAAGAATGCTGCTTACTCTTTCCCAAGAACAGGGAACAGCAACAGAATCTGTGAAGTGAAATTACGACAGAAAGTATGGATATGATTTTATATACCGGAAGAAAGAAAAAAAAGATAAAATGTTAAGCAACTAACTCTTCATCTTCTGATTACCCACATTCTCTGACTGAGACCACCCTTCTTCTAGTCAGCAAGGGCCTATGTGAGATTCTTCAATGACTTTTGTCTCCTTCCTTCTCTTCCCCCAAGCCCCAACAATCATCAGATATTAGCCATTCATGTTCTGCCTAACTAACCACTTCCAGAATTAAATTTCCTACTAAAGACCACACAAATCACCAAGCTTAAAGATGGATGTGAGGGACTTCCCCTGGTGGTCCAATGGGCAAGACTCCACGCTCCTAATGCAGGGGGCCCAGGTTCGATCCCTGGTCAGGGAACTAGATCCTGCATGCATGCCTCAACTAAGAGTTCACATGCTGCAACTAAGAAGTCCACATGCCGCAACTAAAGATTCCCACATACCACAACTAAAAGATCCCGCATGCTGCAAAGAAGATTCCACGTGTCGCAACTAAAACCCAGCACAGCCAAAATTAAATAACTAACTAAATAAATATTAAAAAAAACAAACAATAAGACGGATGTGAGTGGGTGTGCATGTAATCTTGGATCAAGTCTCAATTGTATGGCCTACCTCAATGTTACCTACCCTCTAAAGCAGCAGTCCCCAACCTTTTTGGCACCAGGGACCAGTTTCATGGAAGACAATTTTTCCAGGGACCAGGGGGATGGGGTGCGGGGGTGGTTTCAGGATGATTCAAGCACATTACGTTTATTGTGCACTTTATTTCTATTATTACTACATTGTAATACATAATGAAATAATCATACAACTCGGCATAATGCAGAAATCAGTGGGAGCTCTGAGCTTGTTTTCACTTGCCACTCACTGATAGGGTTTTAATATGAGTGTGCAAGCAATTGATTTATGATGGTCTCTGTGCAGTCAAACCTCTCTGCTAATGATAATCTGTATTCGCAGCCACTCCCCAGCGCTGGCATCACCGCCTCAGCTCCACCTCAGATCATCATCAGGCATTAGATTCTCCTAAGGAGGGCGCAACCTAGATCCCTTACATGTGTGGTTCCCGCTTCTATGAGAATCTAATGCTGCCGCTGATCTGACAGGAGGCGGAGCTCAGGTGGTAATGCAAGTGATGGGGAGCGGCTGTAAATACAGATGAAGCTTCACTCGCTCGCCCACGGCTCACCTCTTGCTGCAAGGCGCAGTTCCTAATGGGCCACGGTCTGCTACCGGTCCATGGCCCAAGGGTTGGGGAACCCTGCTGTAAAGGGAAGGAGACAACTGAATCCTTTGAGTTTACAATATCATTAAGTATCATTGCTTCCACAACCTAAAAGAAAATTTATAAAATGCAAATTTGAGTCTTGCCTATTATTACAATCTTACAATAAAAGATGAGGCATTTTTTGTGTTCCATGGGTGAAGAATGGAGGAAAAAAATGTTCAATTTGTAAGGTACCTCAAGGGCCCAGAGACTCATGAAATGAAGTACTAGGGATGAGAAGAAGGGACAGCACCACCAAATTCAAGTGCCTAACAGTCATTTCACACTCCTGACGATACAGTTTGTCTAAAAGCTAAAAGAACTTTAGGCTCATCAAAGACTTTATAAATCATTTCAGTGCCCCATAACTGTCCTATTAACTGTGTAGTCTTGGGAAATTTACAGTTTCCTCATCTATAAAATAGAGACTCATTCATTCATTCAATAAATATTCACTGAGTACCAACCACATGCCAGGCACTGGGGATACAAGAGCAAACAAAACTGGTTATAAGCTTTCAGGGAGCTTATAATCGGGGCAGGGGTGGGGGGTGCGGGTTCGGAGAGTGCTGGCAGAAGGGATAGATGATAATAAAATCTCCATTATTAGTTATATTCTTCTCACATTTAAATAGGAGAGTCAGGGGATAAAATACCCCACAGAGATGTGAAGATTGAATGACAACACATATAAAGAAGTTCAAGTACTGTCTGGTACACGCTAACCCCTAAAGAAGTGTTAACTGTTGTTGCTGTTATTTTTATCATCATTATTATTAGTCATTTTCAAAAATGAGGAAATTCTGGATACCACAGAAATCCCTATGAATTCTGAATTTACAGTTAGAATTTTACTTGTAAATGTGTAAGGTGAATTTCTTGTATTCCAAATCATTGCTCACTCCAATTCCCCCTACAAACAGGGATACTGGTTCTTATATGCTTTCACAAGTATTATGAGAATTACCTATTTGAAAGGTCCTCTAAAAAAGATAGGCATGTAAGTGCAAAGTAGAGCCTCCTCTTGTTTACAGCAGAGCAAGGGGGTCATCTCCCATGTTACACTTTAGTAGGAGTCTGTGTTACCATGGAAGTCAGGTGGCCAGCTGATGAGATAAAGACAAGGTAAAGCCCTTCAGTCATCACCAAGGCAGTGGGGGCAGAAGACTGGCAACCTGGCAACAATATTCCCTTGCCCTTCTCTTCTCCTGCCCCCATTCCACTCTTTTGTGACAAATTTTTCTTTCCTCCTCTAAGGATGCACAAGACATATCTTAATTCCATAACTGAACAAACATGACATCACAAGAATTCTTCTTCCCTGTAATTTGCCCTAGGTGCGAAATTCTCATAGAAATAACCAAAACTCAAAACTTTACATAAAACTGATTAATGGTAGTGAACAGCATCCTGGATATATGAATGCTGAGCAGAAAATTACTGTGCTTTCAATTTTTAGTTGAAAAATTTTCTAAAATGACTAAGGCTTTTGTAAGTACATTGTAAATGAACTCTTCTTTGGTAAAGGATCTCTTCCAGGACCAGAAGACAGGCAGCACATCAAATTTTTATATGTAGAAGTCCAATCTTGATTCAGTACCAGACTTCTATGGGACTTTGAGCAAGTTATTTAAGTCTCCGGGCCTCCATTTTCATGCCTATAATTTTCACTGGAAAATTACGAAAAATCTGAACGTGATCATTCAATAAAATGTTAATTTCCTCATGTTATAATAGGAATTATGACACTTTTCTACCTCAATATATTACTTGAGACATCAAAAGATATAACAAATCTTGAAAAGAATGTAAATGGAAGACATTTTTATTAGTATCGATTTGAGCTCTGTATCAGACAGGGTCTAACAAGGAAACCCAGAAACCACTTGAGGATTTAGAACAGAAGGACTTCAATTCAGTGAACAGGTGAGGGAAGAAATGAGAGGCCCAATAGGGAACAGTGATGCAAATCAGAGGTTAGCATGGGAACAAGTCACTACCACCTCTAGGCTGAAGGAAAAAGGGAGGGAATGTATCACTACCAGTATCCAAGGCTGAAGTTACCTGGAGGAAGCTGAAAACAGAATGGCCTGACTGGCAGAAGCAACAAAAGAGACGCTTCCAGAAACCACCCCACTCCTCCAACTTTCCAAAGCAGACAGAAAGAGGGGAAAGCCCTGGCTTCTCCTACTTGCTACCCTCCAATCTCTTGCCAGTTCCTCTCACTTGCTAACCCAGCCAGAAACTGCTGACACCAGAGCCTGGGAAGGAATGAAGCCCACAAGGGTCAGCTGCTCACAATACTCAGCGGAGAAGGGAAGGGTGAGGAATGGATCTGAGGGCAAACAGGCCCAGGAGCAGCAGAAATATCAACTCTGCTCAGGAACATAGATGATGATGGAGAAGGAGGAGGAAACTGGACTGAATCAGTAGTCACCCAAGGATCCACGTTAGAAGATAACTTTTTTAAAAAATATTAAACTGCTACCTATCCAACTTGTTTGCTTCTCATGAGCTTAAAATGGGATGAGGAAGAAAGGAAAAGGTCATATAAAAGATCAATTATGGTTTTACTACATACCCTAGATTATTTTATTTTACTTTCTCAAATCAAAACTTAATTATATTTTATCCTTCTTAGGGGTGCCTGGGTGTGTGTATCCCCCATGTGTATTTATATATGATATTTTTATATATTTATATGATTTACTTATATCTATAATTATATAATATTGATATGTAATTTATATATATATATGTATTTGATATATATCTATATCAAAGTGTTTTCTCTCCTATTATAATACTGAATGTTCCCATGAGGCTAGTGAGTCATGCAATTCAGGGACTATTCCAACATTACAGATGAGGAAATTAAGACTCCAGAGGTTAAGTGATTTGCCCATACTCAACAACTAATTAATGGAAGAGGCAGGACTATAGCCCAGGTCCCCAAAGTTACTCGTTAAACTATACCAAGTTTCTGCCCCAACTGTAAATGACTTTCTAATTTTAAAATATAAGTGTCTGGGCTATCAACTAGACATAACTTAGCAATACAAAATTAATAATGATTTTAAAGTTTTTCTATTATTAAAAAAAAGCAGGGCTTCCCTGGTGGCTCAGCGGTTAAGAATCCGCCTGCCAATGCAGGGGACACAGGTTCGAGACCTGGTCCGGGAAGATCCCACATGCCGTGGAGAAACTAAGCCCGTGCACCACAACTACTGAGCCTGCGCTCTAGAGCCCACAAGCCACAACTACTGAAGCCCGCGCGCCTACAGCCCATGCTCCGCAACAAGAGAAGCCACTGCGATGAGAAGCCCACGCACCGCAACGAAGAGTAGCCCCTGCTCACCGCAACTAGAGAAAGTCCACGGGCAGCAACCAACACCCAATGCAGCCAAAATTAAATAAATAAATTTATGAAAAAAAAAAGCAGAACAGGACTTTTAACATATTAAGGTAGCAAGATTTTCAAATTTTTGAAAAAATTGGTTGGGTTTTTTTTTTTTTTTAATACATACTTATGGTAAGACAAAGCTGAAAGGACACAGAGAGTATTAAAGACTCTCTCCATTCCTCCTCCTCACTAGAGGTGAACAGTTAGTATTTTCTAAGGAATTTCTATGCCTATATAAGCATATGGGCAAATGTACACGTGTACATGTACACAAAGGGGATTATATTAAACATATTTGGAAACTGTTTGCTTATATCTACTGAATCTAAGTACATCCTTTCCAGTGACCCAGCAATCCTGCTCCTAGATGCATGTGTACCCAAAAAACATATATTGATACTTCATGGTGGCATTATGTATAACATCTCAAAATTAAAGTATCCCTAATGTTCATTCAGAGTAAAAGGAACAAACTGGAGTATCACCCCACGATGTATTGATAATACTAGATTATAATGAAAAAAAACAGCCACTACTACATGCAACAATATAGATGAATACCACAAAGATAATTCTGAGCAAAGAAGCCAGATATTGCAAAGTACATACTGAATGATTCCATCCATTTATATTAAGTTGAAAAGCAGGCAAAACTGATCTACACGGTAGACGTTAGATACAAGTAACCACCTTTGAGAGGAGCGGTTAATGACTGGTAGGGGGCATGATGGAGGCCTCTGGGAAGCTGATGATGTTCTATAACTTAATCAGGATCGTTAGTACCTGAATATGTTCACTTCGTAAAAATTTACTGAGCTGTACAATTATAATTTATGCACTTTTCCGTATGTATGGTATATGTCAATAAAAAAGTGTCAAGAATCAAACTAAACACCTCCTCAACCAAAAAAAGTAATTTCTGCGGGACTTCCCTGGTGGAGCAGTGGTTAAGAATCTGCCTGCCAAAGCAGGGGATACGGATTCGAGCCCTGGTCCAGGAAGATCCCACATGCCGCGTAGAAACTAAGCCCGTGCGCCACAACTACTGAGCCTGCGCTCTAGAGCCCGCAAGCCACAACTACTGAGCCCACGTGCCACAACTACTGAAGCCCGCGTGCCTAGAGCCCATGCTCCACAACAAGAGAAGCCACAGCAATGAGAAGCCCGTGCACGCCAATGAAGAGTAGCCCAAGCTCGCCGCAACGAAGACCCAACACAGCCAAAAATAAATAAATACATTTATTTTTTTTAAAAATTTAATTTCTGCAATACCAATGCAGAAGAGGAAGGGGGGACATACAACTCAGTCTGCGGGTAAGGGTCAAGACTTCCTAGACAAGACACAAAAGGCATTAACCATAAAGGAAAAAAATTAATAAATCAGCCTTCTATCAAAATAAAACTTCTGATCATCAAAAGATACATTAAGGAAGTGAAAAGATAAGACACAGGCTGAGGGGTGGAGACAAAATTCACAATACATATAATAGGCAAAGGGCTTGGACCCCAAATATATTAAAGAATTCTTACAAATCAACAATAAGAAAACAAACAATCCAATTTAAAAATAAGCAAAAGACTTAAACGTTTCCTTCACAAAAGAAATGAGTGACCAATAAGTACATGAAAAGGTGTTCAACAACACTAGTCATCAGGATAATGCAAATTAAAGTCACAATAAGATACTACAACATACACACCATCATGTCTAATATGAAAAAGACAGACAGCATCAAATGCTGGTTTGAACTTACAGCAAGCAGAACTCTCATAATTGCTGGTGGGAGAGTAAAATAGTACAACCACTTTGGAAAACAGTCTTGCAATCTCTTACAAAGTTAAAACATACACTTTACATATGACCCAGCAATTCCACTCCCTAGGTACTTACCTTACAAAAATGGAAACACATGCCCCACACCCACAAAAAGATGTATAAATGTTCATAGAAGCTTTTACATAACTTTTGAAAACTGGAAACAACACAAATGTTCATCAACAGGAAAATGGATAAACAAATTGTGGTATAGTCTTACAACAGAATACTAGACAGCACTTTCAAAAAATAAAAGAACTACTGATATATATATATATATCTCAACATGGATGAATCTCATAAACATTAGGCTGAGTAAAAGATGCCAGAAGCTAAATAGTACATACTGTATGACTTCACGGCAGGAAGTTCAAGCACAGACAAAATTAACTTTCAGGGACAGAAATCAGAACAATGGTTCCCTCTAGGACAGAAATGAAGGAAGGACTGACTGTGAGGAAACTTTCTGGGTGATAAAAATGGTTAACTCGACCTGAGTGATGATTACATAAGTACATATAGTTATCAAAATTCAAAAGTTGGGCACTTAAGATTTGTAGATTTTACTAGCATTGGGAAAAAAATAAAAGTTAAATTTAACTTTTTATTTAAATTAAAAGTTAACACTGTTCCTCAAAAAAAAAAAAAACAAACAAACAGAATTACCACATGAACCAGCAATTCCACTTCTGAGTGTACACCCAAAAGAGCTGAAAGCAGAGAGCCTCTTTCTACAGTTGCTGCTAAGATGCTTCCAAGGAAGCTAAGGTCACATTGCGGTGAGGCCCTGAATAGCACCGAGCCTGGCAGCCGCCAGCTGGGCACTTTCACCTTCATCTACTTGGCCTCATTCTGCACTACAATAGGTGACAGTCACAGAGGATAGATCAATGTTCTCATTAAAGCAGTCAATGTAAATGCTGAACCCTTCTGGCAAGGCTTGTTTGCAAAGGCTCTGGCCATCACCAGCCTGGGAAGCCTCATCTGCAATGTAGGGGCTGGTGGACCCGCCCCAGCAGGAGGTCCCACCGCCTCCACCACTGTTCTCCAGCTAAGAAGAAAGTGGAAGGCAAAGAAAGAAGAACATGAGGAGTCCAATGACAACATGAGCTTTTTGACTAAATCTCTTTTGTAACATATTCAATAAAAAGCTGAAGTCCAATAAAAAAAAAAAAAAAAAGAAAGCAGGTACTCAAACAGGTATTTATACACCAACGTCCATAGCAGTGATGTTGACAATAGCCAAAAGGCTGAAACAACCCATATGTCCATCAACAGATGAATGGGTACACAAAATATGTACTGCATATACATACAATGGAATATTATTCAGCCTTAAAAAGGAATGAAATTCTGTCTAACATTCTATAACACAGATAAACCTTGAAAATATTATGCTAAGTGAAATAAGGATAAATATTGTATGATTCTGCATATATGAAATATCCAGAATAGGCAAATTCATAGAGACAGAAAGCAGAATAGAGGTTACCAGGGGCTAGAGCGGAGGGGAAATGGGGAGTGTTATTTAATGGGTACAGAATTTGTTTGGGGTGCTGAAAAAGTTTTGTAAATACATAGTGGTGATGGTTGCACAACATGGTGAATGTAATTAATGCCACTGAATTGTACTTTTAAATGGTTAAAGAAGTAAATTTTATGTAAATTTTGCCACAATTTAAAAAAGAATCTTCTATTAAAAAATACTCTGGGGACTTTCCTGGTGGTGCAGTGGTTAAGAATCTGCCTGCCAATGCAGGGGACACAGGTTCGAGCCCGGGTCCAGGAAGATCCCACATGCCGCGGAGAAACTAAGCCTGTGCGCCACAACTACTGAGCCTGAGCCTGTGCTCTAGAGCTCGCGAGCCACAACTACTGAGGCCGCGTGCCACAACTACTGAAGCCCGCACGCCTAGAGCCCGTGCTCCGCAACAAGAGAAGCCACCGCAGTGAGAAGCCTGCGCACTGCAACAAAGAGTAGCCCCTGCTCTCTGCCACTAGAGAAAGCCCACGCACAGCAATGAAGACCCAACAAAAATTAATTAATTAATTAATTTTAAAAAAAATACTCTGAAAACAAACCACAAGCTGAAATCAAGTTTATCACATAGTAAATACTGTCTCAGGTTGTAGATAAAACTCATTCTGGGCTATATAGCCACCCCAAAATGGATAAGGTCTTCAATGAAGACTCCTTTAAAGAAGGAAATATGCCCATGAAGTAAATCAATTAACTCACCTCAATTATGGATAAGGGCCTCAACTGAAAGCCAGAAGAAAGTTATCTAAGGTCGTATCATGAGGAAAAATGAAGAGGACTTAAGTAGCCCCATGTAGGATATTATTTTCTCAGAAGCATCAAGTAGTTCTGATAAACAATTCCAAATAAGTTGCTTATTCTTGAAAAAGTCCTAATATATTTGGACAAAAATCCCAAATAGAAAGTTGTTTATCCCTTCCACAGCTGGTACTCACTACCCTCAAGACTAGAGTCAAGCTAGGATATGGGCCTCTCAAGCTGAGGAGGGAAGGGGGCAGGATGGGGGACAACATCCAAATCTAGACTCAGAACTTCACAGTCAAAATGCCACGACTGCTGCTTGTTCAAATAAAGTCTCTCTGCCTGCTAATCCAACTTGTGTGAATTCCTCACATTAAACTTACCAACTTCCTGCCTTCTACTTTAAAGTATCATACTACTTAACCACAGCAGTGGTTCTCAATCAGGAACAATTTTGTACCCCCAGGGAACATCTGGCATTTTTTATCTCATTAGCCTGAATTGGGCATGGGCCAATTCTTGATTGGTGTATACTAATTACAACTCTCCTGGACTGGGAGTCAAATGAACCACAGGGTTTGACCCTGGAGGAATTATGGAAAGAACACTGGAGAGATGATTACAATACCCACAAGCCCCACCACCAGACTAGCCAAATCACTCTGGTGATGAAATGAAATGACAGATACCACAGCGAGATGAGTCTCATGTCCAGAAATGGTGTTTAAATTATTAGCGATGATGTTAGACATTGGCAGAATTCATCCAAATTTCACAAATAATCTAAATGGTACATGCACTGCTCTTTACAGTGTTTTCCTAAAAAAACTTTGAAAGTATATTCCTGAAAGTTAATAATTTCCAACAACTTGTATAATTTCGAAGTGTAACTGAAATGTCCCAAATAAACAGTTTATTGACAAAATCAACTTTAAAACTCTTAGCATACAACAGGAAAACACATGCTGCAAAAGGGCATATAGCCTGGTGCTCAGGTATGCAAACAAGAGCAACACACAGGACCCTGGGCAAGTCACGCCCCTTCCATGGTTTCCTCATCTAGCAAATAATAAATAAATGAATAAATAATAAAACAGATGGTCTCTCCTGCTAAACAAAAAGTTCAGGTATTTTCCAATGCCTGGCAAGTAGCTAGGACATCCAGTCCTTTAGACATGGAAGAACATCCAGTATAGTCACTGACAACTTGATGCAAACCCTCCTAAGACTTCATAGGTTAACAACTGAAGAAATCCTATTCCTCTATATAAAATATATATCCCTATTGGATTTTATTTTATTTAAAAAAATTTTTTTTGGCTGAGCCGCATGGCATCTTAGTTCCCCGATCAGGAATCAAACCCGGGCCCCCAGCAGTGAAAGCATCGAGTCCTAACCACTGGACTGCCAGGGAATTATCTCTCTATCATATTTTTAAAGGCAGTTCTTTACAATATAGGTCCTCACCTAGTTAGGCTTCCCAGACTCAATTTTTATAAAACCTCACACCTATTTAACATATGTATATATGAGATTATTTGAGGCCTGATATGTACTATAGGAACTTTAGAGTGGTTTTTCCACAAGTAGAAAATTAGTACACATTTATATAATAATAAAACCCCATTTAAACATATTTACAGGTAAGGACTTCCCTGGTGGCACAGTGGATAAGACTTCACGCTCCCAATGCAGGGGCCCTGGTTCAATCCCCGGTCATGGAACTAGATCCCACACGCATGCCGCAACTAAGAGTTCACATGCCACAACTAAGGAGCCCGCCTGCCGCAACTAAGACCCAACATAAGCAAATAAATAAGTAAATAAACATATTTATAGGTAAAATCAATCCCGTAATATCTAACAACTTCACAAAATAAAAGCTAGATTTGGCAGAACATTCAGACTACTGCTTTTCTCAACAATCATATTTTTAAAAGCTCTAGTGGATACAGGATAGAAGAATCAATAAGACAGAGAAATTGTGCAAATATACACACAAAATGAAATTATATACAGACCTTTTTTCAGCCGGGGTTTTAGAGATTCAGCAGATGCAGGAAACTGAGTTCTCTGAAATGAAAGAAGTCTGTTAAAACACCACCATAAATCTTGCTAGCTTAAAGAATCATTCAAATAACAGTCATCAATAGCTCTCCAACCATGCAAGTAATCCATTACCTGCATACACGTACAAAGAATTATTTTGAATATGGTTTAAAAAACAAATGTCAGGTCATACTTTTGCTGTCCAAACTATTAATAATGTATAATGCATATTTATAATTACTTACAATATATATTTATTATAATTATAATGCATGATACAATGTATACAAATTAATGTCAACATATTAGTATTATACTTAATGCTATACTTCTTGGCAGCCAACCAAAAAAGTGATAATTTTGATAAGAGGAAGCTTATGAGGTCATCTACACAAAGATGGTCTAGCACTCAGTTCTAGGAGGGAGTATTTTAAAAGGGACATTATTTAATATTATAGATACTATACTGTACTATAACTTCGCAGAAAATCTTCAAATGAATTTTTCTTTTATTTACCTCCCATGTTATATAAGGTATGATACAAGCAAAAATAATGGCTGAACATTTCCAGAAGTAATGAGACACACTAATCTTTAGATTCTGGATGCTCAACCAATTCTAACCAAGTTAAATGAAAATAAATCCACACTTTAGATCCATCATACGGACCTGCACAGGGACAATAATAAGTTCTTAAAAATAACCAAAGAAAAATAATATCACCAGATTACCTGCAACGAAAGGACAGTTAGATTGACAGCTGACTTCTCAATAATTAAAAATGGAAGATAATATCATATGACATTATAAGAATAACTATCCCCAAGAGTATAAAATACTAAGTAAAATGAATATTAACCTAGACATGAGATCAGCAAACTATGGCTCACAAATCAGATACAGCCTATGTTTATGTGGTCCACAAGCTAAGAATAATTTTTATATTTTTCATGGTTAAAAAAAAAATTTAACAATATTTTATAACACATGAAAATTATATAAAATTCAAACTTCAGTGTCTACAACCAAAATTTTATCAGAACAGTCACACTCATGTGTTTACATATTGCCTATAGTTGCTTCCTACAACTGCATCGTTGATTTACTTGTGACAGAGAATATATGGCCCATGAAGCTCTAACTATTTACTATCGGCCCCTTAAAAAACAGTTTGCCAACCCCCAATCTGAACTCTTACACGAATCAAAACTAACATTCACAAAAAATGGCAAATTTTATAAGGCTTTCAGACAAATAAAATTTGAGAGTTTTTAGAATTCCTAAATAAACTTTTAATGGACGTATTTACATTAGGAGAAAGGAAAACAACCCCAGAAGGAAGGAGTGGAACAAGCAAAGGAATTGGTAAAATACGGACATATATTATAAGCATCTACTTACTGAATAAAACAAAGTACAATTTGTAGTGCTGAACTGAGAAAGACAAAAACTAAAAAACTGAACAACAATGGCATGAATTGGCAGAAAGCAAAGGGAAACAAAACATTCAATGATCCCTGTATTATTCAGGTTTACATTTGAACTTTAAGTTAAATATATATTATTTTTAAAAATCTGGACACTCACTTAAGGAAGATTAAAGTAAGAAAAGGAGAAAAAAATGAAATTCTCTAAAAGACAGATTATCAGAATGGATTTTTTAAAAAATCTAGATATATGCTATTTGTATGCGGATATCAGAATGTGGAGAAAGCTCTGACCCTCTGAAGACGCTGGGCTGGCAGGTTCATGCTGCTGATTAGCAGGTGTGTTGACAAGCTTTCTAGAACGTATCTGGGGTGAGAAAGAGGGCTGTGGGGAAAAAAAGACTTCTAATGTTAAGAATAGCTAAGGAACTTCCCTGGTGGCACAGTGGTTAAGAATCCACCTGCCAAAGCAGGGGACACGGGTTCGATCCCTGGTCCGGGAAGATCCCACATGCCACGGAGGAACTAAGCCCGTGCACCACAACTACTGAGCCTGCGCTCTAGAACTCTCGAGCCACAACTACTGAAGCCCGTGTGCCTAGAGCCAGTGCTCCGCAACAAGAGAAGCCACCACAATAAGAAGCCCGCACACCGCAACGAAGAGTAGCCCCCGCTCTCCACAGCTAGAAAAAGCCTGTGTGCAGCAACCAACACCCAATGCAGCCAAAAATAAACAAATAAATGAATAAATTTATTAACAAAAAAAATCTGGGTACTCACTTAAGGAAGATTAAAGAAAGAAAAGAAGGAGAAAAAATGAAATTCTCTAGTTAAAAATTACCAGAAAGGATTTTTTTTAAAAATCTAGATATATGCTATCTGTATAAAGAAAGATCTAAAACATAAGGGCAAAGGAAAACAAAGTAAAAGGATGAGAACAGATACAGCAGGAAAATAGAAGCAAAAAGAAAAAGTAGCAGTATTAGCATTGAGACAAAATAGACTTCAAGAAAAAAAGCTTCATCAGGAAAATGAAAACAAATTAGACTGAAGATTAAAATGGAAAGAGCAAATTTTAAAAACTTTAAAAAATACACTCTACATAGAGAATCCTAAAGATGCCACCAGAAAACTACTACAGCTAATCAATGAATTTGGTAAAGTAGCAGGATACAAAATTAATGCACAGAAACCTCTTGCATTCCCATACACTAATGATAAAAAATCTGAAAGAGAAATTAAGGAAACACTCCCATTTACCACTGCAACAAAAAGAATAAAATACCTAGGAATAAACCTACCTAAGGAGACAAAAGACCTGTATGCAGAAAACTATAAGACACTGATGAAAGAAATTAAAGATGATACCAACAGGGCTTCCCTGGTGGTGCAGTGGTTGAGAATCTGCCTGCCAATGCAGGGGACACGGGTTCGAGCCCTGGTCTGGGAAGGTCCCACATGCCGCGGAGCAGCTAGGCCCATGAGCCACAATTACTGAGCCTGCGCGTCTGTAGCCTGTGCTCCGCAACAAGAGAGGCCGCGATAGTGAGAGGCCCGCGCACCGCGATGAAGAGTGGCCCCCACTCGCCGCAACTAGAGAAAGCCCTCGCACAGAAACGAAGACCCAACACAGCCATAAATAAATAAATAAATAAATAAAATAAAATAAAATATATATATATATAGCTAGGTTTAAAAAAAAAAAAAAGATGATACCAACAGATGGAGAGATATACCATGTTCTTGGATTGGAAGAATCAACATTGTGAAAATGACTAAACTACCCAAAGCAATCTACAGATTCAATGCAATCCCTATCAAACTACCAATGGCATTTTTCACAGAACTAGAACAAAAAATTTCACAATTTGTATGGAAACACAAAACACCCCGAATAGCCAAAGCAATCTTGAGACAGAAAAACGGAGCTGGAGGAATCAGGCTCCCAGACTTCAGACTATACTACAAAGCTACAGTAATCAAGACAGTATGGCACTAGCACAAAAACAGAAATCTAGATCAATGGAACAGGACAGAAAGCCCAGAGATAAACCCATGCACATATGGTCACCTTATTTTTGATAAAGGAGGCAAGAATATACAATGGAGAAAAGACAGTCTCTTCAATAAGTGGTGCTGGGAAAACTGGACAGCTACATGTAAAAGAATGAAATTAGAACACTCCCTAACACCATACAAAAAAACAAACTCAAAATGGATTAAAGACCTAAATATAAAGCCAGACACTATAAAACTCTTAGAGGAAAACATAGGCAGAACATTCTATGACATACATCACAGCAAGATCCTTTTTGACCCACCTCCAAGAGAAATGGAAATAAAAACAAAAATAAACAAATGGGACCTAATGAAACTTAAAAGCTTTTGCACAGCAAAGGAAACCTTAAGAAAGACAAAAAGACAACCCTCAGAATGGGAGAAAATATTTGCAATCAAGGCAACTGACAAAGGATTAATTTCCAAAATATACAAGCAGCTCATGCACATCAATATCAAAAAAAAACAAACAACCCAATCCAAAAATGGGCAGAAGACCTAAACAGACATTTCTCCAAAGAAGATATAGAGATTGCCAACAAACACATAAAAGGATGTTCAACATCACTAATCATTAGAGAAATGCAAATCAAAACTACAATGAGGTATCACTTCACACCAGTCAGAATGGCCATCATCAAAAAATCTACAAACAATAAATGCTGGAGAGGGTGTGGAGAAAAGGGAACACTCTTGCACTGTTGGTGGGAATGTAAACTGATACAGCCACTATGGAGAACAGTATGGAGGTTCCTTAAAAAACTAAAAGTAGAACTACCATACGACCCAGCAATCCCACTACTGGGCATATACCCTGAGAAAACCATAATTCAAAAAGAGTCATGTACCACAATGTTCATTGCAGCACTATTTACAATCGCCAGGACATGGAAGCAACCTAAGTGTCCATCGACAGATGAATGGGTAAAGAAGATGTGGCACATATATACAATGGAATATTACTCCGCCATAAAAAAAAGCAAAATTGAGTTATTTGTAGTAAGGTGGATGGACCTAGAGTCTGTCATACAGAGTGAAGTAAGTCAGAAAGAGAAAAACAAATACCATATGCTAACACATATATATGGAATCTAAAAAAGAAAAAAAAATGGCTCTTAAGAACCTAGGGGCAGGACAGGAATAAAGACGCAGACGTAGAGAATGGACTGAGGACACGGGGAGAGGGGAGGGGAAGTTGGGACGAAGTGAGAGAGTGGCATGGACATATATACACTACCAAATGTGAAAAAGCTAGTGGGAAGCAGCCACATAGCACAGGGAGATCAGCTCGGTGCTTTGTGACCACCTAGAGGGGTGGGGCAGGGAGGGTGGGAGGGAGACACAAGAGGGAGGAGATATGGGGATATATGTATATGTATAGCTGATTCACTTTGTTATAAAGCAGAAACTAATACACCATTGGAAAGCAATTATACTTCAATAAAGATGTTAAAAAAAACACATAAGGTAGGGAAGGATTACTTCCAACAAGATATAAAAGCACAAACCAATTAAGAAAAGATCTAAACATTCAACTACATTAAAATTAATAACTTCTGGGGACTTTCCTGGCAGTCCAGTGGTTAGGACTTGGTGCTTTCACTGCCAGTGTCCCTGGGTTCAACCCCTGGTTGGGGAACTAAGACCCCATAAGCTGCGCAGCTCGGCCAAAAAAAAAAAAAAAAATTAATAACTTCTGTTCCAAAGAAGAAATAAAGACAGAAGACTAAGAGAAGATATTTGCAATACAAAACAAAACCAAAAAAAGACAAAGAATTAACAGCCCGCAACTATAAATAACTATAAATCAATAAGAAAAACAAATAGTGAGGTAGAAAAATAAGCAAAACATAAGAACCAGGCATTGCACAGAAAAGGAAATGGAGACAACCAGTGATGCTCTACCTAATTACTAATCAGGGAAATGTAAATTACTATCACATTAAGACTTCATTTCATATCCACCATATTGACAAAATTTAAAGCTATATCAAGGATGTGAGCAAGAGGAACTGGTGGTAGAAGCATACATTGTTACAATCACCGCAGAATCTCCCATAAGTTACAAGGTTGAAGATGTACATAGCCCAGAAACCAGCAATCCACTTCGAGGAATACCCTGGGGAAATTCTTAGATCAGGAGACATATATGAGTGTTCATAGCCAGGTATGAGATACTCTTACTCCTTAAATGTTGTACCCTAAGCGCTTCAGTTGCCTTACCCTAGTCCTGGCCCTGTTCATAGCAGCATTCTTTTTTTTTAATTAAAAACCAGAAGGAAAAAAAAAGTTGAACTTACAGAAACAGAGAGTAGAAAAGTGCTTGCCAGGGTTAAGGATGAATATGGTCTAAGGATCTAATGCATAACATGGTGACTATAGTTGATAACACTGTACTGTATAACTGAAATTTAAGAGAATAGAATTTAACTGTTCTCACACACACAAAATAGTTATACATATGAGGTGATGAGTGTATTTAATTAACTCAGCGGTGGGAATCCTTTCACTGTGTGTGTGTGTGTGTGTGTGTGTGTGTGTGTGTGTGTATAAAATCCTCATGTTGTATACTAACTTTATTTGTCAATTATACCTCAGTAAAGCTGGAAAAAAATCAGAAATAACCCAAATCTCTATCTAATAGAATGGACATACTGTAGCATTTCCCTATAATGAGATACTTCACAGCATTAAAAAATGAAAAAACTAAACATTAATTTTTTAAAAATCAATATATTGTTTAAGGGTATTAAGTATGACAAAAGCTATAAAGAAAACCAAAAGAGGGACTTCCCTGGTGGTCCAGTGGGTAAGACTCCGCACTTACAATGCAGGGTGCCCAGGTTCAATCCCTGGTTGGGGAACTAGATCCCGCACGCATGCCACGACTAAGAAGTACGCATGCCACAATGAAGATCCCACATGCCACGACTAAGACCCGGCACAGCCAAAAAAATAATAATAAATAAATAAATAAATTTTTAAAAAAGAAAACCAAAAGAATAATTAACATAAAATTGAGGAAAGAGATCATTTCTGACGGAGAAGGAGGAAAATGAGGTAGGGGAGACATTTAGGTTTCAAAGTTTTTTGTGTGTTTTTTATGTATTTATTTATTTATTTATTTTTGGCTGCTTTGGCTCTTCATTGCTGCGCACAGGCTTTCTCTAGTTGCAGCGAGCGGGGGCTACTCTTCGTTGAGGTGCCCGGGCTTCTCACTGCAGTGGCTTCTCTTGTTGCGGAGCACGGGCTCTAGGCGCGCGGGCTTCAGTAGTTGTGGCTTATAGGCTCTAGAGTGCAGGCTCAGTAGTTGTGGCACACGGGCTTAGTTGCTCTGCAGCATGTGGGATTTTCCTGGACCAGGGCTCAAACCCGTGTCCCCTGCATTGGCAGGCGGATTCTTTTTTTTTTTTTTTTTTAAACTTTGTTCTCATAGAATTTTTTTTTTAATTTATTTATTTATTTATTTTTGGCTGTGTTGGGTCTTCGTTTCTGTGCGAGGGCTTTCTCCAGTTGCGGCGAGCGGGGGCCACTCTTCATCGCGGTGCGCGGGCCTCGCACTATCGCGGCCTCTTTTGTTGCGGAGCACAGGCTCCAGACGCGCAGGCTCAGTAGTTGTGGCTCACGGGCTTAGTTGCTCCGCGGCATGTGGGAGCCTCCCAGACCAGGGCTCGAACCCATGTCATCTGCATTGGCAGGCAGACTCTCAACCACTGCACCACCAGGGAAGCCCCCGGCAGGCGGATTCTTAACCACTGTGTCACCAGGGAAGCCCCAAAGTTATTTTTAATGACTCATTTCTTAACATGTGAGGTAGGAACACAAGCTTTTATTATAGAGTTGATGCTTGAACAACAGGGGTTTGAACCTTGAGGGTCCACTTATATACGGATTTTTTTCAATAGTAAATACTACAGTGCTATATTCCAAGGTTGGTTGAATCCACAGATGCAAGGGAACTGGGGATAGGGAGGATCACTGTAAGCTTTACTTAGATTTTCAACCGTGCAGAGGATCAGTGCCCCTAATCCCCATGTTGTTCCTAGGTCAACAGCATTGTTCTTTAAAACTTACAAATAACCTTTTATTCATTCTTTTCGAAGTATGATATATTTCATAACAACCAAAAACTCCTCAAAATAAAAGAGAATACATAATTTGTTCTTTTAGCTATTTTATTACCTTGATTTAACATATACAGAAATCTTAATAATAAAAGAAATAACCCATTTTTAAATGGGCAAAAGATCTGTAGAGACACTTCAAAGAGATATAGATGGATAAGCACATTAAAAAATATTGAATATCATTATTCATTAGGGAGATACAAATTAAAATCACAATAACCACTACTACACATCCACTAGAATGGCTAAAATCAAAAAGACTGACAATACCAAGTGTTCACAAGGGTGTGGAAAAACTGAATCCTTCATACACTGCTCATGGGAATGTAAAACGGTAGAGTATAGCCACTTTAGAAAACAGTTTAGCAGGTTTTTTTTTTTAAACATAAATTTACCATACAACCCAGCAATTACTCTCCTAGAGAAATGAAAACATATGCATGCAAAGATTTGCATGCCAGTAACAATAGTGACATTATTCAAATAACCAAAAACAGGAAATGTTCCAATGTCCATCAATTTGTGGATAAACAAAATGTGTATGTTCATATAGTGGAATTCTGCTTAGATAAAAAGTTACAAACTACTGCTACATACAACAATATGAATGAACCTTAAAACACATGCTAAGTGATTCCATTATATGAAATTGTAGAAAAGGCAAAACTATGCAGACAGAAAGCAGATCAGCCATGGGGCTGGGGTTAGGATTAGAGATAGGCTGCAAGTGGTTACAAGGGAACTTTCTGGACTGACGGACAGACGTAAGTAGATCATGGTGACAATTGTGCAACTGTATAAATTTACTAAAACTGATCAAACTGCATACTTAAAATAGGTAGATTTTATGGTATGTGTATTATACCTCAACAAAGCTGTTTTTTTCTAATATTTATTTATTTATTTGGCTGTGCCAGGTCTTAGTTGTGGCATGCGGGATTTTCATTGCTGCATGCGGGATCTTCAGTTGCAGCATGTGGAATCTTTTAGCTACGGCATGCGGGATCTAGTTCCCTCACCAGGGATCCAACCTGGGCCCCCTGCATTGCAAGTGCAGAGTCTTAGCCACTGGACCACCAGGGAAGTCCCATAGCTATTTTTATAATGCAAAAGAACCCAATTTTTTTTTTTTTTAATCTAACTGGGATTTCTTTTTTACTTTGGGGAAAAGTAAGAATCTTAAAGGGTCAAAAAGCATTTTCATGAGTCAGCAATGCTTTCTTCTGCACAAAGTAGAATTAAAATAAATTATAATTTTTTGATGAGTCTCTTTCTCAAAAGATCTTCCAGGACATTCTGAGATACAAAGGATTCTATTAGCCCACTCAATCTCATTCATAACTGGGATATATATAGAATAAGTTCTTTACTTTTTTTGGTTCTTTCTTCATTTTTGAGTAGTTCTGTGATGATTTATTCATCTAACAAATATTCATGTAGCACTTAATATGTGCTAGGCACTATATCTGAGCCAAATCAACTAGTGCAGTAGTAATTTTTGCTTTCTGTTCTGAAAGGTTTAATCTTTTAATTTACAGGAAGATTGATGGGTATTTATACAAATACACCAAAAAATAGTAATTAGGGAGTTATAAAAATGTTTATAAGTATAAAGCATAGAAACCAGAGCTATTTGCTTGGTTTTTTTTAAGATCTCTAAACTATTTATTATATATTCTTAAATAAAACATAAATATCAGTCCCTAGTTTTCCTAAGGAATAGGTAATAATTCTCAGTAGTTTGGTAGCATATTAGAATTTCTGTGTGTCCCACCTTGGACTAGTTTTACTCTTTTTTGCTGGGGTGTCTCCTAGTCTCAAGGCCTTTGCTGCAGAATTCTTAGATTTTTACTTATGAATTTGTTCAAAATTCTCTGAGTTTTAAGTCTTTTAGTCTTCTCTCATCCACATCTATGTGTATCCATATCTATAGATCTACATGTTTTTCCTTTGTGTCACAAACAGATCAAACAATATACCCTTGTTAAAAACAAGACAACAGGCCCAACATGGAATCATATTTGCTAAGCCTCATGTCACCAAACAGAGCCTTACAGTTTCAGCTCTCCCAGAAATGGAATTTTAAACCAGTCAATCAGGAGTCATCTGATCAGCCCTAGTTACATAATATGACTGATAAACCTCTGCCATCCCCTAAAGGAAAGTGACCTTGCAATAACCAACTCACTCTGTCTGTAACTTCCTTGTTCCTGCTCCTTGTTGCCTGTTAAAGCATTCTATTTTGTACAGCTCCTCAGAGCTCCTTTCTATCTGCTAGACTGGATGCTGACTGATTCGTGAATCACTGAATAAAGCCAAGTTGAACTTTCTTTTTTTAACACCCCACTCCACAACTAGCTTTTATTTAAATGTAAACCATGGAAATCTCTCCACATCAATGTATATAGTCCTAACATTCTTTTCAATGGCTGCATAATATTCCTCAGTATGGGCATATCAGAAGTCATCCATTACCCTACTAATGGGCATTCACTTTGTTTCCAGCTTTTTGCCATTATAAACAGTACTGCAATGAGTACCTTGGACTGGGTGCTTATGTTTTGCTTTTATTTCAATGGGATACAGGTCTAGGAGTGGCACTGCTAAGTCCTTTTAATTCTATTACAAGATGCCATTATCACTTCCAAAAAGGATAAAATTCAAATTTCCATGCAGTGGTAACCTGAAAGATGAGTTACTATAAATATAACACTGCTAGCATTAAACTTGATAATAATGGAAATGATTAGTTAACTTGCAGCTGAAGTGCTAAAGTCATATCAAAAAAAAAAAAGCCAGACTTCGCTGGTGGCACGGTTATTAAGAACCCGCCTGTTAGGCTTCCCTGGTGGCACAGTAGTTAAGAATCCGTCTGCCAATGCAGGGGACATGGGTTCGAGCCCTGGTCCGGGAAGATCCCACATGCCGCGGAGCAACTAAGCCCTTGCGCCACAACTACTGAGCCTGCACTCTAGAGCTCGCGAGCCACAACTACTGAGCCCACGTGCCACAACTACTGAAGCTTGCACGCCTAGAGCCCGTGCTCCGCAACAAGAGAAGCCACCGCAATGACAAGCCCGCGCAACAAAAGAGTAGCCCCCGCTCGCCGCAACTAGAGAAAGCCTGCCTGCGGCAACAAAGACCCAACACAGCCAAAAATAAATAAATTTATAAAGAAAAAAAAAGAATCCACCTGCCAATGCAGGGGACACGGGTTCGATCCCTGGTCCAGTAAGATCCCACATGCCGTGGAGCAACTAAGCTCGTGCGCCACAACTACTGAGCCTGCGCTCTAGAGCCCATGAGCCACAACTACTGAAGCCCACAGCCTTAGAGCCCGAGCTCCGCAACAAGAGAAGCCACCGCAATGAGAAGCCCGCGCACCGCAAGGATGAGTAGACTCTGCTCACGGCAACTAGAGAAAGCCTGCATGCAGCAACGAAGACCCAACGCAGCCAAAAATAAATTTAAAAAAAAACAAAAACGTCATCCTCTTTAATACACTACCAGGGATTCAAAAGTATAGAACGATTCTGCCATCACGTTCCTATTCCGTTCATGAACACCTACCTATACCTGCAGTAAGCACTAGAGGATAAGCTATATTTGCAACAATGTCATGTTACCCTTATACCTAACATTTAAGACTATGTAGCTGAAGTATTTTCTTTAGTATGTTTTCAATGTCTAAAATCTAGAAACATTAATCATGCTTTTAATTTTTTTTTAATTCGTAGCTTAACAAAAATCTTTGCTTTGGGCCTCCTGGTCTGTATTCAGAGTTTTCTAATTACACTAAAATAATTTGATTTCGCTGCAAATGAAGAGAGACAGGAAAACAAACAGGCCCCCTGACAAGGTGATACTGGCCGGCCAGCTCCCTAGCAGCCAAAACTAAGTTATAGAAGTCTGTCAAAGGCTGCTATTTTGTCTCCTAAGTTTTCCAGGGGGGTTTTCAAAGGGCAATAAATCCCGAATAAATAACTAAAGTCATTCTAATAAACGTGCAGAACATGCTTTGAAATTCAATATTAAAACAAGGCAGACAAGGTTTCACACTTGGAATTTTACAGAAATTAGATCCAATTATGAATTTACGCCTCAAAAATAACTACTACTGGGTCATCCCGAATTCACCTGAGTTACTCTGTATTAGCAGTTCTGTGGAGTTTAAATCAACGACTAACTCAGGCCAGCTGAATTCCTAAATTTGCGAAAACATGCTCTCGCCCCATCCGCAGAAGGTAATGACGCTGAAAGCTTCCAGGATTTGTCTCATTCAATGCCTAATCCAGGGGATTAACAGAAACTGTCTCTGCACGGGTGGTAGTGCTTCCTTTCCAAACCTCATGAGACAGAAAACATGGAGCTAGGAAAAGAGCCATTTCCGATGAAAATCTCCTAGAGCACCCCAAGAGAGACCCCAGTCCTAGCACAGGCCCAGAGCTGCAAAGAATTCAGCAGGGCCCCAGACGGAGCAGTTCCCGGGAGTCTGACCGTGTCGCCCCGGCCACCCCGAGGCGCTCCAGCCCCGGCCACGCATTTCCCCAGCAGCAGCTGCGTGGGACACAGACCGACCGCCAGCCCCCCTTCTCCGCTCCGCCTGGCCCTGCCCAACCCCGCCTGGCAGCCGGGACACCAAGCAGAACCTCAACGCTCACCGTCGCGAGTCTCTGCTCAGCCATCTTAGCTCCGCCCACCGCTGCGAGGCCGGAAGTCGGCTGTTTCCCAAAAGACCAGGCAAACGGAAGTCGTAGGACTGGGGAAGCGGGGAGGGGCCTGAGTAGGGAAAGAAGTAGATCGCCGAGCGGGAAGCTTTGCCTGGGAGGAGGAGGGTCTTCCGGAAGCGGGGAAAGGGTTGGGTGATTTCCTGCGGCCCACTTGGCTCTAAAGGAGCTGGTGAGGGAATGCGCAGCCAGTCGTCCCCTTCATCCCGGCCAGCCCCTACCGCCCTACACCATTGTGTGGACGCTGCTTGAGAAACCCCCAAAAGCGCTGGGTGGAGTGGCCAGCCACAACTGGGACGGCAGCGCGCCCTCCCGCCGCCTGGCCCTGCTCTGCTTTGACGCCACCCAGCATTTATTTCCAGCGTCTTTCCGGGAGTCCCGGCCCTCAAGCCCAAACCCTACGGCGGAGAACCTCATTCTCGCCTTACATAAAAATTCCTTGTTTCTCGGCTGTCTTTGTCTAACTAAGGTATTACCCGCCTCATCAGCCTCCCACTTTTGTTTACGCTAGAGTTTGCAAATCCGCTGCTGGTGGGCTGCATTTGAAGGCAGTCTTGTTTTGACTGGAAATACTTAAAAATCAGGAGATCTCGCAAGAAAGCCAGAAATCCGGCCTCGGAATAAATAATGATCCGACAGTGGGCCTGCATTCCTGCTTGGCGGTAAAATAGATCTGAAAACAGCTGCTACTGTACTTAGGCATTTGTTGGCCTTTTTGCCACAGTCCTGTCTTCCCAGCACACTTCAGCCGTTTTACATTACCTTTCTAGCCCCTGCTGTGGTGAATTAAATGCTCAGGCTTTCCACTGGGTGACCGTGGAAATACGTGGGCTTTCGAGTCAAACATGAGTTCCGTATTTGACTACTGCATGACGTGAGCCAGTCATTTCTTTGAGCTTCATTCATTCCAGTACCAGGAGCTATGCGATGAGCGAAATACGCGGGATCCCTGACCTTGGAGTGTAGCGAGGAAGTCACACATTAAATAACGTAAGCAAAGTTTATGAAGAAACAGTTCACTAAAGAAGAAATACAAATGCCTCTTGAACATACGAAAATATAACTTTGCAAGGAAGAGAAAACATGCAAATTAAAGTTTCCAAGAGATATTTTCCACCTCTTACATTGTCAGAGAACAAAAATTTTCATTGAGTTGTGAGTAAACATGCATTCTTCATCTGTGGCTAGAGGGAATGTGAATTTGTACAACTTCCATTGACAGCAGTTTGGAAATTACTACCCAAATTTAAAATGCACATAACCTTTAACTTCTTTATTTTAATTCTAGGAATATATTCTATAGGTATAAATGTGGAAAATGACTTTAAATACAGAGTTATTCAATGCAGCATTGTTCGTAATAACCAAAGCCTGAAAACAACCTAAATGCCCAATAATTAAGGTTAAAGAAATAATGATGAGCCCATACTGTATGGTACATGAAAAAGAAACCATTTACATAGCGATATAGAAGAATTGTCAAGATATATTAACAGATAAAAACAAAGTGCAGAAAAATGTACATAGGATCTGTTAATAAAAGAGAAGGCAAAATTAAGATGAAAATTATGTACATAATTGCTTATATACTCAAAATCTCTGAAAGGATATTCAATATGCTAAAAGTAGTTACTTGTAAGGAAGAAAACTGGGTAGCAGAGGGACGGGGAAGGGAAGAGGCTCTATACTCTGTTACAATTTGAATTTTGTATGAAATGGAAGTAGTTACTTGTAAGGAAGAAAACTGGGTAGCAGAGGGACGGGGAAGGGAAGAGACTCTATACCCTGTTACAATTTGAATTCTGTATGAAATGGATGTATTACCTATTCCAATAACAGAGAAAATTAAAAGAACAACATAACTATATAATTGTGATAATGCTGAGGAAAAATACAGAGTAGTAAAAGCAAATAACAGGGAGATCCAATCTAGACTTGTTTGGACAGGGAAGTTTCCCTGGGTAAGATATGTTTAAAATGAGACCTAAAGGATAAGGCATTAGTTTGGGGAAGGGGGATGAGGAAGTGGGCAGGCTGGGGAAAAATTCTAAGGCAAAGGAAAAGCTTGTGCAAAGGCCCTGAGGATGGAAGCAGCTTGGCCAGTTTGCAGCACAGAAAGACCAGCATGGCTGGAAAGAGGAAGGGGAAAAGAGTTGGTTGCAATAGGTGGAGAGGTAGGAGAGACTAGTGGTGCAGATCCACAGAGGCCATGCGAGGGATTTTACTCTAAGGACATTGGGAAGGCACTAGAGAGTTTTGAGCAAGGAGTAACATAGTCAAAATTAACATTTAAGTCATGTTAAATGAATGAATGTGTTCATGTTAGCTAATGAGTGGAGAATGAATTGAGAGGGGGACAAGAATTGATTATCTAGGGGTGACTAAAAGGATACTGCAAATGAAATGATAAAACAGTTCACTTGGACTAGAGTGAAGGGAAAAGGAGAAAAAGTGAATGGATTCTCAAGAATTTTAGGAGGTAAAACAAATTTCCTAAGGTGTAGAATTGGATATGGGAGAATGAAGGAAAGGGATATAGATGTCACAGAAAGATTACTTCGTTTCTAACTTTAAAAGCAACTGAGTGAATAGTATAGTCAGTTACTGAGGTGGGGAGCCTTAGGGAAGATGATGTTGGTAGAAAGCTCATGAGCATACTTCCTAATATATAAAATCTCCCTGAAAGGGGTCCTGTGAGAAGTAAATGACATTTTTTGTGCCTATGTTATTAAATAAGTAGAAGCCATTATTATATGCTTAAAAATCTCTCCTTTGACCCCAGATCTTAGAAAAAAGAGCACTTTCTGTGCAAGGGCCCTTTTCATGAGAAAGCACGTTGGTTTCTCAAATGTCAATAACCAAACTTAATGTGCTAATTAGATAGGTAATTAGAAAAAAAATCTCAAAAAACATAACATCTTCACAGGAAGATCCCAGAATCACATAGATAATGTTTCTTGTATAACATATAAGTCTTCATTTCCCTTAGAAAACCTCCTTGGATGTAATCTTGTTTATCAGGATCATTCAAGTCATATAGCTGGGTAAGACATTCCAAACAAAATGGTATTTATCTTTTTTACCCCATGGTAGGGGCTGAGGAGGCAAGACAGCAATCTGACATCAGTAACTTTTTAACATCCCCAATATATGTATAAAGAAGGAATTACAGTTGAGTTTCTACATTTGAAATACTTTAATATGTCACTCCTACTCTGGCAGGGTCTACCAGCTTTGTTCTGACACCACCTGCCAGGCAACTCTCCAGCACCTCATGAGTCTTTTGCGGTATCCAGTCTTCCCCAAACCCATACCACCAACTGCTGAGAGCCCAGCCAACACCTTGAGAAACACTTTGAATTAATATGAAGCTCCAGGGGCCTTCATGAAGCATTTTAAATATGCCCATTCCTGATACTACAGATACTCAACCACAAATGTGGGCAAAGGCATATATACTGCAATGTTTGTGAGAAAAAAACAAAACAAAACTGGTAACAATCCAAATGTCCATCACCAGGGACTGTTCAAATAAACCACGGTACAACCATACGAAGACATATTATGCAGTCTGTAAAGGACTTCAAGATGGTGAAATAGTTAAATGAGAAAAACAAAGTATAGAAGATATAGTATGGTTCTATTTGTATTAAAAAAATAAGGGGGGAAGATATGCACACTTTTTGTATACAGAATTTTGAGAAACAATCAAGAAACTGGTAATGATGTTTGTCTCTGTAGAGGGAGTAGAGAGGACTTGGGAACCTATAATGGGAAGGTAATTCGCTTTTCATTGTTCACCACTCTGTAAAATTTAACATTTTATTATCCATGTATATATAATTTTTAAAATTATTTTTAAAATATGTAAATGAAACTTTTTTTTAAACTCCCATTCCTAGAATTCACTTCTCATTTGTATGTAGAAAACCACAGGAGAATATATCTCCCACCCTAGCAAACAAAGGCTAGATTAGCTAGAAAATCAAAAATATTTTTAACTCATCAGAAAGCTAAGGACATAAAGAAACCCTAAGTGAACTAACCTCCAGAAAATGCTAAGTCCTTCATAGGAGAGAAGAGATACATGGCTGCTCATATTCCTGGCTGAACTATACTAAGAAGAGAAATCCACCATAGGGGAATAAAGAGAAGCCAGTTGAAATTTAACAAAACTGTCAGCCTCATGGAGGCTGGCATGACATTAGAATCTAGAGGACCCAAATCCACAGAGAAAACCTGCACCCACCCACCAATCTTACCTCTTGGATCTTAAAAAAAGTACAGGTAGGTAGTAACCAAAAGTGGGAAGGGGGTGTGTATAATAGAAAAGTTGAGACAGATTACTCCTTCCCTTGAGGTAAGTGGAGACTTTCCCAAGTGCAAGATAACCTTAAAATGAGGAGGCAAAGCAGGAATGCTGAGAAATCCACCACAGATACTCTTGAAGGCTGAGAGTGAGGCAGGAGGGCTGAGAGACCCATCCCCCAGGCATTGTGGGCATTCTTCCTGAAAAGACTAAGGGTAGGGCACACACAAGAGCTGAGAGAAATACCTCTCTACCCCCCTATCCCAGTGCCCAAGAAAATCTGGCAGCTAGGCTGGTTTGTCCACATTTTCCACTAGAAGAGATCTCCTACATTTCCAAAAGCTGACACCTTAGCTACGAAGCAAAGTCAGGGTGAACTGAATCAAACTAAGGCTGCAATAGTGCCCAGATCTAGGTCAAATATACATCAGATTGACTGAGCCATTACTCAAATGGCTGAAAGAAAAATGGGCATGCCCCAATTTGAAGTAATACTTCAGTCTCTCCTGTTTTTTATACAAAACGTCCAGCATACAATCAAATATACAAGACATGTGCAAAAGCAAGAAAATAAGATCCATGGTCACAGAGGAAAGGTTCAAGAGAAGCAGAATGAGAAATGACCCAGATGTTGAATTATCAGTGGGATCTTTAAAATAACTCTGGCTGAAAGTAAAATGCTTAAAAATCTAGTGGAGGCTAAAATATTACAATCAATAGATAGGGTTTTTGAAATAACTATGATGAAAATGCTTTAAAAACTCTAGTGGAAAATGTGGACAACATACATGAAAAATGGAAAATTTAAGCAGAAACATAATAACTATACAAACATAATGAAATGCTAGAAATAAAAAATACAGTAGCAGAAAGATTTCATCAGATAGGTTTAAGAGAAAAGCATCAGGGTACTTGACGACAGCTAAGTGTCAAGTATTCAAACTAAAAACAAAAAGAGAAAAGAATGAGGGAAAATCATCTGAGATCCGTAGGATAATGTCAAATCATCTAATATAGGTGTAATTGGAGTCTCAGAAGGAGAGGCAAGGCGGGAGAGTATGGAACAGAAGAAATATTTGAAGAGATAATAGCCAAGAAATACCCAATATTAATGAAAGACAGCAACACAGATACAAGAGGTTCAGTAAACTCCATACAAAGAAAAACATACCTAGACATATCATAGTCGATCTGCTGAAAACCAAAGATAAGGAGCAGATGTAACCATGGGGGGGAATCACATTATGGACAGGGAGACACATAAAAATGATGATTTCTTACCAGAAACAAATGAGACCTGAGGACAAATAAATGACTTTAAAATACTAAAAGAATAAAAGGTCAACATAGAATTTAATATTCAACTAAAATACCCCTGAAAAATAAAGATATTCTCTGACAGATAAAAGCTGAGAGAATTCATCTTTAGAAAAACTGCAATAGAACAAATGTTAAAAAGAAAGTTCTTCAGATTAAAGGGAATTTATAACACATGGAACCCTAGACTGGCTGGAAAACATGAACAGAAATAATAATGAAGTATTGTGGGAAATGAAGTATTCTGTGGGAAACAGAATAGAGAGTCTAGAAATAACTACACACACATATGGTCAGTTGATTTTCAACCAAGATGCCAAGTCAATCTAATGGGTGAAGGAAAATCTTTTTAAACAAATGTTGCTGGAACAACTGGGTATCTATGTTGAAATAAACCTTGTTCTGTACAAATAATTAATTGGAGATGGATCATATACTTAAATGTAAAACTTCAAACCATAGATTTAAAACCTAAAACCAGTGAGATGGATAATAGATAGCCATAAAACCCCAAACCATAAAACTTCTAGAAGAAAATACATTCTTTGTGAGCTTGGGGGTCATAAAATCATAAAAGAAAAACTTGATAAGGTGGACTTTATCAAAATAAAAATTTCTGTTCATCAAAAGATCCCAGTAAGAAAGTGAACAAACCATAGTCTACAAAAAAAAAATCACAGCACATATACCCATCAAAGGACTTGTATCCAGAATTCACAGAATAACCACAATAAAAAGACAATTCAATTTTAAAATGGGAAAAGACATGAAAGACATTTCATGAAAGATATACAAATATAAAACAAGCATATGAAAAGTGCTCAACATCACTAATCATCAGGGAAATGTAATGTAAATTAAAATCATAGAGTTATTTCATACCCACTAAAATGGCTAACATAAAAAACACTGATAATATGAAGTAACTGAAACTCCCATACATCACTGATAAGAGTACAAAATGATAAATCACTTCAGAAAACAGGAAGGCAGTTTCTCAAAAAGTTATGACTCAGCAATTTTCTACTCTTAGGTATTTATCCAAGAGAAATGAAAACATGTACCCACAAAACAAAAAAATATAACTTAAGAATATATATATAATATCCTTATTCATAATTGCCCCAAATGAAACAACCTAAAAGTCCATCAATAGGAGAATGAATAAACAAATTGTGGTATATTTATAGAATGAAATGCTACTCAGCAATAAAGAATAATTTATCAATACATACAACAATATGCATGAGTCTTTAAAGCGTTATAAATGAAAGAAGCCAGATGTAAGAGTACATATTATATGATTCAGTTATATAAAGTCCAAAAGCAGGCAAAATAAATCTTCAGTGAGAAAAATCGGCAAATGATCATTGGAGTAGGGAGGGGAGCAGGGATGATTTGAAAGATGAACAAGGGAACTTTCTGGGTTAATGGTAACTATATCTTCTTTTGGGTGGTTATCTCACAGAGGTATACAATCGCTGAAACATCAATCTGAACACTTAACATGTGTGCATTTTATAATACATTGATTTCTATATATCAACTTAAAATAAAGGTGAGTTGAGGATACCTACTCCAGGAGCATCTGTCCCCGACCCTTTACTGAACTGTCTGATTTGTTCTCCTCAGTATGATCTTTGGGCTCTAATCTGTTCAGGGCTAGGCCCTTGATTATAGAATTTATCTTAAAGGGCATACAATCCAGTGCCCCTAAGAAGTAGCATTTAGAATCTGTGAAGCGATTCTGTGGAACCAACAGTTCATTTCCATTGGTTAGTGAGCAACCATTTGACCATTGTAAGGCACTGACTTATACTAATGTGATTTTAACATGAATCGATGGTATTAATACTTAACTTACCCTATTGCAAGGTAGTCAAAACAATGGAGTAAAAATTAATTCTTCAAAGGTATGGAGAACACTATTATTCTTCATAAAAACCATCCTCTGGTATTTGCTGCCATGACATTTACAATGCTCTAAACCAGTCACAGGATTTTGGATACAAATTTATTTCCTATCCAAAGTAGGTGGACACTCAGATCATGCTTCCTCCTTTGTTAGAAAACACTATAGTATTTGCTCTAGTTATGTAGAAATGAACCACAAGTCAGGGTCATACGGTAGGAATTTATTAACAAACCAACAACTTTGTTCATACCAGGAAGACCAGCAATTAGGTTATAAATAACTTGAGAGCAGGTGCAAGAACTTACAATTCTAGAGCATTCTATTAGAATGTCTACTGCCTAAGTAGACCCATAAGAGATGCTCCATGAATTCTGGTTATCATTTTACACGGCACTCCCTTTGAGAAAATGATGTGACCTGCAGAGGTGGGAGTACACACAGGGAGTCTCCCTGTGAGAGGAAGGTGGGAAATTCAATAAGTAGTGATGTTTTTGGATAGGGTCCCTCAGAAAACTCAGGACAGTGTGTTTGCTCACTCCTTAGGAATCCCAACTTGGCCAACTGATTCCAGAGAACCAGATCCTCACTGCAAAAGCCCTGATTCACAATTCTAAGAAATCGTCATTTAACATACACTGAAGTGGTTTCTAGGGCACTGCTTTGTTGTTACCCACACAGAAACCAATTTTAACCATCAGAAGGAAATCTAAAATCTAGAGAAGCAAGTTTTCATCCTAGACAGCTTTCTGGAGAATTATCTATCTACAATAGAGAATTCATTTCTATAATCACCTTCCGAATTCTCACTCTGAAAGAAACTTGAATACTCCGTGGCAAAAAGGAGGCAGCTTGAAAATTAAAAACCAAACTTTTATATAGGTGTAGTAGTGAGGAGGGATATACAGGTGCTAAATAAAACACCAAATCAGGAAATGTTATTTTGTGCACAGGAAGCCATATCATCAGCTCAATATCAGCAAGATTGCCTCCTGGAAAGGGTTTGGAAATATGAGACTTGCTTTTTTAAACTCTCATTAAAATGCCAGGGTGGCTCTGAAATGTGAGGGAGAAGAAAAAGGCATACTTTGGGTCCTTCTTAGTAGAGTATCTGAGGTTAACAACAAAAAGACATGTTTTGAACAGAGAGGAGCCAAAAATAAGAATTAGTCATTGAGTCTCCTGAGGTTGGAAATCCCCTAACTAGTCTATGTAATTTTAGCAGATACTTTTGGCAAGGTTGTTTGAGAAGCAGCTATAGTAGTGAAAAGAATTTAGTGTAGTGGTCAAAATGTGCCTGCAGATCTGCCATTAACTGGCTGGGTGACCTTGGGCAACCCACTGAGTCTCTATGTAGAATCAGGATTAAATGCTTCAGACAAACAGACCCCTTTGTTCACTGCTGTACCTCCAGTGCCTAGAACAGTGCCCAACACCGTGGGTGCTGACAGAAGGAACTCAGGCTTGAATCTTCATTCTGCCACTTACAAAAGGATGACCTCAAAGAAATAACCCACCTTCTTTGCGCTTTTATTTTCTTATTTATAAAATGGAGATGGCAACTATCTCATATGATGTGCAATTTTTAAAAGATGGCCATGAAGCATTTAGTAAACACTAAATAAGTTAGCCGTAATTATCTATTACATACAAACTCTTTACATTTATTTAAAAGAGAAAACTTTCAGGGCATTTTGGTATTGTCAAGGACACCTCTGATGTACAGCCAGTGAGCCATGATCTCCAAAATCTGCCTCCCAATCCACAGGGGTAACCCCCCAAAGCCACATTTGTACCAATGATCTTGTTCCATGGCTCTGTCTGGTTGTCTACATGAGTCTGGGACAGTTAACATGTAACACCTAGAGCTATGGGGGTGGCTGACAGGAAAAGCAGAAGCCTTTAGAACGATGTGGATGTACAGACTGCAGACAATGCCAGTTTAGGAGTCCAAAATGGCTTTCTAGTTCCTGGATCCGATCTCATTCTGCCTTTGGGAGTCTATGAGACAGCTCTGTATCCTTATTTTTTGCCTAAGTTAGTACTAGTAAGCTCATTATTTGTAACTAGGATTTGTTTTCCCATTAATTTTCTTTGACCCTCACAATATTCCTATAAAAGACAATATAACATGATAGAATGAACACATGGAATTAGACAAGCACAACGCTGCCATAAACCCTGTTAAGCTCGAGTTAATAGTCTATACACCTTTCTTCTCATTTATAAAATAGGATAGCAATGCCTACTGTTTTAGGGCTGCTTAGAAGATACAAATAACATAAGTAAGGCATCTGGCAAGAAGCACTCAACAAATTATAGCTCCTATTAGTATCCCCATTTTACAAAGGGAAAATTATGGCTGAGAAATACTGATATTCTTTCTACTACACCAACTTCACTGGGAATAAAAATAGGAAAATCCACTGTCTTCTAACATACAAGTTCATCCAAAGAATGAAAGTGACAGCAAGAAACTTGTGACTTTCAAGTGCTCTGAATTTAAGTGATTAAATGGAACTGCGCATTGACTTGAAACAGATAGCTTAACCACTCAACAATTTGCTCAGACTCTACACTAATTTACTTCCAGATAGGGTTCTCTCCCTGGATAAGAAAATATATTGCCAGTTGACGTGAATATTCTACTGAGCTTGTCAGTTCTACAGTTCTTTTGGTTTTGTGAATTTTATTTTCTCCAAGGTGGACCACTTACCAAAAAACCAACAAAAAAACAAATTGGGCGCTTCACACTATACCCGAGGAGGCACCATTCCACAAAACCCATTCAGCTAGGGCCTACAGTGTGCCCCTTTCCTGAGCTTGTAAATTCACCCCACGTCCTATCGTCCCTTATGACTAGAGTGCTCAACTACATTCCTCTTTGAAACTATGTAAGTATCTAGAACCTTGCCTACAGGTCTCAGACTACACTGCACACTCATCAGGGTTGGGGATGGGGATAAGACTTTAAAAATTATTGATGTTCAGGACACAACCCAAAGCAATTAAATCATAATTCCTATGGGGTGGAACTCAAGCATAGTGTTTTTTGGTTTGTACTTTTGAAGTTTCTCAGTGATTTCAATGTGTAAAATGGACATTAAATTGGAACACAAGTTGGAAAATGACAAGGCCCATGTGCAGTTCTTTGATTCACATTTAAGAATATTTTAAATTAATGACCAACATTTCAAAATTGAGAGAATTCACGTAAAGTGTATTTCACAGGCTCCTCTGAGAGCCCACTTAGCCCAGGGTAGTCTATTAAAATATTTACCTAGTTCTTGTAGCCATCTGAGTTTGAGACTCTTGGTATTACCTGAAACCCCTGGATTACTGTGGTAGTAAATTTGTGCTTTTGGCATTGTTAGAGCTGCTAGCTATCAATGTGTGACTGATTTATACACTAATTGGCTCCTACTCTGAAAATGGCCCTAAACAAGCATATCTATAGTTTAATCGTAGTCTGAAAACTGCTTTTCAAAAGAATCTCATATTATTTTCCCCAGCCTAAATGCTATTGCTTAGAGAAACATCAACCACAGTTGCCTCCACTCCTGTAGTAGGCAGTATTTGATTACTTACAGTTGAGCATTTCCGAGTCAGCTATTTCATCTTGGGTAATTAAGTGGAAAAACAAATTCCTTAAAATGAACCAGAAATACACCAACTTTATCCCCAAAGAAATCTGAAAAAATGAGGGGTTCACACTTTTTCCTGTTTCTGAAGGAGCCAAGATTTCCCCCTAAATGCTCACTACTTATCTTCTGAAAGTCCCATAGGCCATCCAGTTCCAAGAAGAAATGCTGAGAAACAAAGGGAAATGAGCTATTCTGTGCATTTTCAGTTACAAAACAACTTCTATAACAAGTTCCAATAGACTATCCTAAATTCTTCACATTGGAAATTCATTTGAAATAACTAGACCTACAACTGCAAATTACTTGGCCCCTGTTTATCAAATCAAATGACGCTGAACTGTTTACTGTCAACTATCATGCAGTCTTCTCATGATGCCTGTCCTAATCACCAAGATGGGAAGAACTATTCTTCTATCCATGGCTGATTTATTTGATGAGGCAAAACACAGAGCCACATTAGTTGCAAACTCTGCAATAGCAAATTGAAGGTCAGAGATAGTACATATAGCATTCCTCTAACAGTAGCAGTGACAGGCATTTATACAGTCTTTGATGTGGTTTAAAAGTACAACACCGTAGATAAGAACCACCTTTCTTGGTATTGAATGCTAGGTCATTCTGAGACCAGATTAAGAAAATATGATACAAAGAGGTAGTATGATGTTCATCAGATAGAAGAAAGCTGGAGTCCCAGATAGGAGAAATTGTGAAATCTTGGGCAAGTTACTTAACCTTGTTGAGCCTTATTTTCTTTTATAAAACAGAGTAATTTCTACCCCACTTGCTTTAGACAATGATACAAGTTAAAGTGCTTTGAAGATCCAAGTGATAAATGAACTCTCATAATTACAGATCCAAATAAGACCAAATTAAATTGTCCTAAAATCTGGACTTGGCTAGAATATCAATAACAAAGATCTCAACTTTGGGACCTTCTTTAAGACAACTCTCCCTCCATTCCTATGGGAGATATCAGCTTCTAAAAGTGAGCTAAGTGGAAGTAATGTGAAGGAGTTTTAAGCATGAGAATGACTTTTTAAATATTTTATCTTTATAAATTGACAAAGATCTACTGAGCATTTAATATCACTGTTACAACATGAATAGCAATCTAAATTCAATGTTCAAGACACAGAAATTGGAAGTCTTCCAGAAAATGCTCTGAAGGCTTCATTAACCAAGATAATTGTTGGGGATAGTCTCATTCACAGTTCCCTGAAAAGAAACTGAACCAAACCTTGACATTTCATGTTAAGTAGGAACAGTGAATAAGGCACATAATACAGGTGACTGTTAGGCCACCGTCTTTTTTTTTAACTATAAAAATAAACATAAGTAACTAATGGAATAACAAAATAAAAGTTTATTTTATTAGAATTAGGAATGTTCTTTCCCTCTGGGCAACCTGAACAGTCCAGTTACAATGAAAATCTAAGAACAGTTATTTCCACAGCACAGGGTGCTCTATGCACAAAATTACAGGGTTAGGAGCATTTAATCAATTTACCGATCTGATTGTCTCACCAACCCGCCCCCTCCCATCCCCCAAGTGCTCTATACTGGGATTTGTAGCTAAAAGATTTTGTTACATCAAGTCCTTTTCTCTCTTATACTAAATTTCAGTTCCTAATCATGGTTGATCCACATTTTACACTGCAGATTCAACCATTTCAAATCAAGTCAGTCAGTCTTGGATCTGTTATATTTGTGTGTATGTATACACCTGTGTACTTAATATATTTATTTAAACACACATAAAACACATACAATCTGGGTCGCAGCAGATTACACAGAATTTAGAGTCTGATGATATTATATACTACTCAATTTTACCACTGTGGTTTGTATCCTGCGCTTTGGATCAACATTTTATTGTAAATCATTTAATGTCCATCTACTGCTCAATGAATTGTTCAAATGAAGCATGCACTTTTCAGAAGACCTCAAGAAGACAGGGAGACCCTGGTGCTGACCATGAATAGAGCCCTCTGACAGAAAGACTTAGGTAGGTGAAACAGGGAAGCTGTCATACAATATGGCTTGCCTATCCCAGCTGGGGTCACTGAAGTTACTACTAACAATGAAAGCAATTAACTCAGGGAATTCTGTCAAATATGGAGACAGCTGTTAGAAGCTTGGAAGTGGAAAATGCCAATTCATCTTGATCCATACAAATTAGGGAATGCACCCACAATTGCTATACCCTCAGGTAATATGCCAACACTGAAACTAGAAAGCAGCTCTAAAAAGCACTGTTCCTCCATGGGTGGGAGCTGATATTATGAAGTGCACACATTGTTTTTGGATACTTGTTGTAAGGGGAGCATGTAAAAAGGATTTATGACACTCAAACTTAGATACTGCAGTTAACTGGTAAGGTTTTTTAAAAACACCACACATACACAAAACATTTTAATGGAACCACATATATCTAGATAGCAACTCTGGCTGCTTTTCAAAGTTACCAGGGAAAGGAACTTATTCAAGCTTTCTTTAAAAAAAAAAAAAAATCCTTAGTTTTGATAAATGTCTTTTAAGATTGATGCAGTCATTTAAAATAAAGTCAAATGGTTGACAGGGAAAGGGGAGGAGAAGAGAATACGGAAGCAGACACTGAGTTCAGATTTGCACCTAAGGTGGCAAGAGAAGGGAGGATAAAAGGTACAGGTAAAGTTGATCCTAAAGCAACAAGTGGTTTAAGGAAGCAGCATAATATATTCAGCAAACATTCACTGATTTTTGATGGGAAAAGAATAGTTGCAAGTACATCTCATGTAACAACCTTTTCTAAAAGGAAAAGTAGGGTTGATTTAGCAAAGCCTAACTTAGGCAAAAGGCCAGAGGAAAGTGAACCTACTTCCCAATGATGTAATAAGATGTACAATGCAAGAGCAGACAAAGCTGCCTCACAAACAGTAAACACTCCCTAGGCGCAAGACATTTAGAGGAAGACAAAGAGGTCCTTCAGCCACAAGTGGTATTTAGTATTAAGACCTCAATCTAGTTGCCTAGTTCACTCTGTACTCCTGTATAAAACTGACAGATTTAGGGATGCTAATCTGTTGAAAAATACCACAGCAAGAATGGCCTAAACAGATACATAGTTAATAAAACCACCACCACCCTTTACTTTTAACATAGCTCTTAGTAGAAATTTCATAAAAATGGACATCACAGCTAAAACACATTATTAATTCTCCTATTTGCTGACAATAGAAAAGAAGCAAACAGTGGTTTCTATTTAAATGCACTAGATGGGAATATCAAGTTCTAGGGTGTTTGCCTTCAAACTGAACCCACAGCAACACACATAAGCAATTTCAGTATCTGCCATTTTTAATTCACAATCTGAAACTAAGTGAATGGCTATTTATTTATATTTAAAGGAAAAACATTCTATCTGACACCCTAACGTAAAGAAGGGTGAGAGAAGAGCCATAACTAAAATCTTAAAAGGCTCAAAGCAGCAATTAAGGGGAAAATTTTTTGAAATGTTTCCTCTGGATGTGGCAGGAAGCCTTCAGCTATATGACACGGGCACACAAAGGCTTACGGAGATGCATGAGGCCGTGGAGAGGGATGAGGTTGGGGACTAGGTGATTCTTGAATTGCAGCAGCAAAGCTCCCTGTTGCAGCCCTTATCAGGCCATGGCATTCAGTCAGAACTTGACTTCTCTATACCCAACCAGGAGCTGGGAATTCAGGGCATGAGGCCCATGGAGAGCAACAAACATATCAAACCAGAGAGGGCAAAGTAATCTCAGGAAAGGGAAATCAAAGAGCTCTAGATAGGTCTTCCAGAGGTGCTAAACCAACACACCTTTTAGCCCAACCCTCAACCCTGGAAAGATAAAGCAAACTGAAAGAAAATGCACAGCAAAAGACATAATCTTGAAGATTTTTAAAGAATAAATATTTTTTGTAATTAAACATTATGCAAACACGTGCCACGCTTGCTTTGTCCATGCATATGCGCTATATACAATTTTGAAAAATACTGTGTTGTCCTCTTGTTTTAAAAGTCATATACAAAGTTTTTTTGTTTTTTTTTGTTTGTTTAATCCCTCTTTCTGCCTACCCTCTTCCCCGCCCCAAGAATTTTCTTTACAAGGAACTAATCATCATTCACTCATGACCTTGGGGTATGAGAGAGAGACAGTCTGCGTGTTTGGGTGTATCTGTATGTGCATGGGAGGAAGGGGAAGAGGTCCTTTACCAAAGTACAACAAAATGGCTGGTTTGGACATGAAAAGCAGTGTCAAGGAGCTATTTTAAATTTTAACTGTACTACACTCAGGAAAAAGAAAATGAAAAAAAAGGAGTCAGCTTTGAGAATGAAGCTACGTTACAAGTTAAAGTTGGAGGGCTTTTAGTGTGTCTGTCACACTTTTGTTGGCGGCCTAGAATACTGTTGTACAATGGTTTATCTACCTTTTTTTATTACAATATAATTTACTTAAACTTTCCATTAACAAAACAGAATTCTGGTACTATAGACCAGCGGTGTCAGAATAGGCTTAGTGCCTCCTTGCTTGTATTTGTTTTGTTTTGTTTGTTTTAATTGCATGAGCACTCTAGATGGTAAAGTTTTCAGAGTTCATTTTATGCAGGGCCATTCTCAGTCCTCAATGTACTCCCACAGATCTTTTTCATAGCCTTCATGCACATGCTGTAACAAAACCCTTCGTCGACTCTCACAGTATCTGTAATCAAAGAGAAAAAAAAAAAAAAAAACAACCCATTGTCAGCCTCCAATAATTAAAAAAAGAGGCATTTACTTATTTTTTAAGGTTCCCTACAGTTTATCCAGACTTAGAACCAAGCACCTGTTTTCTGTTGTTGTTGTTTGTTTTTTTTTGGCTGTTCCGCATGTCTTGTGGGATTTAGTTCTCCGACCAGGGATTGAACCCAGGCCCTCAGCAGTGAGAGCTGGGAGTCCTAACTACTGGACCACCAGGGAATTCCCCCAAGCACCTGTTTTTGTTTTTAAGAGGCACATTTTCAGGTCTAGATGTAAAGACATGACTATTTCTCATTTTAAAAAGGTATTTTTTGAAGTTCCCAGTTTTGGGAAATTAATTCTAGAGCAATAAAATAAAGGCCTTAGAAATCATCTGACTCAATCTTGTCATTCTACAGGTAAGTAAACAGTTTTAGGAAGAAGTAGCTTCAGGGGTTATTTATTCACACCTGTAAAATCTTAAAGTACTAGTGGCAGCTATAGCTGGCTAAGGGAAGTGAAAATATTACTTAGGACTAAATCTCCAAGTCTTCCAAATTCCCAAAGGTTTCTACTACTATTAAAAAGATATTAGTATTTGCCAGAAAACAACTGTGGGAGAAAGAGCTCCATGTTGAGAAAGCAAACATTCTGCACCTTTCACTTAAGTGGTAACATATCTTAAAGTATCATCTATCTCTAGGACAAAGTAAATCTCTCCTTAGAAAAAACAAATCTTAGAAAAACTCTTTAAAAAGTTTGGGTAGCTCACTTGTCAACAGCCATGATCCACAGGATCCCTAGGCTAGGGCCAGCATCCTAATCTCACCCCTCATCCTAATAGCCACTTGCCCTTTTGGGGCTCCTTCTTCCTGTCAGGGCAGCAACTACATAGATAAAACTTCATGGAAGAAGCAGAATCAGCCAGTGGGATAAACGGCTGATTTCCTCCCTATGCTTGACTAGCACTATCTGGAATCTGTTGCCCAAAGGACAGAAGCAATCTGTGAGAAACATGGCAGCAGCTCAGTTATTGAATATGCTAAACCCAAGTTTCACCATCATCTAACTTCACCACTAAGGCATACCAGACCACCGGTGGCAGACATTTTTGTTCAACAACTACTGGAGAAAACCTTACCTGTACTTATCTTGTACTTTCTGCTTTATATCCTGCAGAGAGTCTTGGGAAATATCTCGTTCAAGGTAGCCCGAGAGCACCTCTGTGGCATTCTCTAGATCTGCTTGGTTATTCTGTAAGAGGAAGAAGAATATATAGTAAATTCTGCCTTCAAAAGAAAGCTAAAAGATAAACCATCTTAGCTGCTTCCTTGATAGACTGTGGCTCAGCACCAATTTTGTAATTTTCACAGGTGGTTTAACTGCACCTGTAAAGCCCTTCATCACTTTCACCCCTAACAACTTGTTTTTTCTTTTCCAGGACAATTTTTTAAATATTAAAAGAACTAAAGATTTATCCATTACCTCTGGAAGAATATTAATGACAATCTGAAAGGACATAAGAAAAAGTTTTTGGAATCTTCCAGTTCTGAAAACTGCTACTGGCTAAAGCTTGAGGAAAAATTAGAAACCCATTATTCTTTATATCTAGCTAGATATCTACTTCTTGTAAGAGAACACTGTATGGAAGATTAAAATTTTGTTATCCTTTACTACTATGGCTAGTTCTATATATTTACCGATATAAATTCCCATCTGCTAGTCACTGTTATTACCCAGCCATCTATCAACATCAATGTTGCATGCATCAATTTTAAATGAGCATCTCTACTTGAAAAACCTCTACTGCTAAAAGGCCCCCTTTTAGTCATTACTTCTCCACGAAAGGCAAGCACCGTATTAACTTCTAATACCATGTATTAGTTTTGCCTGAATAAAGACTTTTGAAAGAACTTATGACGTGCCAGGTGTTACATAAGCATTATACATGGATTGTCTCACTTAAACCTCTTAACATTTATAGAAAACTTATCCCCATGCTAAAATAGAGATATAGACGAGGTTAAGTAATTTGCTTCAAGTCAACAGAGCTAAAAAGTGATGAAGTCAAGATTCAAATTCAGGGCTAATTCCAGAGCCTGCACACTAAATCGCTAGCTGGCTAAACCACATCAATTTGAACGTAGTTTACAGCAAGAAATCTAAATTTCTTGTATCTTCCTAATAAACACGAAACTTTTCTTTTTTAATTTTTTAAATTTTTATTCATTTTATTTATCTTTGGCTGCGTTGGGTCTTCGTTGCTGCGCGCGGGCTTTCTCCAGTTGCGGCGAGCGGGGGCCACTCCTCGCCACGGTGCGCAGGCTCCTCATTGCAGTGGCCTCTGGTTGCGGAGCACGGGCTCTAGGCGCGCGGGCTTCAGCAGTTGTGGCACACGGGCTCAGTAGTTGTGGCTCACGGGCTCTAGAGTGCAGGCTCAGTAGTTGTGGCGCACGGGCCCAGTTGCTCCGCGGCATGTGGGATCCTCCCAGACCAGGGATCAAACCCGTGTCCCCTGCACTGGCAGGCAGATTCCTATCCACTGCGCCACCAGGGAAGCCCTTAACACTAAACTTTTAATCCACATTTTTGGGCAGAGAGTAAGCTTTAAAACTCTATATATCTTATCTATGAAAGGCAAGTAGTCCTACGACACACAGGTGGGTTTTTTCCCCACTCAGTAACTATTCCTACCTCAAAGATAATGGACTGGTTATTCTTTTTGAGGTAGAAAGCGAAGACATAAGTGTACATGAGTGTGGCACGACACTGGCAGAGGACATCAACTGCTTTCTTCAGGAACTGCACCTCAATCCAGGACATGTTGTGCTGTTGCATCTCTTCCATTTTCTGCTTCACCTGAGCATATAGTTTGTGCTCAAAGCGTAGACTCTGCATGTGGTTCATATAGCGATTACAGTAGAACAGGTACCTCTGAAGGGCTGCCCTAGATCGCTGTCCCATTAAGAAAAATTAAGGTCACATAATTATAACAAATGTATTATATATACACAAAAGCTGATATCATATTTACTGATGAAACGGTATAGGAATTTAGGCTAAAATCGGGAACAAAGAGACATCTACTGCTACCTTTGTTATTTAATATTTTTTGAATGTCCTATAGCTGTACTTTCCAATACAGCAGCCACTAGTCACAGGTGGCTATTAAAGTAAAACAATCAGTTCCTCAGTGTTCAACAGCCATATCGCAGTCAGTGCCTACCACATTAGATAGTGGTAATAAAGAATATTTCCATCATTACGGAATGTTCTACTGGATAGCTCTGTTCTGCGGTATGTAATAAGGTACATCAACATTTTAAAGTAGAAAACAAAAGAGAGGCAACCAGACATCATATAACACCTAATATAATGCAACAGAAACTATACAGTACCACCGGTTAAGTGTTCTGTGTTCTTTCCACACCCCTCCCCAAATCGAGTCTGAATTCAATTATCTAGAATTAACCACCAGTTTCAGGAAATTCAGGGATAGAAGAACCTATTAAATAAAACCAGGGAGTTGCAATCAGCAAATCCAGAATGTGTTAAATTCTACAAGAAAAATGACTTAGTTTCCTCAACAAACAAATGGCAAGGGAAGAAAAAAAAACCCCCCAAAAAAACAAAAAAATGAAAGGACCTATAGATTAGAGGATCACATCCAACTTGTGCACCTGTATGGATCCTGATTTAAACCAACTATAAAAGAAAGTTTATGAGATAAATGGGGACATTTGAACACTGGATAGTTGATGATATTAACAAAGTACTGTTTTAAGTATATAATTATAAAATAATATATAATAAATATATATACAAACATAATTATGGTACTACAGTTTTATGAAGAGTCTTTTAAAGTACATGAAGTATTACAAAAAATATATATATATATAAAAAATATCAGGTCTAAAATACCTTTAAATACCTTTAAAATTCAACATGAAAGAAAACCCACACCAACACTGCAAATAAGACCCATTTTTAATCAAATGTCAGAATCTGGATTGAGAAATGCAATCAGTATCCTAAAAACACTTTGGAAAAACAAACAAAACAACAACCTGACTGCTTAGAACAGGGGTAGGCAAACTCTGGCCTGTGAGTGAAATCCAGTTGCTGCCTATTTTTTGTAAACAAAGTTAACTTGGAACACTGCCATGCCCACTCTTTTAAGTCTATGGCTGAGTCAGCATTTCAAGAGCAGGGACAGAATTGAGTAATTGTAACAGAGACTATATAGTCTGCAAAGTTGAAAATATTTACTATCTGGCAACTCACAGGTCTAGTAGATAAGAAAATTCAGGGAATTCCCTGGTCGGGGAACTAAGATCCCAAAAGCCTTGAGGCCCAGCTGGCCAAAAAAAAAAAAAAAGTAATCTTGTTATCTCTAGCACCTAATATGAAAAGAAAGAAAGTCTAGTAGATAAGAAAATTCAGGGAATTCTCTGGCGGTCCAGTGATAAGGACTCTCACTGCCAGGGGTGTGGGTTCGATCCCTGGTTAGGAAACTAAGATCCTGCAAGCTGCACGGTGCAGCCAAAAAAATAAATAAAAATAAAAATTAAAAAAAGAAAGAAAAGAAAATTCAAATGTCCACTCCTGTCATAACTGTGGCATAGTATATTAAGTCAACAACTTTCTACAACACAGGTAACATCCTTCCAAGGCACTCAAAGTACCATCTATGTTCTTTCTGTATTGTGTGCCAACTTTCTAGTACTTTTTAAGAACTACAACTCCCAGAAAACACTAGGCCTGAGTATGGATGTAGGGGAAGTGAGGAAAGAATATGCTAGATATGCGCAATGGTGTGCTCCATTCTGGGAGGTATGGCTCCCACTTAAATAAACAAACAAATACAGGCACTCATATGAAATTTTTCCCTGTACACCCACAGGATCAGAAGATTCTAGTTTAGTCCAAAAGAAATGAGCTAGAAAAATAATGTATTCTAGCATCTACAATCTACACATTAGCAGGGCTTAGAAGCTATGCCCAATAATCCACCCTCCCTGTGGACCTCAGAAAGGGATTCCTACCAGCACCCAAATGCAGACCAGGTAAGGCCAAGGATAACCCATATACTTTTTGTTGTCAGCAAATACCATATTCTGGCTAGATCTAACTAGACTACTCTTCATTCAGGATAAGTAAAAACTAAAAGCCTACCATGGTTATTAGGAAAAATGTAACGCAGCATAAGAGAAAAAGAACAGTTCTCTATGGACTCAAAAAAAATATTATCAAAATTAGAAGAAAATTTTAGGAAAATTTATGGTCTCTTCAGCAGAATTTGACAATTGTGACTGCTTAAAACAGAAGCAGAAAGCCATGAGGGCTAAGATTTAAAAACAAACAAACAAACCCAAAACAGAAGGAGATGCAATGACAAACTGAGCTAAATAAAAATGTAACAGTAGAATCGATTCCAAATGGGAGGTAGGAAAAGCATGACTGTCATTGTAGAGTTTTGTATATAAAGATTACATGGGGTGATGTTTCTCAAACTGTAGTCTAAGGATGCTAGACAAACTGGAGTAGGGGTGCCAAATGATCTGGTTTAAACAGACCATGGAATGTTTAAATATTAAAAATCTGATAATAACCTAAAGAAAACACAAACACTCCGGGCCATATGAATGAACTTATGAGAATCAACATTTTCAGGTCTTACATTTGTGAAATGGCTAAAATTGGCATCAAGCAAGATTACTTTAACTGCACCAGAGTTGAGAATAATAAGTGATAAAAGAATATATTAATGATAAATTCTGATCAAATCAAATTTTGATGCACTGTAGGGGTGAATGTGCAATAGGTGAGATATAGAAAACTGGTGGGAGAACAAATTATCACATGGCATTTAGTAGTATGGGTAACCCTAAATTTAAAAAACCTGGTCTGACAACAGTCTATCAACAGTAATTTAATTTCAGCAAATAACTTATCTGTCAAATTAGTTTTAACTTGAGTTCCACTGGTTTTGTGGTCTTCTTGGTTTGGTTGTATAGTTGCTTAAGAGTTTACAGCTGGTTTTATGTTTAAACATAGTTAAGTCGTATTATAATAAATATAATTTAAATCAACATTGGAATTTGTGGAGGTTTTTTTTCCTCCTTTAAAAGGATCACAAATATTGTGAAAGTCTGTAATATGACTGCCTAGGTTATATAAATATATTCCTTTGTATTTATGGTAATTTAAATTATAATAAATTTTAAAGAAGCATTTAAAAAGTGAAACAATAACAAACAGGTTTTGTTTTGGATTGCATCCTGGCAAGGCAAGCCATTTAAAAAGACTTTTGGGGGACAACTGGGGAATTTCAACACATAATGGATGAATGTAAGGAATGATTAAATTCCAGGATTCTACAATTATGACAGAATTATCAGGCTGAAAGGAAATAAAAGTGTTACAGAATCTAATCCACACCTAGGGTTTGAATCCCGTCTACTATAATAGTGGGTTATTTCCCTATCCAGTAAGAGGGAAATCCCTACCTCCTGAGACAGTTCATTCCAAATCAGCTCCCCTAAAATCATTAGAGCTTCCTGATGAACAATGAGATAATTAATTAATTAAAAGAAGTAAGACTGCATATAAATTGCAGCAGTGCCATTTAACAAATACTATTCTTTAGTCTCCTTGCTGGGAAGGGAAAATCTTGATACGGAAGACTACTGAAACCTGAAAGTGTGCTAGATTAATTTTAAAAAATGCAAACAAACTTATAAATAGGAGTACTCCTGATATCCATTTTGCATAAGATCCCCTCTCTACAGGTACACAGATACCCAGTATTTACTGGAATGTCATTTCAACAAATCTTTCAGAACTGAACACTCCAGCTAAATCATTCCCTAATCAACATAAAACGTATATTCCTGTTCAACTGTTTGAAAATAAATGTACTTACCTCCTGTGCATCTCTTGCTGCCTTTGCATCATCCTCATTATAGCGGTTACAGTTGTACCTTAAAGTAAGTGAAGAGGATTCCATAAAGCCATAAATCAATGAAAAGGGAACAAATCACAGAATTTTAGCCTGGATTTACAGATTACCTAGAACCAATACTCTCTTTTACACAGATAAACTGAGGTGCAAAAAAACAAACACCCCTAGTGTTTGAATCCTTTCCATAATAGTGTGTCAGTTCTCTACTAGTAATAGGCAGTTAGTTCTCCACCTCCTGAGGCAGCCCATTCAAATCAGCTTACCAATTATCATCAGAAAACACTGCTATTCTAGAACTTCCACTTACCAACAGTAGTTTGAACTTCTAATTCAAATTTTGAAGAAAGAGATCACCTCATCTCCTAGGTTGTCTGTTATTTAGCCAAATATTCCCAGTTTTTCCAGAATTACTCACCTTCTTATCTTCACTTGTATACACCAAAGAAAACCAATAGCTGACAGACTGCTATGTGCTTTATATGCTATTACAGTTTACAAGAATCACTGAATCTTCCTAGAGAGGTCAGCTCAGAGTGGAGATGTATAAAACTGGCACTTCCCTTGTTCCTCTGTTTTCTTTTACGGGAACCTACATTACAGGAGCAGCTGACGTTTACTGAGTGTTAACTACATACCATCCACTTACTAAGGACTTCAACTGTACTATCACATTTAATCCCCTCAAGCACCTTATGAAATATTATCCTCATTGAGCAGATGAAGAGAAGATAAGCAACATATTTAAGGTCAAAAAATAGAGCTTCAGAGATGGAAATTAAACTTGTGCCCATCTGCCAACTGAGGCCCATACTCTTAACTAGTGAGTTCATGTCTTCAGAGTCTTTTAACAGTAATCTTCTTAGAAGAATTTTGAATTTAATGTAAATCTTGTTAAACTGGATTCATTATTCCAGCTTGCCAAGTCCTTCAGGATTATAATGGTTTATATATTCAATATCCCTCTTTGATGTTACCCCAAAATGTATACAAGATTCTTATACTAGTTCAAGAAAATCATCAGTACAACTGACCAGAAAAGCAGTATATAGTTGATGTGAATAAAAAAGATGAGGACAAAGCCTTTCAGCAAACCTTTAAAGCATTTCACTAGAAGACACAAACCTATTACCTGTACTCCAAGAAATGGTCATTCAGTTAATCCCAAACCTCCCTGTCTGTATTCACAGCCTAGGCCACAAACCTCTCAGTCCACAGTGAAATACCTTGCTGAAATCTACCAAACATTCCTATATCCATCAACCTAATAATACCATTTGATTCTGGAATTTCACATAAGAGAAAAACTAAGTTATACGGTTCATATGCAGCTTGTGGAATCAGAAATTTTGGATATTTGGGATTACGTTCTGTCTGCTCCCAATCTCTGGTACCTTTCCATTTTCCGTAAGTACTCAGAAATAACCAACAATGGCTTACTGATCTCATCTTGAAGTTTTTAAAGTAACCCAGACCACAAATCACCTGAGTCAGGAGACTTACTAATTTTCCCCCAGGCTGGGTTATAATCCTCTTTTACCAATAATTACTCTACTCAAGTTAGCCCAAAGACTGCCTCTTCTTGCCCTCTACTGGTCAACTATTAACACCTCTTCTTTCTATCTGACACATCCTTTTATACTTTCCTTTTGATATTTTTCGATAACTTTTAAGCCTCAACTCATTCTGGGCTTTAATCTGCCAAAAGAATTTTAAGGCCAAGAAAGAAAGCAGGGCCCATCTATACTTCTAACTCAGATGACTGATAGTGCTACTTGGAATGCTTTTTTGAAGATTTCTGAGGCATTTTCAGATTTAAACAAGAAAGCACAGCGTGATTTATCTGCAATGTTAAAGACACAGGCAACATTTCTGACACCCCTGGTCCAGGCCATTCTTCATTCTTCTGTATCCATCATTTGTTTTGTACCCTTTCCATTTTTCAATACAGCTCACTGAAAATTTGAGTTGTGATCAGAGATTTCCTTACACACCCACAAAGTCTCTTTAATATCTCTTCTTTCCTATTCCCTCTCCCCTTCACTAGGCTTGTTTAAATACATTCGAGTGAATTTAGTTTCCAGGAACACTCTAATCCTCCAGTTTGACTTCCTAAAATCTAGAGTACCTATACCCCAAATACCTTTCCTTGGCTCTAACAGTGGTAAAATCACTTTCTTTCCTTCTATCTAAGCAATTAGTTTTTACCTGGTTCAGAATTAATGTCAGACAAATAATCCCTCTTACTATTCCTCTAATTAATGAATCTAAAAGGAAAGACTTGCCACTGTCTTAAGTTCAGATCCTCCTCACCTTGTCTTGAACTTGCAATTTCTTCCCCTCCCACCCACGCTCTACAAAGCAGTCACAATGTCCAGATAACGTATGTAAAGCATGTAATACAGAACCTTCTCATCTGAACTACAGATCTAATCTTGTCACTCCCAGTTAAAATCCTTCTGATAATGTCCAAACTACTTTAGGTCCCAGCCTACTTTCTCTTTTCCTATTCCCCACAATCTGAGCAGCCACACACTCAACACCAATAGGAGACAGGCAAGTAACACAAATGAGTGAAACAGGCAATTTGCATACTATAACACCCAGAAATATTTCCACTTTTACCAGGAGATGTGCTAGCTCCCATTTTTCTCATTTTGAAAAAAATGCATCAAGGCATCCTCAATCTAACTTGCATTTTTCCCAAATTGATAAGAAATGTACTTGGAACAAAGGTATGTATTGCTACCAAATGTGACTAGTGCCATCATGATATATGAAAATGCCAATAAGCTTCAGTCTTGGGAAAACAAACTGCAAAGTAAAGGCTCCATCTAAAGGGCTACTAATCAATTCCAGGTGATTTCTGCCAAACAGAAATGCAGGCCTGTTCCTATGTTTCAAAGAGAGGCTAAAAATCTGGATTGCATTGGGCAATTTTTCCAATTTTTAAAGTTGGAACAAATTTTTTGTCTAATGGCGGTACAGGGTAACTAAAACACAACTGTGGAAGGGGTTTTGCCAAGTCTCTGAGTTTTCAACTATTATCTAGAAAGACATATTAGACAATGCAACTCTTTTCTGGATAAGTCATGTACTTTCACATCATTCTACCATTGTTCATGTGGCTCTTTTTGCCCTGAATGTTATTCCTACCACTTTTTAAACAAATGAACCCTTAGTCCTCCTTGAAGTTCAACTCAACTGTTACATGATCTGTGAGATAAGCCTAATTAATCCCTCTCTCTGGATATCTTGCATATACTTTTAACAATGATCACACACTGTATTCATTTATCTAGCTCCCAAGTTAGATGGTGATTTCCATGAGGTAGAAACCTTATTCATAATATGTGGCAGATACATCACATACTTATGTGAACATGTTCTTCCCTTCATTTCCCCAACCTACCAGGCAGATCCATGTGGTTCCCAAGGGCCAAGACACACCCAGCAAAACTCTGCTTTACAGTTCTGGTTACGACAGACCATGTGATTACAACCGCCATCCTTCTCAATTGTGACATGGCATTTGGGACATTCCTATGAAGAGAAACTATAAAGTTGGTGTCAATGCTACACTGAGGAGAAGCCAGTTTTAGATTTGGTTTATTTTTAAATACCACAGTTATTGTGATTAATACACGTAAAGCACTCAGTGTCAAACAATAAATACCACTGAAAACGAGTTGTTATTATTACTGGCTATTAAGATGTATAACAACTTAAGGATTTGTTTTAGTGGGGTTGGGAGACAAAAACATTTTAAGTACTTTTAACCAAACACATAGTAATAATAGTTTTATGGGAGGTTAAACATTTTCTTCATGTAAATATATTCTTCTAGTGTCATCTAGAAATAATCATTGAGTACTTCCTGTATCCCATACACTGTTCTCAGTGTTTTATATGCATTAACTCATAATCTTTATAGTGGCCCTACTCTTATTTCCATTTGTCAGATGAATAAACTAAGAAAACTTTAAAGAAACTAGTCCAAGGTCACACAGGTAGCAAATGGTAGAGTCAGGATACAAACCCAAGCAATTTGGCCTCAGGAATCAGGCAAGCAAGATGGGTAAATTCTTTTTGTGGCTACTGAATTTCCCAACTTTCTTGTGGTCCATTTACAATTGTGCTACAGAGATCACTTTTCTTTTTTCCAAGACCGTATCATTTTCTCGGTTGCTAATGAGCCAAAGTTATTACCCTGCAGGCATGTTTTTTTTTTCCCTTGAAAAATCTAGAAAATTAAACTTACTCATTATTTTTAAGAAAACCATAAGATGTAAAGCTTGGATTTTGTTGTACATTTTTGTATCTGACATCTGTTACTCCCATAACAGGGGGAGAGGATCACCCATTATATTACTTGCAATTCAGCTATTGTGAACAGACTACACTACCCATAAACTATAGTAATTCAATAGGTTAATACAGCAATATTTAATTATACATTTTCAATCAAATTTTTGAAGTCACTCACATAAAAAAAAATACTACATTTTCCCAAAGAAGCAAATTCCAGGCCTAATATATCTGTTTCATTCTATATTTCTTAGCTATAATTAACTAATTAGTATTAATTTCTTAATATACCAACAATCTGCAAATCCTTTAAAAAAGCTAATAACAAAAATAAGCTTCTGAAATGTGTCAGAAGAAAAACTCCTCAGTTTCATCTCAAAACTGCCAAGTAGATAAATCTGTTATTACAAATTGCCATTCTTGCTTAATAATCTACCTTCTAAACAAACTCAAAACATATTCAAGCCTATACTCCCTATTTTAAACATCTTGGGGATTCAGAGTATTTGGGGATTTTTCTAGATACAGAAAGAGGGCTACAGTTTAATCAAACTACTTAGGGAAAATATAACTGCCCTATTCTAAATACTGGTTTGAAAGCAGATTCTGGGATTTTAATGAACATTTCTGGTGGGGAAATCTTCAATTTTTGAAAAAGAATGCTTGGCTACCAGGAAAGTTTTAAAAAATAACAAAGCAACCACTTCCTGACATTATAGTTAGGTTTTTCTGAGTGCCATAAGGTATGTTTATCATGATGGTTTTAGAGAGCACAGAAATATCAACTTCAAAACTACATTCTTCAAGATGTGGGCATTTGTTTTATGCGACAGGACTCACTGTTTTACTGCTAATGCTTTCTGGGAGATAGAAATGTATACATATATTTTAATCGTTATGGGTAGAGCAGGGTACTAATGGTATAAAATCATGTGCTGGCCTTCATCATTTAAGCACTCATTCTTATCACTATCCTGAGACTGAGTGATGGAAGAGTGCAAAGCTGTAACTAACTCTGGTCAAACAACTCAATATTCTTTAAAACATCATCTTCATATGTGAAAGACAATAATAAAAATGAGTAGCCCATGAATAACCTTATTATCCATCACCCAAGTCACTTCCTATACAAATAGGATGTAAGATTGAATGTTTACACTATTTTCTACTTAGAAATTAGCTGGGTACACAGTTCAGATTCAAATGCTTACTTATTACTTAGTGATAGAAAAGAAGGGTGCTCAAGATTATCTGCATTTGTAAGACATTCATCTAGGGTTAAAGAAGTGGTTCATGGCATAAAGATACTGAATTTTGAAACTAGTATCATGACCAATGTTATTCAAAAAATAAAAACCAAAAAAACAAGGATACTCATATTACCCCAAAGCTTCTATTTCTCAGGATTCAAGTCTCTTAATAAATCATATTTTGGAAGTTTAACATGTTAAAAATGTTAAACTTGTTAAGCCCAATTCAGTTACATAATAATAAGTTACTCGGTTATTCTGACTGAACACTGCCCTAAAGAATGACTCCTTAGAAGTTAAACCCTGGGGATTTTAAAAGGCAGAAATATAGCCTAGTTAAAAAAAAAAGCTAGGTGGAAAAAACTCTATAATACATTTGTATACTAAAAGGCAGCCAAGAACAGTATGAAAAGATATTATCAAACCCCAGGGTAGAAAAATTATCAACTACTGCTTTTCTGGTAGAAGAAAACTTCTACAGCAGAGTACCGTGCATATTGCACTATAGTAATCAATAAAATAAACTCAAACAGTAAAACAAAGGCAAATTATTAATAGGCAATAATTCTGAAAATAAAAAGTAAACCTTAATCAAGAAAAAGGTAAAACTAGGCCCTTTATTAGGTAAACTTACTACTTTTGCTAATGCTGATACACCTATCCTTATCAGTTTCAATACCAAGAGTTTACTGAAGGAAAATACCAACCTTTGTGTTGGCTGCAATCCAATTAGAGGTTTCACTGTCATCATCACACTTTTTAATCCACTTCTTCAACCACTGTTTGAAAACAGGAACCCTTTTCAGTACAACAGAAGACTCAAGGATAGCAAATTACATCAACACTTAAATACAGTTAAGCTTAAATGTAAAAACCAAAGGGTAAGATTATCACTGGGTTTACTACCTTTTAAACCAAGAAATCCTGTGATTCTCATATCCAGTCCAGGTACACAAAAATCAACCAAAGGAGGACTTTCTCTGGCTGAAGCTAAGTGGGGAACCTAGAGCTCAAGGAGAGGCTCAGCTGCAAGGTGTGTCATTCCCCTCAGCTAATTACAAAGCCTTCCAAGGGAGGTGCCTTAACCCTCAATATCTTTTTTTTTTCCCATTATCTTGATAATAATCAGGAGATGATTTTATTCCTAAGGAATGTTCCCTGAATACTTGCAAAGATCACCTGAAATAAAAAGGGTAAAATACTATCTTCCATTTACTAATGAATAAATAACAAACTTGTGGGCTGTGGCTTTCAGTCATCAAGTCTTAGTAGTACTCTACTACTTTATTTAAAAATGAAAATGCCAGGCAAACTCACCTTACATTTAACAGGGTCATGCCAATTTTCTCCACAGTTAAAGCTGTTAAGTGACACAAGAGTTAAAAGAATTAAGTCCTACCTACTGTAAGTAAAGTAAACAAACAAACAACTTCATGCTTTACAGTTCCTCAATACTTCCACCAGTTTCTAGTGACTGCAAAATACAAGGACAGGAACCATGTCTATTTTATTCTACAGTAAATTATTTAGCATTTAGTATTGGGACCAACACATATTTGGGTGTGTGTGTGTGAAATGAGGAATGACTTGTAAGCATGAAGACATGCTATGATGACAATTTCATAATAGATGACTATTTAAATAGCTACCAAACTGTTAAGACAATAAAATCAGTTTAGTTAGATTTGTATTTTTCTGATAGTTTTTAATATGTATAATTCCTTGTTGTGACCATTATCTAATTGAAACCAAAATGAAATCATGTTCAATAATTTGAACTTAAATTTCAACCAATGCTTCATAGGCATATATTAAATATTTTATTTAACACTCCAAATGAAGAGTTAAAGAATGACTTTGTAGGGTAATTCTATACTTTAGTACTAATGCACAGTAAGCAATATGTGGGAAGCAAACAAGTCACATCTCTGCATGATCCAAACAAATGAACCTCAGCCAGTAGAGATAAATTGTACCAAACAAGGTATAAAGCAAAAGACTATGTCTACATATTCTCTAAGACTATATTAATTGCTAATCCCTTTCTGTTTTCTAGGCACATGGTACATACATTTGTTTAAAAAGTATAAATTAAGAATAAACACAAATGCTTGTGAAAAAGTAACCATGGTATGGCTGATTAATCAGCTAATCAAGTAATTTGGGAATGCCAAAAATCCCTTGCAAATTAGAAGAATAAAGTGCTACATCAGTTTAAATGAAGTCAGGATAACGGTTACTTCTGGAGATGAACATGGGGAATGGAATGGAGAAGGGAACATCAAGAAGCTTCAAATGTATCTGTCATGTTTTATTTCTTGACAAAAACAAACAAAATACTGATTCTGATTAAGCTGGGTTTTAACTATGTAAGTACTCGTTGTTATTCTCTATACTTAAGTCTGTATTTGAAATATTTCATACTAAAAGTATATTTGAAAGTAGGTAAGGAATCAGACTCTACCCTCTGTCTACAGCGTAAACTCTGAAACAATAATGAATATTTAATCTTTACCAAAATAGCATGTATTTTACATAAATTTAATCTCTATGAGTTTACCTACTCTTTTTGGAAATATTTAGTATTAATGATATATAAGTCTAATTCTATAGATGTTTGGAGAAAAAGAAGAATGATACGGAATGCCAATAAAATGTTTATTTGTTAGTTACAGAGCCCCCTGGCTTGACTGGCTTCTCATTCCTAAAAGATCCATAAGGGAATGGAAGATCATCTTAACTCTCTAATACGTGATATTGGAAATTCCCTGCTAAATTGAACCTAAAATTCAAAGGCTAAAGAGTATGCTACAGCACTCCCAGGAATCCAGGTTACCAAGAAAGCTGTGGCCAGGGGCCCCATAGAACAACTCTTAGTTAAAGAAAGCACATCTATCAACTAAGTTTTATCTTTCCAAATTTATCTGCATATTTTTAGGAGTAAGATTAAACTTGTCAGAATAAAGGAAATTAAAAACAAAACAAAACACCTAACTGTATTTTATTTCCTAAGAGAGAACCTAAAAACAGATCAAGAGCCATAAGGGAACCAAACATAATTTGACAAAATAAGCAGTCAATCAGAAATGAGAAGAACTTTTTAAATTTACAATAAATAATGTAATAATAAATATAAAACAGATAAACTTGAAAAAAAAAGAAATGAGAAGAACTGAGTTTTTGTCCCAGATCTTTAAATTTGCTGCCATATACGTACCAGTGGAGCACACAGAGAATGTGATTACCGCTGCATTTTTTTTCCCATAAGAAAATAAATCCAGAAGTTAGAGCAACAAAGAAAGAGGAAAAACTATCTTAAGATGTGACTTTTTAATCTAATTTTTATTTAAAAGAAATACAAACTATTTAAAGTCAACATCACCCACCTACCTCAGATAAAGAATATTTTCTATTTTTTTTCTTTTTCTTTTTTAAAAATTGGGGTATAGTTGCTTTTTTTCTACTATTTTACTAATAAAAATAAATAGAAAAGCTATGTGCACTACTCCAATTTAGGAAATCACTTGCTTACCAAAACTGGCGCCCACATTTGCAGCGAACAGGTTTAGCATCAGGATATTGGACTTTAACAACATGGTGGCAATCTGGGGCAGGACACCACTTTAACAGTCGATTGCACTGAAATACAAGTTGGGACATAAAAAATGACAGCAAATTAAATCATGATGCAAGATTTTCCAGTACACCATGCAATTATTTATACTACTTCCTCACTATCACAAAGTGGGGATGGTGTCACTGACACATAAAAACCTGCCAGCAATACTTAGTCTCCTACAGCAATGCTTTTGGATGTACTGTTCTTCTAAGATTATAGATCCCTTGAAGACCTGGTATTATAAAATATATAACCTATCTCTTGTTCTATCTTCAAAATCCCACTGAGAACTTTAAAATAAATGATCACCATTATGTGATCATTAACAAGCATCAATTTGTCTATGGTTCTATTTCAGGGCAATTTTAAAAGATACAAGAAAACAAGATACGCTTCTACTTAGGGAAGGCGTTTACATGCTATAGAATAGTATGAAACAAGCTGAGGGATACACATGGAATTTCTCTCTTTGACCACAGAAAAGCTCTTCTAAGAACAAAAGCCAGTGCCTAAACCACAGCAAAGATTCCATTTTAGTTCATCAAAAGAAATATAACTTTTGAAGTATTTTTATTATGAGACAAAACATGGCTCAAGGAACACTCCATCAGAACTCAAGTTTATTGACCATTTCAAAAAATATACTATTCCTAAAAAATGCTATTTTCTAGAAGATCTGACCTTCAGTTTAATCTCTAATAAAAATTAAAATTACATTCTAGAACTGAAATACCAAGTTACACTGGTGCTCTTGTACAGGGGCTGGCAAACTTCTTTCACTTAGAGCCAGAAAGTAGAGATGTTTGGCTCCGTGGGCCATATGGCCTCTTTAGCAACGACTCAACTCTACCACTGCAGCACAAAAGCAGTCGCAGAATAAAACTGCATGTTCAAATAAATCTTTATTTACAAAAACAGGCAGGCCACAGTTTGCCAACTTCTGTTAAGACATATTTGATAAAAACAAACAAAAAATCACTACATAATTCTTTTTAAACGAAGTTTACTGGTAATGGAAGGTAAAACAAGCAGAGATATAGCAGGGTTAGAGTGCCCAACATGATTAAACATGACATCACTAATAATCAGCTAAAATTCTCTGCTAGGGATAAAGGAAGACTATAAAATTATTTTATTCTCAAAGCTCAAGATCGATGAAAAGACATCTACTTATTGGTTTATCACATTCCTTTGAGAATAAAGGTATTTTGGTATGCTTCATAAATGAAGACAAAAATTGAAGTTACTGTAAAGGTGTTTCTTATATAAGACAAACTGATATTTCTATTAATAAACAGAATTCCTTTTATTTAAAGAAGGAAAACTTATGCGATCACTTACCTCTACAAAGCTATTTGTTATTAAATGCTGATACTTTAATTTAACTTTTGAATCTGTGATCAGGCGCCTGAAAGCGAGAATAAAAGTTCATTAGGAAGTTTTCAGCTAAGAATATTTTCCTCATTTATAAAATAAAATCTCAATGCTCTGTGCTATGAAAACTGCCTTAAATTGAAGATACTAAAATACGCATAAACTGTCAACAAATAGAACTGTAGGAATCAAAACAATAATTTCAAAGTTTCTATAGTTTTATTTTGGTAGACATTTCCCCATTTCTTATACCCTAAATATTCTATTTTTACCCAGTTTGTATTGTAGTCTAATGACTTACCAATATTGTCAAATTTAGGCCCCTTTTAGAGTTTTCTGACTCTGATATCTTGCCTTAAGACAGCAATTCTCAGCCACCTTTTCTAAGATTCCCTCCCAAAAAATCTGTGTGTGAAATAAGGGATGTTGGTAGGAATGTTCAGAAATGGATCCAGGTTTTGCTAGATATAATTTTGATAGCCTCCTTCTTCTGAAATATTTTGGTAATTTATCAGAAATGCCTACTGACTGCAACCTGGCTTCCTTTATCCACCTAGAACACCTTAATTCACAAGAATTTCTTGAATTCACAGGAACCCATGAAAGTGAAGAACCCTGAAGCTTAAGTTCCATTAATTTTAATAGTAAACATTCCTGTGAGTATTATAAGAAAATGGTGTTAAAGCAGAAAAAGAGTAACTCACAAAGCCAGCAAGAAAGATATCAAAAATGCACAGTCCAGAGAGAGACCTTCAAGATGGCGGAGGAGTAAGACATAGACATCACCTTCCTCCCCATATATACATCAGAAATACATCTACATGTGGAACAACTCCTATAGAACACCTACTGAACGCTGGCAGAAGACCTCAGACTTCCCAAAAAGCAAGAAACTCCACGTACCTGGGTAGGGAAAAAGAAAAAGAAAAAACAGAGACAAAAGAATAGGGACGGGACCTACACCAGTGGGAGGGAACTGTGAAGGAGGAAAAGTTTCTACACACTACGAAGCCCCTTCACTGGCAGAGACGGGGGGTGGCGGACGGGGGAAGCTTCGGAGCCACGGAGGAGAGCACAGCCACAGGGGTGCAGAGGGCAAAGCGGAGAGATTCCCGCACAGGGGATTGGTGCCGACCAGCACACACCAGCCTGAGAGGCTTGTCTGCTCACCCGCCGGGGCGGGCGGGGGCTGGGAGCTGAGGCTCCAGCTTCTTCAGAGGTCAGACCCCAGGGAGAGGACTGGGGTTGGCTGCGAGAACACAGCCTGAAGGGGGCTAGTGCACCACAGCTAGCCGGGAGGGAGACCAGGAAAAAGTCTGGAACTGCCTAAGAGGCAAGAGAACATTGTTTCGGGGTGCGCGAGGAGAGGGGATTCAGAGCACTGCCTAGACAAGCTCCAGAGATGGGCACAAGCCATGGCTATCAGCGCGGACACCAGAGACAGGCATGAGACATTAAGGCTGCTGCTACAGCTACCAAGAAGCCTGCGTGCAAGCACAGGTCACTATCCACACCTCCCCTCCTGGGAGCCTGTGCAGGCCACCACTGCCAGGGTCCTGTGAACCAGGGACAACTTCCCCAGGAGAACGCACGGCGCGCCTCAGGCTGGTGCAACATCACGCTGGCTGCTGGGCAGCAGGCTCACCCCGCATCCATACCCTTCCCTCCCCCCAGTCTGAGTGAGCCAGAGCCCCCGAATCAGCGGCTCCTTTAACCCCGTCCTGTCTGAGCGAAGAACAGACGCCCGTAGGTGACCTAAACGCAGAGGCGGGTCCAAATCCAAAGCTGAACCCCGGGAGCTGTGCGAACAAAGAAGAGAAAGGGAAATTTCTCCCAGCAACCTCAGGAGCAGCGGATTAAATCCCCGCAATCAACTTGATGTACCCTGCATCTGTGGAATACCTGAATAGACAATGAATCATCCCAAAATTGAGGTGGTAGAATTTGGGAGCAACTGTAGACTTGGGGTTTGCTTTCTACATCTAATTTGTTTTTGGTTTTATGTTTATCTAAGTGTTTAGAGTTTACTATCATTGGTAGATTTGTTTATTCATTTGGTTGCTCTCTTCTTTTTTTTTTTTTACTTTTTCTCTTTTTGTGAGTGTGTATGTGTATGCTTCTTTGTGTGATTTTGTCTGTATGGCTTTGCTTTTACCATTTGTCTTAGGGTTCTGTCTGTCCTTTTTGTTGTTGTTGTTGTTTTTCTAAGTATACTTTTTAGCGCGGGTTATCATTGGTGGATTTGTTTTTTGGTTTGGTTGCTCTCTACTTTCTTTTTTTTTTAATTCTTTCTTTAAACTACTTTTTAATTTTTAATAATTTATTTTTTATTTTAATAACATTAATTTACTTTATTTTTGCTTTCTTTCTTTTTTTCTCCCTTTTCTTCTGAGCCGTGTGCCTAACAGGGTCTTGGTGCTCCGGCGGATGTCAGGCCTCTGCCTCTGAGGTGGGAGAGCTGAGTTCACGACATTGGTCCACCAGAGGCCTCCCGGCTCCACATAATATCAAACAGCGAAAGCTCTCCCAGAGATCTGCATCTCAACGCTAAGACACAGCTCCACTCAACGACCAGCAAGCTACAGTGCTGGACACCCCATGCCAAACAACTAGCAAGACAGGAACACAACCCCACCCATTAGCACAGGGGCTGCCTAAAATCATAATAAGGTCACAGACGCCCCAAAACACACCACTGGACGCGGTCATGCCCACCAGAAAGATAAGATCCAGCTTCATCCACCAGAACACAGGCACCAGTCCTCTCCACCAGGAAGCCTACACAACCCACTGAACCAACCTTAGCCACTGGGGGAAGACATCAAAAAAAAAACGGGAACTACGAAGATGCAGCCTGCAAAACGGAGATCCCAAACACAGTAAGTTAAGCAAAATGAGAAGACAGAGAAACACACAGCAGATGAAGGAGCAAGGTAAAAACCCACCAGACCAAACAAATGAAGAGGAAATAGGCAGTCTAGCTGAAAAAGAATTCAGAGTAATGATAGTAAAGATGATCCAAAATCTTGGAAAGAGAATGGGGAAAATACAAGAAATGTTTAACAAGGACCTAGGAGAACTAAAGAGCAAACAATGATGAACAACACAAATACATTAAATTAAAAATTCTCTAGAAGGAATCAATAGCAGAAGAACTGAGGCAGAAGAACAGATAAGTGACCTGGAAGATAAAATGGTGGAAATAACTACCACAGAGCAGAATAAAGAAAAAAGAACGAAAAGAATTGACGACAGTCTCAGAGACCTCTGGGACAACATTAAACGCACCAACATTCGAATTAAAGGGGTCCCAGAAGAAGAAGAGAAAAAGAAAGGGACTGAGAAAATATTTGAAGAGATTATACTTCAAAACTTCCCTAATATGGGAAAAGAAATGGTCAATCAAGTCCAGGAAGCACAGAGTCCTGTACAGGATAAATCCAAAGAGAAACATGCCAAGACACATATTAATCAAACTATCAAAAATTAAATACAAAGAAAAAATATTAAAAGCAGCAAGGCAAAAACAACAAAAAACATACAAGGGAATCCCCATAAGGTTAACAGCTAATCTTTCAGCAGAAACTCTGCAAGCCAGAAGAGAGTGGCAGGACATATTTAAAGTGATGAAAGGGAAAAACCTACAACCAAGATTACTTTACCCAGCAAGGATCTCATTCAGATTCGACGGAAAAACTAAAACCTTTACAGACAAGCTAAAGCTAAGAGAATTCAGCACCACTAAAGCAGCTTTACAACAAATACTAAAGGAACTTCTCTAGGCAGGAAACACAAGAGAAGGAAAAGACCTACAATAACAAACCCAAAACAATTAAGAAAATGGTAATAGGAACATACATATCAATAACTACCTTGAATGTAAATGGATTAAATGCTCCAACCAAAAGACACAGACTGGCTGAATGGATACAAAAACAAGACCCGTATATATGCTGTTTACAAGAGACCCACTTCAGACCTAGGGATATATACAGACTGAAAGGGAGGGGATGGAAAAACATATTCCATGCAAATGGAAATCAAAAGAAAGCTAGAGTAGCAATTCTCATATCAGACAAAATAGACTTTAAAATAAAGACTATTACAAGACACAAAGAAGGACACTACATAATGATCAAGGGATCAATCCAAGAAGAAGAGATAACAATTGTAAATATTTATGCACCCAACATAGGAGCACCTCAATACATAAGGCAAAGACTAACAGCCGTAAGAGGGGAAATCGACAGTAACACAATCATAGTAGGGGACTTTAACACCCCACTTTCACCAAAGGACAGATCATCCAAAATGAAAATAAATAACGAGACACAAGCTTTACATGACACATTAAACAATATGGATGTAACTGATAGTTATAGGACATTCCATCCAAAAACTACAGAACACATTTTCTTCTCAAGTGCTCATGGAACATTCTCCAGGATAGATCATATCTTGGGTCAGAAATCAAGCCTTGGTAAATTTAAGAAAACTGAAATTGTATCAAGTATCTTTTCCGACCACAACGCTATGAGACTAGATATCAATTACAGGAAAATATCTGTAAAAAAAAATACAAACACATGGAGGCTAAACAATACACTACTAAATAACCGAGAGATCACTGAAGAAATCAAAGAGGAAATAAAAAAATACCTACAAACAAATAACAATGAAAACACAATGACCCAAAACCTATGGGATGCAGCAAAAGCAGTTCTAAGAGGGAAGTTTACAGCAATACACTCCTACCTCAAGAAACAAGAAAAATCTCAAATAAACAACCTACCCTTACACCTAAAGCAATTAGAGAAAGAAGAACAAAAACACTCCAAAGTTAGCAGAAGGAAAGAAATCATAAAGATCAGATCAGAAATAAATGAAAAAGCAATTAAGGAAATAATAGCAAAGATCAATAAAACATAAAGCTGGTTCTTTGGGAAGATAAAATTGATAAACCATTAGCCAGACTCATCAAGAAAAAAAAGGGAGAAGACTCAAATCAACAGAATTAGAAATGAAAAAGGAGAAGTAACAACTGACACTGCAGAAATATGAAGGATCATGAGAGATTACTACAAGCAACTATATTCCAACAACCTGGAAGAAATGGACAAATTCTTAGAAAACCACAACCTTCCAAGACTGAAGGAGGAAGGAATAGAAAATATAAACAGACCAATCACAAGCACTGAAATTGAGACTGTGATTAAAAATCTTCCAACAAACAAAAGCCCAGGACCAGATGGCTTCACAGGCAAATTATATCAAACATTTAGAAAAGAGCTAACACCTATCCTTCTCAAACTCTTCCAAAATATAGCAGAGGAAGGAACACTCCCAAAATCATTCTACGAGGCCACCATCACCCCAATACCAAAACCAAAGATGTCACAAAGAAAGAAAACTACAGACCAATATCACTGATGAACATACATGCAAAAATCCTCAACAAAATACTAGCAAACAGAATCCAACAGCACATTAAGAGGATCAAACACCATGATCAAGTGGGGTTTATCCCAGGAATGCAAGGATTCTTCAATATATGCATATCAGTCAATGCGATAAACCATATTAACAAACTGAAGGAGAAAAACCATATAATCATCTCAATAGATGCAGAAAAAGCTTTTGACAAAATGCAACACCCATTTATGATAAAAAACTCTCCAGAAAGTAGGCACAGAGGGAACTTACCTCAACATAATAAAGGCCATATACGACAAACCCACAGCCAACATCATTCTCAATGGTGAAAAACTGAAAGCATTTCCTCTAAGATCAGGAACAAGACAAGGTTGCCCACTCTCACCACTATTATTCAACACAGTTTTGGAAGTTTTAGCCACAGCAATCCGAGAAGAAAAAGAAATAAAAGGAATCCAAATTGGAAAAGAAGAAGTAAATCTGTCACTGTTTGAAGATGACATGATACTATACATAGAGAATCCTAAAGACGCTACCAGAAAACTACTAGAGCTAATCAATGAATTTGGCAAAGTAGCAGGATACAAAATTAATGCACAGAAACCTCTTGCATTCCTATACATCATTTTTCCTGATGAAAAATCTGAAAGATAAATTAAGGAAACACTCCCATGTACCACTGCAACAAAAAGAATAAAATACCTAGGAATAAACCTACGTAAGGAGACAAAAGACCTGTACACAGAAAACTGTAAGACACTGATGAAAGAAATTAAAGATTATACAAACAGATGGAGAGATATACCATGCTCTTGGATTGGAACAATCAACACTGTGAAAATGACTATACTACTCAAAGCAATCTACAGATTCAATGCAATCCCTATCAAACTACCACTGGCATTTTTCACAGAACTAGAACAAAAAATTTCACAATTTGTATGGAAACACAAAAGACCCCGAATAGCCAAAGCAATCTTGAGAAAGAAAAACGGAGCTGGAGGAATCAGGCTCCTAGACCTCAAGCTATACTACAAAGCTACAGTAATCAAGACAGTATGGTACTGGCACAAAAACAGAAATCTAGATCAATGGAACAGAACAGTAAGCCCAGAGATAAACCCATGCACATATGGTCACCTTATTTTTGATACAGGAGGCAAGAATATACAATGGAGAAAAGACAGCCTCTTCAGTAAGTGGTGCTGCGAAAACCGGACAGCTACATGTAAAAGAATGAAATCAGAACACTCCCTAACACCATATACAAAAATAAACTCAAAATGGATTAAAGACCTAAGTGTAAGGCCAGACACTATCAAACTCTTAGAGGAAAACACAGGCAGAACACTCTATGACATAAATCACAGCAAGATCCTTTTTGACCCACCTCCTAGAGAAATGGAAATAAAAACAAAAATAAACAAATGGGACCTAATGAAACTTAAAAGCTTTTGCACAGCAAAGGAAACCATAAACAAGATGACAGGATAACCCTCAGAGTAGGAGAAAATATTTGCAAAAGAAGCAACTAACAAAGGATTAATCTCCAAAATATACAAGCAGCTCATGCAGCTCAATATCAAAAAACCAAACAACCCAATCCAAAAATGGGTGGAAGACCTAAATAGACATTTCTCCAAAGAAGATATACAGATTGCCAATGAACACATGAAAGGATGCTCAACATCACTAATCATTAGAGAAATGCAAATCAAAACTACAATGAGGTATCACCTCACACCAGTCAGAATGGCCATCATCAAAAAATCTACAAACAATAAATGCTGGAGAGGGTGTGGAGAAAAGGGAACCCTCTTGCAGTGTTGGTGGGAATGTAAATTGATGCAGCCACTATGGAGAACAGTATGGAGGTTCCTTAAAAAACTAAAATTAGAACTACCATACGACCCAGCAATCCCACTACTGGGCATATACCCTGAGAAAACCAGAATTCAAAAAGAGTCATGTACCACAATGTTCACTGCAGCTATTTACAATCGCCAGGACATGGAAGCAACCTATGTGTCCATTGACAGATGAATGGATAAAGAAGATGTGGCACATATATACAATGGAATATTACTCAGCCATAAAAAGAAGCAAAATTCAGTTATTTGTAGTGAGGTGATGGACCTAGAGTCTGTCATACAGAGTGAAGTAAGTCAGAAAGAGAAAAACAAATACTGTATGTTAACACATATATATGGAATCTAAAAAAAATGGTTCTGAAGAACCTAGGAGCAGGACAGGGATAAAGACGCAGACGTAGAGAATGGACTTGAGGACACGGGGAGGGGGAAGGGTAAGCTGGAACGAAGTGAGAGAGTGGCATGGACATATATACACTACCAAATGTAAAATAGATAGCTAGTGGGAAGCAGCCACATAGTACAAGGAGATCAGTCCGGTGCTTTGTGACCACCTAGAGGGGTGGGATAGGGAGGGTGGGAGGGAGACGCAAGAGGGAGGAGATATGGGGATATGTGCACATGTATATCTGATTCACTTTGTTATAAGGCAGAAACTAACACACCACTGTAAAGCAATTATACTCCAATAAAGATGTTAAAAAAAAAAGCATAGCCCAATCTCATTAAAATCTCTTAAATGAACAGGAAAGTTTTGTACAATTTGGCTTCATCTATTTCTTGAGTTTCTTATCCCACTCACTTCTCTTCTTCCATAAGACCCCACCCTGGGACTTCCTTGGTGGTCCAGTGGTTAAGATTCTGAGTTTCCACTGCAGGGACCACGGGTTCTACCCCTGGTTGGGAAACTAAGATCCTGCATGTGGCACAGTGTGGCCAAAAAGAAAGAAAAAAAAGACCCCACCCTGTCCTGAGCTACTTTCAGTGTACTCCCCTCATATCTGTATTCTTTCAAAAGAGTATGCACCACCCTTCCTCAGAGGTTTTTGCTTGGGGCCACCTCCCTTGGAAAGGAAACAAAAGACTATCATAGTGGGGCTCTGAGGTGGGACAGCCTAGGTTAGAATACTGGCTTCATAACTTACTAGCTATGAACTGAGGGGTAAGCTCTTTGACTTTTCCATTTTTCAGTTTACTAATCTGTAAGATGGAGAGCAGAAATAGAGCTGGCCGACTAGAATACTGCCTGGCAAATAGTAAGCACTCAATAAATATAAGATGAAGTTGCTATTATTATTATTATTATTTTATTTCACTCAGCTAAGATGTATCGTTACTCATAGAGGCCTTTTCTGACAATTCACCATACCAGTCTAGACAAAGACCACCTTTACCTTAGTTCCTATGGCACATTATACACCTCTCCTTTATAGAATGTGTCATAATTTTCATTAGACAGCTATCTGTATAATCATTTGTTTAATATCTGCCTTCCAGTTTCCCTATCCCCAACCAAACAATAAACTCCATGAAAAGATCTCTTATGTCCAGTACACTGCCTGGTCTGTGGATAGTGTTTAATAAGGATTTTTTAAATGAGTAAACCTCCACATCTTGGAGATGTTGAAAATGAGGTATAAAAATGATTAGTGCACTTGGCAGTTCCTCAAAAAGTTAAACACAGAATTACCATATGACCCATCAATTTCACTCCAAGGAATCAAAAACATGCGTTCAATAAAAGTCTTGCACACAAATGTTCAAATAATAACACAAACGTTTCTACAAAAAGTATAAATAACTCAAATGTCCAAGAACTGATGAATGGAGAAATAAAATATGGAATATCCATATAATGGAATATTATTTAGCCATAAAAAGGAATGGCGTCCTTATACATGCTACCACATGGATGAACCTTGAAAACATTACGTTAAGTGACAGAAGCCAGACGTGAAAGATCACATACTGTATGACTCCATTTTAATGAAATGTCCAGAATAAGCAAATCCACACAGACAGAAAACTGATGAGCGGTTGTCAGGGTCTAGGGGGAGGAGGGAGTGAAGACTGACTGTTTAGTGGATATGGGATTTCTTTTGGTACACTGAATTGTGTGCTTTAAACTAGTCAAAATGGTGAATATTGTTATATGAAATTTACATCAATTAAAAAATAATTAAGAAACAGACTCAAAGTCAGAATCCCTGATTTCCAAATACATCTTACTCCCTCTATTACCCATAATGCTTCTCTGATGTGACAAATCCTAATGATTTCTTACAGATGATTCTAGCCTAAGCATAACTGGTGAGAATAAAGGTCAGCCATAGCTATTAGGCCAAGATGACTAAGCCTTAAGTTGGTGATAGGGAAGAAAAAGAAAGTGATCTCCCATCTTTGAGAATAAGCATTCTCAAGAAGGCAAGTGTCAACCTGGCCATTAATAAGCTAATTCTCTTCACAAGGTCCTGCTGCCATCACTTATGTTGAAAATAGCTATTATGCCAATTCTCACCATAGAAGGCAGCTCTTTATCAAGGTAAAAAAAAATGACTTTTACTGAATGCCATCTATACATACATTCTGAGCACAGGGTCAAAAGCATTTAAACGCCCTTGAGTTTTGGGATAATTCTACGCTTTTACAAATGAGATAACTGGAGAGCTGTGCTTTGAAACCAGGTAACTTTAAACACAGGATTTTTTTTTAGTATGCCAAGTACTTTAGTATACTTACACTAAACATATAATACTTATATGCCTTATACTTATATAGCACTCTGTATAAGTCAACAATATTACGCTTCAATTTAGGACTAATGATGAAATATTTTTCTTTAAAAAGGGTTTTTTCCTCCCCCTGACAAACCAATTATAGGTAAATATAAAGAATGAAATAAAAATCACCTTTAACCCTATTGCTCAGGAGGAATAACCACTCAGGATTTTTATGAATCTAGACCCTTTCCTCTTTTTTTCTATAAATGTATGATATATAATTTTAAACAGAAAATTTACTACGTATTATTTTATATCTTAGTTTTTTAAAACTAACATTATAGGCATTTTCCAATGTATTAAAATAATTCATAAATCTTTTTAAAAGCTGTATTACGTTCCATCTTCCCCTACTGGTGGGCTTTTTTGGGTTGTAGGATTATGACAATGTGATGATTAACAACTTTATAAAAAATTTCTGCTCAAATTTCTGGTCATTAAAAAGACATGTAACGGGCTTCCCTGGTGGCACAGTGGTTGAGAGTCTGCCTGCTGATGCAGGGGACACGGGTTCGAGCCCTGGTCTGGGAAGATCCCACATGCCTGGGAGCAGCTGGGCCCATGAGCCACAGCTACTGAGCCTGCGCGTCTGGAGCCTGTGCTCCGCAACAAGAGAGGCCGCGATAGTGAGAGGCCCGCGCACCGCGATGAAGCGTGGCCCCCACTTGTCACAACTAGAGAAAGCCCTCGCACAGAAACTAAGACCCAACACAGCCGTAAATAAATAAATAAATAATAAAACAAAATACTTAAAAAGAAATGTAACATATTCTATCATCTGAATTCATGTAATCACAATCAAAGGTAAAAATGATCTTACAATCATCTCTGGCTCATCTCCTTCTTTTATCAGAGTCTGACTCTAACTATACCTTGAAAACACATCCAAAATCCAACCATTTCTCACTACCTCCTCGGCTACAGTCTTGGATCAAACCAACATCATTTCTCTTCTGGACTGTTTTAATAGTCTCACAATCTCCTTGCTCCCACTTAGTCTCTTTTTAATACGAGCAGTCAGAGCAATCCTCTATAACCAAGTCATTCCTCTGCTCAAAATCCTCTCATGGCTCTATCTTAGAATAAAAGCCAAAAACCTTAATGGCCTATTAGGCCTGACACAATCAGCTTCACGCAGCCCTCCAACACCCTTCTCTGCTTCCCTTCAATCTGTAACTTTACATTTATAGTTCAAAAACATTTTTAAAAGTTTAATAATTATCAGTAATTTAATCCCTATCTATATACTTTACCTTATTAATTACCAAAGCTTGACAAATTATTTCATTTTGCATTTCAATGAGATGAGGAAATTATTTTCAGTGTGAACTTGAGTTCTGATCCCTTAAGCATATATTTTAAAACGGACAGTATTCTATACATTTGTGACAAATTTCCTACTTAGAATACTAAAGTAGTGCTTTTCTGTTTCATCGTAGAGAAATGATGGGGGGGGCATTAATTCACTCCACTATGAGACATACAACTTTAAAGTCACATGTTTTCAAAGCATTCTCCATAAACTCTCTGTAGACTGCCTTAAAAATAAATACAACCTTGGGGTAAGCAAAGATTTCGTAAGTAGCAATAATCATAAATGAGGGAAAATTAGGAATTAGATGCCATTAAAATAAAAACTTTTGTTCACCAAAAATCATTCAGAAAGAAAAAAAGGTAAGCCACACACTGGGGAAAATAGTTGTAATACATATATCTAACAAAAGACTCATATCAGAATATTTTAAGGATTCTTAGAAAGTAATTAACAAATAGACAAAATAACAAAATTTTAAGAATGAGAAAGTGACTTGAATGGGCGCTTCGTAAAAAGTGATATCCAACGAAAGATGTCTGACATCATTACCCACCAAGAAAATGCAAATTAAAACCACCATGAGATATCCCTACATACCCACCAAAATGGCTAAAATTAGAAAAGACTAGTAATACAAGTGTGAACAAGGACTAGAGCAGTCACACACAACTAGGAGAAGTGGAGGTACAACTACTTTGGAAAAGTAGATAGATACTCTGGCAGTATCTATTGTAAGGCTAAAAATCTCACTCTTCAGTATATACCCAAAAGAAATCAGTGCATATCTACCCAGACACTTTTAGGAATATTCTTTGTAGTTTTTTCACAGTAGTCAAAACCAAACAAACAAACCAAAAAAACTCCAAGTACCTATTATCAGGAGAATGAAATGCTACAGAGAAAAAAACAAAACAAACCTAAAAACATACACATACACTTAACAACATGCACATACCTCAAAGAAACACATTACATTAACTGAAGCTGATACACACTCAGAAAAAGAACATGCTACATAATTCCATTTAAATGAGGTTCAAAAACAGGTAAAATGAACTGGTGGTGACAGAAGTCAGAATAGGTAGTGGGGGTGAGATGTATACCGTCTGGGAAGGGTCACAAGGATGAATATTCTGGGTACTGGAAAAATTCTGTACCTTGATCTGTGTGGTTAGTAAAACATACTTCTAAAGTAAATGTACTTTACACACTTTACTGAATTTATTTTAGAACTTAATTCAAAAAGTAAAAACAAAAACCAATGCACAGCAAATTGAACTGATTATAATTAAATAAAAATGATGTATTTCCACTGTAAAAGACGAGATGCTCTACTATACTGTGATTAATACACATATCAAAGTTTAGTTTGTCTCTTGCCTCAGATGGTACAAACCATCTGAGGGTCTACGCAGCTTCACAAGCCTATGTGATAGAATGTAAACAATAATCGTCTGACTTGGATGTTTGGAATATTCATTCTTCTTGGAGCAGCACAGACTTACAGGACTACATTTACTTTGCTCTGGATCCATTCAATTACTTGGCTTTATGTAATATCTACAATTATAATATTATAAAAGCACTGGCTTACCATTTTGTGACTAAACCTACTGACAAAACATAAAAGAAACTGCTCCAGAATAGAGTTAACTATAAAGTTGACAATATAAAGTAATTATGTATCTAACAGAAATTAGGGGGTAGAAGAGACTAAAGGTGAATGACAGCACAGAGGCAGCAATTTCCTCACCTTATATAGTAAGTAGTTAAGATTTACTGCTTAAAGTTGATGGAACAGGAAATAACTATCAAAAAATAGCTTTTAAGTTATATTATCTAATTTAAGACAACCTATTTTTAAAAGAACATTTCTGCCCTTTTCAGACAAGTGGGGAATTAGTCAATAGAGGTATGGATTATCTATACCAAGATCCTAAGATCCATTTTAAAAAAATCTTTTTTTATAATTGAAGTATACTTGACTTACAATGTTGTGTTAATTTCTGCTGTAGAGCAAAGTGATTCAGTTTTATATATATATATATATATATATATATATATATATATATATATATATATATATATATTCTTTTTTATATTCTTTCCATTACGGTTTATCACAGGATATTGAATATAGTTAGTTCCCTGTGTTATACAGGACCTTGTTGTTTATCCATTCTACAAATAATAGTTTGCATCTGCTAACCCCAAACTCCCAATCCATCCCTCCCCCATGCCCCCTCCCCTTGGCAACCACAAGTCTGTTCTCTAAGTCTGTGAGTCTGTTTCTCTTTGGTAGATAAATTTATTTGTGTCATACTTTAGATTCCACATATAAGTGATATCATATGGTATTTGTCTTTCTCTTTCTGACTTACTTCACTTAGTATGATAATCTCTAGGTCCATCCATGTTGCTTGAAATGGCATTATTTCATTCTGTTTTATGGCTGAGTAGTATTCCACTGTATATATGTACCACATCTTCTTTATCCATTCATCTGTTGACAGACATTGAGGTTGTTTCCATGTCTTGGCTATTGTAAATAGTGCTGCTATGAACACAGGGGTTCATGTATCTTTTTGAATTACAGTTCTGTGTGGACATATGCCCAGGAGTGGGATTGTTGAATCATATGGTAACTCTATTTTTAGTTCATTTTTTAAAAATCTTATGTATCAGTTAAAGCTTTAAAGAAAATCATCTGGCATAATTTTGCTAGGAGTGAGTGGCAATGAGTTGCTGTCATCATCTCTGCTTATCTGTTTCTAAAAACCCCCATATATGAAAATAAACCATTCCATTTTTTAGACACACCTTGCAGGATGTTGAATCAGAACATCACAATTCCAGATATGTGTTCATGATAACAATGATTAGTCAAGGTGTGACTAAATACATTACTTGCAGGTCTTTAAAGATTAAACAGATACAAGTTTACCTTTATCATCCCTAAGATTACTAGAGAAGCTATACATAGAAAAAGAAATTTAGGCCCCAAACAACTACATAGAAAAACTAACCTACTGTGAGTTCCCTGGTGGCCTAGTGGTTAGGATTATAGGCTGTCCCTACCGTGGCATGGGTCCAATCCCTGGTCGGGGAACTAAGATCCCACAAGCCGCATGGCACAGCCAAAAAAAAAAAAAAAAAAAAAAACAAACCACTAACCAACTACTAGTATGAACAGAGACAAACATTTATTCAGTCTCAAGTGATAAATAATTTAGATAAATAGTTTTCATTAATCTCATGAAAGCATCAAAGAAGGGGAGCCCCACTTAGCCAAATAGCCCTAATGGTATCATAGCACAAATCAATCACTGGAGTTAGCAATGATAACATACGCTTATGAAAGCAGGGAGAATAATAAATTTCCAGTTACTTATTCAAGGATACGTGCCTATTACACACCCGTTGTGAAGGAGTAAAAAGGTGAATCCAATGAATCACTAATCTTAAGAAGTGAGTCTAAGAAGCACTGAAAGATCAGTGAATAATTTCTGTGTAGTATTTTACCAAGGTTAGAGTCACACATCCTGAATGGAAATATGAAAAGAATTCAGTCAACATAAATAGGGTACCTGGAGTCAACTTACAGCCTAAGAAAGAATACAGACAAGGATATAGGCAATTACAAAAGTGCAGGGTAAGGGAAATATGGAGGATCTAAGGAACTCATAGGATGTCTATCCAAACCAAAATGAAAATGAGTTAAACTGAGGTGTTAAGAATGACTAAGATGATGAGTAGGTTAAGAGAACTGAAAAGTAAAACAGAAAGCGAGTACTGCTTGTAAGAAACAAAGTCAGGAGACAGTAGGAAAAAAAGTTAAAAAAAATCCTACCAAACCAAATGCAAATAAAATGCACAGTACTTTCAAGAAACCAAGCTCTACGTGGCTAGAATAATGTGAGAAAAGGTGAGGCAAAAGATAAAGTTGCATAGGTAAGCAATATAGGACAACGAAAGCCATTTGTGAAGAAGAACTGGAAGGTGGTAACACTGGGTATAAGGGAATCACTTAGGAGCCAGTTGCAGATTCCCAGCTAAGACAAGATGATGGCGTGAATCAGGTTAATGGCAGTAGAAACAGAGAGAAATGGATGGATTTAAGGGTAATTAGGATGAGGAATTTACAGAATTTCGTGCAAGGATGACTCTGAGAAACGCAGGAGAAAAGTGTATCAGGGATATCACCAAGGTTTCTCATTCAGGCAAATCTTTAACACCAAGTGATGCCATTATTTGATACTGAGAAGCAAGAAGAATGAGTCTGGTGGTGGTAAAGGTAGTAGGAGGGCTGGACAAGATAAAGCCAGAGGAATGTACAAATGAAGATGACTGATAGGCACTAGGATATATGGGTCCCAGGCTCAAAAAAAGAGTGTTAATCTGGAGATATGAATTTGGGAACTTCCGGGGCTTCCCTGGTGGCACAGTGGTTAAGAATCTGCCTGCCAATGCAGGGGACACAGGTTCGAGCCCTGGTCCGGGAAGATCCCACATGCCGCGGAGCAACTGAGCCCATGTGCCACAACTACTGAGCCTGTGATCTAGAGCCCGCGAGCCACAACTACTGAGTCTGCGTGCCACAACTACTGAAGCCCACGCCCAGAGCCTGTGCTCTGCATGCAAGAGAAGCCACTGCAATGAGAAGCCCGCACACCGCAACAAAAAGTAGCCCCTGCTCGCCGCAACTAGAGAAAGCCCGCACACAGCAACGAAGACCCAATGCAGCCAAAAAAAAAAAAAAAAAATTAAATTAAATTAAATTAAATTTTTAAAAAAATTGGGGAATTTCCAATGTAAGCCTAGGGAGAGTGTATAAAGTGCATAGAGTGAGGATAGTGGGATGGACAGAACCCCGAGGAGCACTCTTTTAGGAAGAGGCAAAGATGATTTTGTAAAGTCAGTAAGAGTAGAACTAGAGTAGGCCTAGGGTGGTGGCCTTAGGAGTACATGGCTGAGGTGAAGGGGATTTTCCTGGAAATGAGTAGATCACAGAAATGAAAGGCTATGGCAGGAGTTTTCAAACATAAGTATGCATCAGAACCATACTAAGTAAGACAGCTTGTCGTTCATATTGCTGGGCCCTGTCCCCAGAGTTTCTGATTCAGTAAGTCTGGAGCTGGGCCTGAGAATATGCATTCTCTTAACAAGCTCCTAGGTGATGTTGATGCTGCTGGTCGGGGGACTACACTTGTAGAACTACAGGGCTAGGGTGTAGAATGAACTACACATATGGGCACTGAAATCACATTGGATGACAGCAAGCCTTGGGAGAAAGAAAAGATTGTGTGTGAGGTGACAGCACTACAAATAATTAAATGGGACAGACCAAGATGTCAAGCAGAGAAAAGCACAAAGGACCATGATACAGCTGGACAACAAGACTCAAAGGATTTATGGATTTTAAACCGAAGAAGCGAAATGGTCTGAAAACAGCATTTGGGACCAAGGGGAACAATGACTTTACCTCTTGACCATAAAATACACAGGGGAAAAAACGCTAGCTTCAAATTGAGAGGGCTAAAGGGTAATATGTCTTCAGGAAGAATCAGGTTTCAGTTTCAAGTTCCAAATGAGTTTAATTCGAATTAAAACAAGAAACCATTTTTAAATCTATCAAGTTGGAAATTTTTTAAAAACTGATAATCCATCACTGGGAAGGATTCAGTTTCTTTCATACTAAGAAAAAAAAAAGCGTATTTCAGTTATGGATCTTAAGATTTTTTTTTTAATAAATTTATTTATTTATTTTTGGTTATGTTGGGTCTTCGTTGCTGCACGCAGGCTTTCTCTAGTTGCAGCGAGCGGGGGCTACTCTTTGTTGCAGTGTGCGGGCTTCTCATTGCGGTGGCTTCTCTTATTGCAGAGCATGGGCTCCAGGCGCACGGGCTTCAGTAGCTGTGGCAGGCAGGCTCAGTAGCTGTGGCTTGCGGGCTCTAGAGCGCAGGCTCAGTAGTTGTGGCACACGGGCTTAGCTGCTCTGCAGCATGTGGGATCTTCCCGGACAAGGGCTTGAACCCGTGTCCCCTGCATTGGCAGGCAGATTCTTAACCACTGCGCCACCAGAGAAGTCCAGATCTTAAGATTAAACGTGAAAAACTGCACATTCTCTCATTTAATTAACCTTTTAAATTCTAAAAGAAAGAAATTATTCATTTAAAAGAAAGAATATGGAAGATACAGCATACAACGATTTAAAGTAAAATGTGGATGTGCACCAGCATGCACATCCAAAGAGCTCAAGAAACCCCAAAGAGGAAAAACACAAGGAGAACCACATCTAGATATATCGTAGTCAAAACTGTTTTAAGACAAAGACATAGCAAATCTTGAAAGCAGCAAACAGGGGACAAAAATATTATTAATAGCTGACTTATCAGAAACAATGGAGGCAAGAAGACAGTACAATGACATATTCAAAGTGATGAACCTATTAAACAAAAAGCCAAAGAGCATATACATTTGTAGAAATCACCAAACTGCATTACAAAAAGGTTCTAAAAGTATACTGCCCATTGTACTATATGCTCACTCATATTAGATATTACCAAATTCTTTCTTATTATCAGTCCTAATAACCTTCTATGATGAAACTCATCATAAACTGTCAAACTCTTTTCATCCTCATCTCTAGTAATCTGCTACTCTGTGCTCTAGCTACTACAGAATACATAACAGAGAAGTTCATGGACTATTTAAAA